>NW_026931057.1:0-447821 GCF_032062105.1 Saccostrea cuccullata | reverse complement strand
CCAAGGTAACCATCAATCATTTGACCAATAGCAGTAGTTCTGTCTGCAATTAATAAAGAACAGTTGAAATACAATGGGTATGATTATTATTTCAAGCATAAAAAAGTTTGATTAGATTTGACTGTTGATGGGGTAAAAAGAAAAGAGGAGGACATGGGCCAAATTGCTCACCTGAATGTTGGCTAGGGAAAAGCATCTATATTAGTTAAATATGGAAAAGTTTTAGATGGGGGGTATGATAAAAATAATCTTGAATCTGTATCAGTAGATGCTTCCATATTTCTTTGACTTGCTATGGCTTTAGATAATTTTTTTTATGATTTTCCCTTAAAAATGTTATTTTGCCCTACCATTTTATGGCTATGATTTGATCAAACTTGCATCTTCACTACCACAGGATGCTCCTTAATATGATGAACTTGACATGAGTAATCATGGCTTTGCTTTTCTGGAGAAGAATATTTTTTTTATTGAGGCAATTCCAAGATTTTTCTATGTTTAGCGTCTGCATGAGCCTTGGTTTTTGACACCCTATGTCAGAAAAAACAAACAGAATCAGGAGACCGAAAATTAATTATTCAGGTCAAAATTTGTGATTTTCGGCAATATTTCTAAATATTAATTTTGTATAATATTTCATTATTGGAATAGTTTCAGTAATTAATACCTTGATTTTGCTGAAGAAAATATAACTTTCTTTATGAAAAATAGATAAATGAAATCATATCTTTTGAATTACGTCATTCTTATTGCTATAAAATATGTGTTTTATTTTTTTTTGACTTGTGTGTTTTTTGCGAATAGGTAGCTAGGTTTTTGAAAGATGGGTGGACGCTAAACAGAGAAAAACTTGGAATGGCCTGATGTATATCCTTTATACATTTATTTTTATAAAGCCAATATTTTTTTTACATTGGTTTACCATTCCCATAGTTCGTCTGCCTGTCTGTAAAGGCTTCACGTTTTCACACTCGGTCAATTTCAACAAAACATTTACAGATTTAATAATTTTGAAATCACTGGGGTCTTCAAAGTTGGATGATTTTTCATAGATCCTATTCATTTAAACCTCCGATGCTGAAGAAATCCACCTGGTACAAAACTTATAAACTTTTAAATTTCGCCTTTTCAAAGACTATTTAAATTTTTTTTATATAGATTTGTGTATTTTTCCTTCAAAGTTCCAGCAAGAGTCTGCTTCAAATACTAGTTCTAGTCTGCTACTTTTTCCTATAGTATATTTTCCTATGAAAGTTTTATTGTGATAGAGATTAGAGACTTGAACAAGGATGTCCAAAGGAAAAAGTTGAAGTAGGCAGCTAATTCATTTCAGCCTGTATTGATTGAAACAAGCTGTCAAAGTTGTAGTCCGAAAAATCTGACGTTTTCCAGGCGTTTTCCTGGCGCCGGTTCTGACGTTTTCCTGGCATGTAAAATATCAAAATCGTAAAAAAGCCAGGAAAACGTCAGATTTTTCGGACTATCAAAGTTGGTGCAAGAAAACCTGAGTCAGTTTGTGTGACACTGGGCTGAGATGTCGTAGGGATACCAGACCAAATTTTTTAGTCCCAGTGACATCTCACTGAGATGAGAGACAAACAATTTTTTAGATTTTGTAGAATATTGGGTGTCAAAACCAATCCTTGTCATACATGTCATATATATACCTTATAAATCCTTTGGGTTAGTATGTCTAAAAAAATGTAAAAACAGACAGTGCTCAAAAGACAGGCAGACGCCAGAGAACCTTCGATCAGTAGCGCTCACAGAGCAGAGTATAACGCTCAATACCTCAACATAGAATCTGGCTCAGGTGAGCTAGAAAAAGGGTATAATGGGAGGGAAGAGCGAAAATCTCTAACATGTCTTAACAGCGAGGAAGAACTTTGGTACACACCTGGAAATCTAAATGGTTGGACGGGTATATTCTTTTGCCGTAAACACTCCACCAATCGCTTACACTGTGTTGTCTTACCACTGTGGTCACATCCCTCGAAAACGACCAGGGCCCCTCTACCCGCCATTCTGTGTGACCCGAAATAGCGCGCGAACATAAAATGTCGTGCGGGCAATAAAGAGAATATTATACTGTTATCTTATTTTCCATGTGTTGACCCCCTCTATACGAAGATAACAAAATGTAAACACTTTTTTCACACGAGGAAAAAAATCGAAATATATTTTACATCGGGATCAAGATTCTTATATTCTTGCACGGTAACCAGGGAATTCATATCCAAGAAAGTTTGAAAGAAGAGTTTTCAAAACTTTATTTATTTATGGCAGATAGTAGTTGCAACCCCGTATCATCCATCTCATTCTGCATCCGTCACTGAATAAAAGATATTGAATCAGACGATGGAGCGAAAAAACATTATAGTTGAAAATCTTGTCAAAAGATGAAATAGTTGTACGCTTCATCTTGAAAGTTTATATTAAACAGATTTAGGCGCGGTAAACAATTTGAAAACCTGACAATCTACACAAAACTCACAAACACCCTCGCTTGATATTTTTACATCATTGACAGATCTTGGAATTTCATAATTTGGGGTGATAAGATATAAATCTAAGAGATGATTTCCCATAATTTTAGGATATGCTACCAACAATTTTTTTTATTAAAAAAGATATCAAACGGGGGAGGGGGGTGTCCCGGCGCTGGATATCCGCTCTAGGACAATTGCTTTTAAATCAGTGCAAACAGAACTCGTGAATACATACACTTGTCAGTAGTCCCTTGCTAAATTATATTTTGTTATTTTAAGCATTCTGATTGTAAAACTAAGTGCTCTAAAATGATTGATATTTATATAATAAAAGATGCTTCTGCATGTTTTGGAGATAAGGTCTCTCAACATTTTTTTTTTTGAATTCCCGTGGGCACCAGTTGCATCCCGGTATTAGCAGAGTTGTTTATGTAGACGAAGCAGAACGCGAATTTATTTTAATTTAAATTATTCTGCATAAGAAAAAAAAAACTGAGATCATAATTACAACGACGAAATATTATCAATTGATAACTACATGTATATAATCAAGTTACTTTCATCAATCAAATAACGTAATTAACAATTATAGTTAATTTCCAATCTAATATATAATCTACTGGATATAGCCGCGCCGTATACACTGCGCAGAGTGTATACGGCGCGGATCTAAGAAGTCTGATTTTAATTAGATTGAGTTAATTTCATTCATAGACATACAATGTATATATCTATACAGGATACAGCCAATCCAAGGGAGCTTGAAATAAAAGATACTGTATAGGTTCTGACACATCTGTTTTGATTTTTGATGCTTCCATGAAAAAGATATTAATGTTTAAACCAAACAAAAAAGCTTAGGTAATGATACATTTTAAATAACATGATGAAAACTTTTCTATCGTCAACTTCCCTTCTTTATGTGGCATTAAACCCTTATCGCTTGCTTATGGGGGTATGTCTCTCAGTTGCATGATTCGATATATGAATAAAGCATGTTCAACGTATGATCAATTTATAACACGAGGCAAACTATGGACAAACAAGTTTATGAAACAAGGATTTCAATCGTCTCGTTTGATGTTATCATTTTGCAGGTTTTTCGGTTGACACTATGATCTTGTCAGCAATAACATTAAATTCACTGAGTCAGAATGCTGGTTAATGGTTTTTTTTTTTTTTTTTTGATTTTTTATTCTATTTAAATTGCCAGGCCATTTATTGACGCAGAGGTATTTTTGTTGATGTTCTGTTCTTGAATCATCGGTCATTTTAAGGAGCAGAGCCCTGGTGGATGTAAGCGGAAGGTAGTGAATGTCCATGCCTTCCTTCATTTAAAAATATCCAGAGGCAAGTTGAGTCTGTTTATTATCTTTAGAAATTAATGTTGTCCCGTTCATGGCACCATACATGTTACACCCGTGCTGTTTACACTCGCGGGTCTCCGTACAATTCATGCAGTACGAGTTTTTTACCTGAGGGTCAAAGGTTAAATACCAGATATTCCTACGCATTAAAGTAGAAAATATTGGATATTTTTATCATAAATATATTATGTCAATTGTGAAAAATAAACAAAATTTGTTCCTTTCTTTACATATGTCATATACGGACTAACCATCACTCCTTTAAATTGTTATTTAATTATAACTCTGTACTATATTATGTGCCCAACATTATTGAGAAAAGCGGACACACCCTTGAAACAAGATGGCGGAGTATTTTGGTGAACCTGACCTGAAAAGTAGTTGAGAGAAACACGCTGTTAGCAATGTCTTGGAACCTAAAAGCCGGGGAACTCTTGCAAAAAAATTATAATAAGACTCTGGAATGTTAAACTCAAAGAAAAGAGAAAGCAAGTAAAGAAAAGTGACGGGAAAAGTTTGTAACTTTTGGGGCGACACTTGTGATCTTCTCAAGTGTCAAACACCATGGCTCAGCCACAGGTAAGACTGCAAGGTGCGCGGATCTGACCCCCTGCCCACGCCAACCCTAGCTATTTATGTTTTTGATTGTGATATTTACATAATCACTTTCAAATTCCGTCGTCATTTTTCGTATCGATCGACTTATCATTGTCATTCGGACGTGGTGACCGTTTTTCTCTGGATGAAACTTTTGGAATACCTCGGAAATATCTGTGTTGTCACTAGCCTGAATGTCATGTAATTTTCTCCTTTCCCTTTGGATTATTGTTATGTTATTTTATACACAGACTAAATAGGAGTTTTAATGACATGAGCATGATGAGATTGCAGGAATTTTGTTTCAAGTTGCCCAGTGTTTTGATGTAGAAGGTACTTTTTGTAGTGTGTATATGCTGTAGGTGTTGATCTTTGATTGATTGAAGTACCTATGTAATTCTATGAACAATGAATGCATTAAAGTATAAGACACAATGAGCAATGACCAAATATTCAACTATATTAAATACCTAACAGGGCTCGACATTAACGCTTGTCTTGTACCAATGAAAAAATATTACGGACAAGTGAATATTGCTGGGCACTTGTCCGATTGGACAAGTGATTTTTTATGTAAAGAAGTCTTCAAATAATAAAAATATTTAAAAAAAACAGCTATTGAATTAAGTTTATCGATTAAAAACGAAAGCAGTACATAAACCCGAATTTCGATCCGATATCAATCACTATGTAAGTTCACACTTGATCGGGATTGATGTTCACTAATTGCAGCCATACTATATTGCATGGCGTGAATCTTATGACGTTTGCGGGTTTGGAATATAGATATAACAGATTCACTTGCGAAGATTTATGTTGTTGTGAGGTCAGGAAATCTAAATAAAACTTTGTTTTATAAGTGTTTGTCTTATTTATCAATAACAACACTTATAAATCAAGCACGTTTAATTTTTTTAATTTAAGTAATTGTTTTCAAGATATTCGTTGAAAAATTTTTGGTCACGTGAAGTTGAAGTTCGGACAAGTAAATTTCTTGGTCACTTGTCCGAATGGACAAGTAGGAAAAAAAGTTAATGTCGATCCCTGCCTAACTTCCATTCAAATATTCATCAGGGGACATAATTTTTTCAAAGAAAGACCCTGCTCAAAATAATCATGCACTTAGTAAATTAGTTTACTTGCTTAATGTAAAGGAGCAGAGAAGAAGATTTTCAAAGAATTAATGTCATATTGATCATGCTGATTTTCAAGTAATCTAAATTCTAAATGGGCTAATTGGTCCAGTGTACTCAAGTCCGAACTGTCCAATATCTTTTACATAAATTATAAAGACTGATAAATTACATTTCCATGTAATGTCCCTCCATGTTTAATGCTGTTTTAGTAATTATATTGTGTATTGTATCAGAGTTCTTGTCAAATCTGAACCAATATGAAGATAAATTTGAACTGTCTGTTATAATCTTTAGGGGTATTGACCAAGTCAATTTTGTCAACCTCCGTTTTCTATTGTCAACAATATTATCTGTGTCTCTCTGTATCTTATCTGCCATGTTTCAAGATTATCAATATTTTTTTTTTTTAAAAAGCACTTAAATGATAACATGAGATACAGTCATACTTCATCTCTAAATTTATTTTTGTACAAATGTAAGATTTCATGTACAGAGAAACTGCGTGTCAAACTAGCCTATGACGTCATATCTGTTAGTACAGCGAGATCACGTTGGTTTTGATTTTACATTCAAATAGTGTTATAATGACAAGATAAGTTACACATTGAGTTATGTTTACAATAATTATAAGAAATATAAGAATATATGAAAAAGATTATAATTATATATTCGCCGAGATTCATTTGCACAATTTCACTGTGACGTCATAATCGCATTCCCGAGGCTCTGCATACACTAATCTACCTTTGGGTAGCCCTTAACCTAGTTTGAAATATTGTTATATGTTGTTTCTTTGCCCGAATTCTACAAAATGCTGTGACTATTTAATGTAATGTATTTTAACAATGTCTTTCCATGTGAAAATAGCATTCTCAAATTACATGTGGCACATAAAGTCGATATTTTGTGATGTTCCCACAAATATCAATTGACCATATTGACTGTTATATTTGAACCCTTGTTTTTTTTCTTCTGAATTATTGAATCCATCTGAAAAGTATACGGCCTTAAAGATAATTTCTTTCCACTTATAAAAATTTTATCTTAAATATGAGGTTTGCGGCAATTATGTAAAAAGTGCAGTTTTCAAATACGCACTTAATTTCATCTTCTTGGTGGAGATCATTTATAAACAGTTTTCAGCTCAGTGTAGTGACCATGCTCACTTTAAAATGAATTTCTTTGCGAAAACACTATGAAAATTCGTGGATTTTTCTGTGTTTAGTAGATCTTAAATAGAACTTTTCAAATATGAAAAAAAATAAAATAAATGCCACAACATTTATCATGATATACTGAGTATTGCATTACTTACTGAACGACCCTCGTGTAAGCCTACAATATTGTACCTCTGGAATGTTGATGTAAACGAGAATTAAAATCAATCGCAGCTCTTTCAGCTTTACATTCATTTGATACTTCTCGTAAAAATTTGGAATCTACCAATCCTATTTTTAGTAAAGAATTACTCCATGTTATCTGCTGCTTGCAGCCTCCGCCATCTTCTGTTCAATAATTTCTTCAAGGCCTGAATTACGAAAGCATCAGGAAATCTAAATAGTAAGGATACTTTTTTCATTGTAGTTTTAAACCAATGTTGCTAAAAAATGATCTTTCACAAAGAATGAAACTTTTTTATGATTTAATGCCGCTGCATTATGTTTAAATTATGAAAACGCTACTAAAATATACAATACCTTTAAATTGACAGTGGCATTTTTTGTTTGATAGTTCATTAACCCTTTCTCTTCCGGCACATTTTAGGTGATTTTGGAGACTTTTTGATATGGCATTATTAAATTATTTCCAACTTTTTTATTCAAGGAGAAAGCTAAATATATTGCATACCATTTTGTAGGGAATGTCTTAGAGATGATATTTTATGACTATTCAGATACTCAACATCTGACCTTATTAGTAAAAATGGAGGTCAAAGGTCAATTAAGTGCAAACTTTTACGGGATCTTTTGATACTTTTTAATCTTCAAGCTAAATATTTACTATGATGTATGTTGAAATAGGAAATTTTAGATATACTCACAAAAGAGCATGATACTGTACTACATGAAACATATAAACTTTTTTTTCAATTCTGCATATAACTTCTCAAAAGTGGTTGCTTAGCAACCAAGAATTTTTTAATTTTCGGGCAAGAATTTTTGTTTATTACTCATCCTAGACACATTTATGCATCCCAGCACAAATAAAAGTTAGATGTGAGGTCATAAAAGTACAAGGGACGAACAGCAGATAAATTGTCTTAAAGTTTGACCTCATTAGAACTATTTTTAGGAGGTCAAAGGTCAAATAAGTGCAAAAGTTTCATCAATTTTTTTCAACACTTTTCAATATTCTTGCCATAATTTTACACAATGGATGCTGAAATGGAAAATTCTTAATATACTCTCAAGAAGGGGTCAGAACTGCAATATCCATGCATCATTTTAGTTCAAATATCTGTTTAATGACCTTTAAAAGGTTGCTAAGCAACAACTTTTTAAAGTTTTTGGCTATTAACATGTTTGTTATTTCACATTCTGGACACATTCTTGACACTTTTTGTATATTTTATGATATTGTATGCAAGATATTGGTCATAAAAATGAAAGAACATTTTGGTATTAAAAATTGACCTTGACACTCTTGTTCTTAAGGGGGCAAGGTCATATCAGTACAGAATTCTGCTTTAAACTGTAAGTAAATATCAATTTTGAAATGCTTCAAATTTTATGTGACACAAGGCTTATCAGTTTTAAAAACATGTCATTAACCCGATTCGATACCTAAGTCACACGTGTTTAATGAATTTTGAGACATATTGGTCAAGAAAGTACGTGGCGTTAAAAAAGGAAGTGCAACAATGGAAGCATAGTAGTATCAAAGAGGGTTTTCTTTAGTGAACATAAGAAAATTTCAGTATATCTGGCCAGAACTGGTGATAAGACACTATGAGGAGGCATATGGGTATGGACGAACACTCCATGGCAGCAGGGATGCTGGATGATGGCAAAACGCAACGTCACGATGCAGAAAGACTTTATCTTTCACATTGCGAAATTAACGGTTATGGAACCGATATTTACAGGCTGAAAATTGTCCAAAAAGGCTAAAATCGGGAGGTCCAATGTCTACGGCAGTCCGTGAGAATCGTTTTTCGGCCAATTTTGCAGAGACGCACCGCTTCCAAAGTGCTCTTAAGCTTAATACTGGACATCTGAGAGCAACGGACAGACGGATTTCTACTCAAACAGTTTGAAACAGACTTCTGGTAGCAATTCTTAAGGCTTGCCGACCAGCCGCACGTCCTGTATTAAAATTAGAGAGCCGCAGAAATCGTCTACAGTGGGTAATAGAACAAACAATTTTGGCAATAATGTCATTGTTGTTCTGTTCTCTTCTTAGACGAGTCCCGATTTTGTTTTGACTTCCATGATGACTGAAGACTTGTTTGGATTGCAAATGGGGAAAGATATGCTGATTGTGTCATTTCTGAGCAATACAGAGTAAATGGAGGTTTGGTGATGTTTTGGGCAGGTATAAGTATTGACTGCAAAACTGATCTGCACATTATTGAAGGCAACATGACAGGTTTAAAATACCGAAATGATTTTCTTCATCCTATTGTTAGACGTATTGCGTGTACTCTGGGTAAGGATTTCATCTGAATGTACGATAATGCTCGACCTCATGGAGTCCGAATCGTAAACCAATACATGGAAAGTGAAACAACTTAGCGAATGGACCCGCCAAGTCGTTTTCTAGACCTGAAGCTAATTGAACATGCCTGGAATATTCTTTAGCAACGCATTTCAGTTCGTCTTACACTTCCCCAAAATCGACGGGAGCTTCAGACAGCATTGCAGGAGGAATGACAACAGATCCCTCAGGCTAGCCTTGGACGGCTGATGGACAGCATAAGTCTGCGCTGCAGGGCCTCGCAGGGAGGTCATACAAAATACTACAAATCACTTTAGTCACGTAATTTGACTCTTCTGGAAAATATCTCATTTTCAGGTCTACCCCCAGCATGCCGAATTCTAAAGTGACCGTAATGAACAATTCGTAGCGTGTGTTCAAACAAATTTATCACATCCAATGTTTAATTTTTCATTTTTTAAATATGAAATATAATACTAAAATTAAAATTGCATTCTGTTTTCTATTATACAGTATTTGTAAAACATATTTAATTTCATGATCCTTAACTTTTTTTTGTCCAGTATATATGTAATTGTGTTTAATGTCCAAATCCATAACGTTATACAAAATACACATTAGTACTCGGCATTCAAATATTTGGAATTAAACTCCAAATCATTTTCCGCACTTAACTATATTCAAGTAGAGGAGGTGAGAAATGTGGCTGAAAAAAGGTGAAGATTGAAGAACAACTCTATGACAACGCGGACAAGCCATCAAGTTACTCGGGACAAGATTAAAATATTTAGTTGGTTGAAATTTCATTTGAATAATATAAGTAATTTATCCACAAACTTTGCATTGTATAACTGTACATGTACCAGGTATCCTGTAGAATTTTATGAGAAAATACGGACACGATTTTACTATTATAATAATTTTCCATTAAAATCCTTGATCCGCACCTTTTCTTTCACATGCTTACGCAATCGGGCAGAACCAAGGTAGGTTCTTGTATATTTAATGTTATTTGCAATGGTCACTTTAACAACATACCCTAATTGCCTTTTGTTCTGAGCTCGCATCTCACCAGTGATGTAAGTTGTAAATATACAAACTAACTGACCACTCAGAACAAGGCAAAATTTTCACAAATTCTCTATACATCACAACAATGTTTTAATAATCAAGAAGAAAGAATTCATGCTTTTTAAATAGAAAAAATCGTTTAAACTGAATACTGAAGAACATATTAAATATTGTACCAGAGACAGAATGCATAAACTGATAAAAAAAGCTACATGTATACAAAATCAAATAACAAGAATTTGAATTGACCCATTGAGTGAGAGAGAGGTGCAGAGAGAAAAAGAGTTACTAAATGATTTAGCAATTTGTAAGATAAATCATTAGAATAAAACACACAGAGAAAGAGTGAGAGAGAAAGAGGATAGAGAATGCATCAATAAACAATAGATCATACAATAAGTAAGTAGTATTTTGTCATAAGTTATTGGAAACTTGAGATACATGTACAGTCTTAATTAAGTTCGTCCATATCTATTAATGAACATTTGTGGAATAGCGTACAGTGGACAACAGACTTAAGACTTTGGACTTTAGATAAGGGGAGCAACTCAAAGTGTAAAATTTATAAATCACCTTTGCGGTTGAATTAATAATGCAATATGACATTTGATATTATGTTATCAATAAACAACATACTTCTGCGACATTTAAAAATATGGAAATGAGAAACACTTGGATTACTTCAATGATTAAGTCAGTCTCTTTTGAGTCAGATGTATTTTCCTTTTCTCGCTTTTTTACTTCTTTATTTAATTATTCTTTAATTTTAAATAAATTTTATTATAAATACTTGACTTTCAAGATTTTTCGGTTTTAAAAATTGTTTTACATATGCCTGTTTCAACACCCAACACCACCCCCTCCGAAAAAAAGAGAAAAAGACGTGTTCCTAATGTATATCGAATTTGAAATAAATAAAGAGTGATGTACATTTGACTTTGCTGGAAACATGATGCAGACTCCTGATCTACTCAGCTTTTTCAGATTTATATCGATTTCAATTACCTGGTTTAATCCATTTACATAAGCGAGGCTTATATACAGAATTAGTGTTAAAAAGCCAGTTGATCCCACCCTCCGTATGGCACACATATTTTGGTACAGTACTTGTATAGGCAGTGAAGAAATGTTATGCAAATGTATCTAAAAGACGAAAATAACCACCCACCAACCCACCCCATCCGCACATACACTCCCCTCCCTGAGGATAGAAATTTAGATTTTAGAATATCCTCAATTTTCTGTTTGTCAAACATTTTTTTTCAGATAAGTTGCCCCCCCCCCCAATACACTTATACCAATAAGAGGGTTGTTAGAAAAGTTCGCGGACACATTGAATTACAGAAAATCTATTGTGTACTGTGAAGTATGACCTATGTCTGAATGAATTCCTACATTTTGTTTCTTGGTAAGTAAAAAATCAGGTCCATATACCTGATAATAAAATATTAAAATTTTACAACTATTTTTACTATGGGGTCATGGGATTAACGGAGCAATCACTTGACGTAAGGCGACGTGACAACCAGATTTCACCCTTTAAGCTTTGTCGCAGTTCTATAAATCTTTCATTTCCTCATATTTTCTTATCTATTTTCTACTTTAAAATTGAATATCTATATCAAGACATATTACTTTTCTACTATAATGTCTTAAGTACTGTTTTGGACATTAGTGAGATGTTAAAATTTTTTAAAAAGTCTATACATTCAATCGACCAGGTATGGAAACTATGCAAAATTATAAAGGTACAACGCAACGTCCATGCAGGTATTGAAGCATCGATGTAGTTAATCATTCAAATCAAATCCTTTCATTCTTATGAAGCTACAACCATTTGAAAACTTGTTCTTTGTATGTGTAGGATAATTATGGCAGCATCTTGCACATTTTAATCTGTTTTTAGACATTTTCCTGTCTGCACACAGAATTTTTACGTAGTGCAGTGCTCCATGACGATCATTGACGTTCCGATTTTTGGTTGTGTTTTTATGCATTGATCATTAATAAACGGCTATAAAACATCCATTTACCCTCCAATTTACTTCAAATTTCTCCCAGTGACGTTTCATGCACACTTTAGCGGCAGGTAAAATATCATAAATCTTCTGGGACTACAATTCTGCAATTTTTAATTTTAATAAAGAGTTTTTGTGATGTAAACTTGCCAAAATGTAGCATGCTCCGTGAAGCAAGATTTATCAAAATAAAAATACCGTATATTTTTAAAACAATCACCGGAGAGCACCAAATTTTCGTACATTTATTGGAAAAAAAACTCAAGATTACATTGTATATCTTGAAAGTTTGACCTGTTTCTTGGAAATAGCGCGCTCACAATAGAACTTGTCCGCGAACTTTTCTAACACCCCTCACACATTTTCATCGATGTGCCTATTCAGTACATATTTTACATATCAAATAACTGAAGAAATTAAGCTTTTATTTACTTAAACAATTCTTTTATTCAATATTCAACAAAATAAAAAAAATCTAATTTTTTTTTCATTTTTCATTTTTGTTCTTTGAGAGACAGCTTTAATTTATTTATTGTCAACTTGGTTTCTAAATTGTCCACGGTGACAGTATTTAGAATAGGCTGTTTTAGTATCAGTTTTTATACAGTTAAATATTAAATTAAGTTTTGACAAAATAAATGCTTTCTACTCAATTTATTTTCCAACATAAAAAGGCAAAGCAAATTGGAATTGAAAATTATAACGCAAGTAATATATGACCCAAATGTGTATATGCATGACAAAACATAAAAGCAATATCCTTCACTCTCAACGCGTTCTTTATTTGAGATTCTAATAGGAACTACGATGTCACATAAAAGGAAAAGAAAAAGACTTACCAAGACTGCATACTTTTCGATTTGGGACAAAATCTATCCAGTTTTTTTTTTCAGACAATACTGACGCCAATTTGCTCATTATCAAATAATCAAAATCTAAAAAATTCCCAATGATCGGATGCTGTACCTTCATTTTTACAAAAAATACGAATGTGAAGTTGAAATATAGCGTCTGTACAAATCATCTGAGATTGTAGTTGATTGTAGTTCATATTTGATACGCTTCAATTTAATAATGCATATATACTAACATATACGTTACTAGCTGAAATCCCGTGCAAGTGCGGGGGGATTTTTTTTTGCTGCTAACAGAACTAATTATAATCCAAAAACTATCTTTCAGATTCTATTGACAATTTATTACACAGGAATGTTGCATGACGAAAAACTTAAAGTCCCGCAATTAGTGTAGGAACAGAAATAGACAAGTAAACATTGAAGTAACCATCAATTGTCGCCCGGGAAATATATAATGTAAGCAATGGTAATGCGTCTTGATCATCAAACCGCTGCGTCTAATTGATGGCGACCATAGTCGCGAGTATTTTGAAAACTTACAGTCGGATAAAAATCAAACAAAAACGTTACCACTTTAAATTTGATCAATTCCTCATAAAAATGTTGGCTGCATAAAATATAAATTGAAGTTAGACACATGTATCTCCAATATTCAAAAATGTTTTAATTTTCAATTTTAGAATGTAAAACAAATTGAACTATGCGGAGTGCGTTTTTATGCGAGAAGTAAAATTCGAAATTCTAAAAAAAGGGATCTGTCTTTTTTTTCGATAGTATATGATAAGCAACTTTATATATTAAACATGTAAAAAAAATTATTTTTACATATTCATTTTATGGAAGTAAATATATTATGTATCTCGAAATTTAGAAAGGGAAAGAACATTCTGATTAAAAACATTTTCAATTTTTAGAAAACCTTTAATTCTGAACAACTTCTCACACCCCAAACACCAGACACCAACACTTAAACTTATATGTATAGAGGAGCCCGGTCCTCCGGGCTGCAATAATTATAAGAAATACCTTTCCTACTAAATCCTCAACATGTTCTCGTAAAGCAACTTTATTCTGTTGTACTAATGTTTTACATCATGTACTACATATAGGTGTTCATTGGCCAGTTCTATTTACATGTTAAATTTTTATTTTAATATATTTTGTGTTATATCATTGCTTATTATACTTACATCACGGATAAGATATTGGATGTGCAAATTAAACTATACATTGTAAATTTGTCAGCATTTTAAAATATTGAAAACAAAAATTTGTTATCATCCCAAATGTATATATAGACCTAAAAGGTATAAATAGGTTTTAAAAATATAAGCCTGTATGTAGAAAATCATTAAAGTAAATTATTTAAAAATTAAATTTTACCATTCCATATGTCTAAACAAATAACCATGACCATTAATCGACATTTATTTATAAAACATTAGCACAACTTTCCAAGATATATTCACAAACTCATTGTGTTCCCTATTTCTTTACATTTAGTTCCATGTCCATTCATGACAAACAATCGCCTCGATTTTCTTTTAGACACCGGGTTAGATGCCACCCAACTTTCTAGAACTTTCCACAAATAGCGAGATCGGACAAAAACCGAAAGGATTTGCACATTTTGTTTTTTAATCTATGACCACAGCTTATTTCTTTTATATCACTTAAATCAAGTATTGATTGAATAATTAATTAATGACGTTTTATGGAATAAATAAGCGCTTGCTTGTTGTCAGTTTAATTATAAAATGCTATTAACTTAGATCCGCCACCACTTTACTCTCTTCCGGTGTAACGTTGAATATTGACCCGAGTTGAAAATTGACCCGGGGGTCATTTTTCAACGTTGAATATTGAACCGAGGTCATTTTTCAACGTTGAATATTGAGACTAAAAGTCGTTGAATTTTTACCCGGGGTCATTTTTCAACAGCTTGATAATTGTTTTTCTTACACCTGATGACGTCAACAAGTTGAAAATTGACCCTGTTGAATATTGACCCCACCTCAAAGTTTGAACATTTTTTTTAGCTGGAAAGTTGTTTTACGGGATTTATCAGTATCACTTTATTTATATTTCGGTTTCAATTTTTTCCCTTTTCAAGAATAATAGAAATAAACATACAGTATCACCCCGTGTATATATGTACATTTTGATCAGTGCACGGTTTCAGTTATCTTCGCAGGGGCGTAGCAACAGGGGGGGGGGCTGTCCCCCCCCCCACTTTTTTTCTCAACCTTACCTATACTATAGCAAATGTTAATTGAAAATCTGGTTCCCCCCCCCCCAGTTTTAGTGATGTGTCGAAAATGAAGTATTAGAATTGGTACTGAAGGAACACTGTCACGTGACGAGTAGGTGGAAGGACGCTTTTCTTCTAGCTCCCGTCTTTTTGACAATTTTGGAAGTTTAAACGCTTCTGGAGTGCAGATTTCTGCGCGGAAAGTGTATATAGTGTGAATGTTTGTGATATTTATTTGTTTATTTGCATTTCAAGCTGAAACTTTTGTAACTTTGTGAGGATTTTGTCTCAACGTATTTATACGACGCATCGGTGAGTATCTACTCACTACTATTATCCAAGTATTTCAAAACTTGTGGCATTCATTGAACTTCGTCCGTATACAACATGGACAAATTAATGAAACCAGTTTTTCTAAAAGATAGTGAACTGCCAAAATCAAATAACGAAAGAATTACAAACTTTGGTTTATTAGATGCAGTAAGCGTAACAATAGGGGACACGGTTAAATGCGTCCAGTTGGAACGCGACCTCTGGCGAATCTACTTAAATGATAAACAAAGTCGAGATAAACTTATCATTGACGGATTTGATCTCAACAACCAACATGTGAGAGTGTACGAATCGAATCCCTACTCAGCTGGTCTTACTGATCCAGAAGACCCAGTCCTGAAAGTTACGATATGCGGCATTCCACTCTCCGTGGATGACTCCGCTATACATGATATGCTCAAAAAGCTAGGAGTGCATCCAAAAAGCGAAATTAAATTCGAAAAGATTAGAAATCCTACAACAAATAAAATGACCAACGTTCTAAATGGCAACAGATTCCTTTATATAGAACCCCTTGAGCAAAACAAGGCCCTGCCTCGTTTCAGCTACTGCGCAGGTCTTCGATGTAAGATCTTCCATCGAGGGCAAAATTTCGAAAAACCTCCAATAACCTGCACAAATTGCTGGGAAACTGGTCATTCATTCAAATTGTGCCAAAACAATCCGCGGTGTTCTGCTTGCAAGGACGCAGGCCATAAACCCGGATCCGATCTCTGTCCGCAATACATCGAAGACAACTCTAAGGAAGTTGAGGCGTTCGATGGTCAGGAAAATGTAATATCAAATTTCTTTGCGTGTGACCTCAAAGTGTTCGGGGAAACTTTTAATTCCGCCGAGCAAGCATTCCAGGTCACTAAGGCAGTGCGAGCAGGCGATCTTATGGCAGCGGAGAAGATCCGAGCAGCAAAATCTGCACTGGAATGCAAACAGATCGGTAAATCCGTCCAAGCATCCGGATCCTGGCAACAGGACGCGCCTAAGATCATGGAGGAAATTGTGCTAGAAAAAGTGAAACAAGTTTCTGAGATGAAAAAGAGAATTATACAGATATATACTAACGAAAAGATCTTTGCGCATTCCGTGTACGACCAGTACTGGGGAACCGGTCTCAACTCTACGCAAACGTTGCACACCAAACCCAAGGCATGGCCGGGGCAAAACGTCATGGGTAAGATACTACAACATGTTGCGGAGTCCCTTCAGCAAAACACCCAACGCACGGGATCGCGGACCAGGAAAGGGAATGCCAACAAATCTGAGCAGAAAGATCTGGATGGGTTCGTAAAGAAGTCTGGTAAATCAAATAAATAAAATTTAATTATTAACCCAAAACGCGACCAAGACTATGGCTTGTGTTAAATTTTTATCTCTGAATTGTAGAGGGTTAAATAGTAATGATAAAAGAGTAATTTTGTATGAATGGTTAAACTGTCAAAAATGTGATATTATTTTATTACAGGAAACACACTTTGTTGATAAAAAGCAGAGTATCTATGATTCGAGGTGGCATGGTTCTGCTTTTCATAATTTTTCTGAATCTTCGCATAGTAAAGGTGTGTCAATATTTTTTCATAAAAATTTTACATTCAAAACCCTAAATTTACACAAGTCTGCTGATAGTCGAATCTTATTAATGAATATTGAACATGACAACAATATTATTACTTTGGTCAATGTTTATGCCCCAAATTTAGAAACCCAACGAATTAGCTTTTTAAAAAAAGTTACTAAGTGGATATTACAATATGCTATGAATGAAGAAAATCTGATATTTGCTGGAGATTTCAATTGTAATGTAAAGAATGAAAAAGATAAAAGTGGGAAAATAGTAAAGGAGATAATACAAAGATTTGATTTATTTGATATGTGGTCGGAACTAAAACCTAATAAAAATTGTTTAACGTGGTGTGATGGAAATGGGTCACCCAAAAGTCAAATTGATTATGTCATAGCAAGCAAACATTTTTGTTATGCTCCAGAGAACATTTTTTTACGCAAAGCCCCAAATGTTAATACTTGTAGAATGAGTGATCATATGTCAATAGTTTTTAAATTTAAAATATCATGTAACACTAGAGGAAAAGGCTTTTGGAAATTAAATGTATCTATTTTGCATGATACAAATTACGCTAAAACAATAAATGACTTTTTAAATAACCTTCCAGATGAAATAGAAAATGAGGAAAATCCGCATATTCAATGGGAATTAATAAAAATACATATAAGAAATTTAAGCATTAATTTTTGTAAACAAAAAGGTAAAACGATAAGAAATAAAATCCAACTAATTGAAAAAGAAATTGAGGAGATTGAAAATAGGAATTACGCACATATTGACGTTAAAAAAAAGAGAGAACTAGAAAACGAGTTAGATGAATTGTATAAATACAAAGCTAAAGGCGCACAAATCAGATCTAGAGCAAAATGGATTGACGAAGGGGAAAAAAATACGTCATATTTTCTTAGACTGGAAAATAAACACCAATCTCACAATGTAATCAACAAAGTTAACAACAATGGACATATATACACTAAAACAGATGAAATTTTGAAACAACTTAGCTCATTTTATGACGATCTCTACTCGAGTAAACATGTTTCGGATGAATGCGTTGATAACTATTTAAGTGAAATAAATCTTGAAAGTAAAATAACATGAAAAAAGAGAAACAATTGAAAATTTTCCTTCTTTAAAAGAATGTGCTGAGGCAATTTACCATATGAAACAAAATAAATCCCCGGGCAATGATGGTATACCAGTAGAATTTTAGAAAATGTTTTGGAAGCACTTAAAAACATATTTTTACAATGCCCTTATTTATTCTTTTGAACTAGGTGAACTTTCAAATACACAAAAATGTTCTATATTATCCCTTATTCATAAAAAAGGATCTCTAGACAAATTAGAGAATTACAGACCTATCAGTCTAACTAATATAGATTACAAAATCATAGCTTTTGTTTTCGCTAGAAGGCTACAAAATGTCATAGATACCGCTATAAACAAAAACCAGACAGGATATATTAAAGGTAGATTTATTGGTAATAATGCTAGACTTATCGTAGATATTCTAGAATACTGCGAAAATAATAACAAGGAGGGCATTTTACTCTTTGCTGATTTTCATAAAGCCTTCGATTCGGTTGAATGGAATTTCCTATTTAAAACTCTAGAGAAATTCAATTTTGGACCAAATTTCATAAAATGGATTCAAATATTTTATAAAAACCCCTTCTTCTATGTAAAGAACAATGGATGGTTGTCAAGAAAATGTCAAATGAAACGTGGAATTAGACAG
The DNA here is from genome assembly GCF_032062105.1 of Saccostrea cuccullata. NCBI lineage: Eukaryota > Metazoa > Mollusca > Bivalvia > Ostreida > Ostreidae > Saccostrea > Saccostrea cuccullata. The sequence goes on along the minus strand of NW_026931057.1, from coordinate 428,746 downwards.
GGATGTCCAGTATCTGCGTTACTTTTTTTATTCGTAATGGAAATACTAAATTTGAAAATAAACAATTGTAAAGATATAAAAGGTTTCAAAATTAATTCATTGGAAAAAGAAATTAAATGTGTACAACACGCCGATGATACTACGCTTCCACTGGACGATGAATTATCATTGGAAAATGCGTTAAACATTATTTACGATTTTGGCAAGGTGTCGGGCACAAAATTAAATATAACTAAAACAGAATGTATCATTTTAGGACCTCTTAAGGAAAGATTAGCTCACAAAACACATATATGTCAGACGAAAATAAATAAAGATACTTTAAAATGCTTAGGAATATATCTTGGAACTAACAAAGAAATTTGTAATGAAAAAATTGGATATGTAAACTAAAGGAGTTTGAAAAAATATTGGATTCATGGAGATGCCGAAAACTTACTATTTTCGGTAAATGTCAAATTGTGAACTCGCTTATTTTATCAAAAATTGTTTTCCCTGCAACGGTTCTAGAAAATCCAGGCAATGATTACATCAAAAGTCTGAATAAGCTCATTTTTTCATTCCTATGGGGCAATCGAGAACGCATTAAGCGACTTACATTAATTCGAGAAATTAAAGAGGGGGGTGTAGGAGTTATTGATCCGGACACCAAAATTAAAGCTATTAAAGCAGCTTGGGTATCTAAACTTTTACAAAATAAGAGCAATCTAAGTAAGCTTTTGAATGCAGTTTTAGTAACTCATAAGATGAATATCCAATATATTGCAGAGTCAAATGTAACAAAATTTTCTGACTTCAATAGTCTGAAAGGGCTTTCACAATTCTACAAAGAGGTTTTTACCGCCTTTAATGAATGCAAGACTTTAAATAACAATGAAACAATAGACAAAATTTTACGACAAAATATTTGGTTTAATACAAACTTTAGATACAAAGGGAAAATCTTGTATTTTCAGAACTGGTACGAAAGCGGCTTTCATTAATTGAAAGATCTTGTTAATGATACTGGTTTTAAATCGCTTAATAAAATAGCTGAAATACTAAAGTAAAAACGAAACTATCTTTGTGAATATTTAATATTAAAAAACGTTTTTTATTCTAAAATATATGGCGATACAAGTATGGGAAAATATATTAATATCAACAAAGAGTTTCACTTTAAATTACAAGGAAAAATAGAAGATATAAGTAAAACAAAATCTAGCTTCTTTTACAAAAACTTAATATTTAACAAGTCCGAAAAGCCTATCATGGAAAGTTTTTGGGAAAAGGAATTTAGCGATATAAACCCACTGTGTTGGCGAAAAATATATGAAGAAAAAATTGTAAAAATTAATGACAAAAATATTGCCGAATTCAATTTTAAACTACTGCACAATATGTTACCAAATAACTTGTATCTTAGTAAATGGAATAAAAATATTGAAAAATATTGTTCTCATTGTCAAGAAATAGAAAATACAAAACATATGCTTTTTGAAGTCATCGCTTGCTAACTTTTACTTTGTTAATCGGCAAGCACAAACTATCAAATTTGATTATTGTATGCTAAAAACTCTGTCTGAAAATTTGTAAATTATTAATTTTATTATTACTAATAATTGTTTTTTTTATTCATCACTCACTACAGGATTAGCCAGTAATCTTGTATTTCGGAGGTAAATTTATGATATGGACTCTTTGGTGTGTAAGGACTGTACCTCCGAATTTGTGAGTGGTCCATCGTCTTATTATATGACATATAAAAAAAAAATTCATATATAATATAGTAAGAATGTATGAAGTAACAATGAGTATTAGTATTTTTTAAAGACACAATCCATATATATAACTATATGAATACCTTTAAAAATATTTTTGAATCTACATAATTATATTCTTTGTATATTAATATACATATATGTTTTAAATTTCCAATCCAGGGGGCCCCTGGCACCCCAGGTGAGGAATACACTGAGGACCTCTTAGGAGGTATTGCCTCAAAACTTGACTTGTATTTTTGTTGAATAAAAACTCGGAAAAAAAAAAGAATTGGTACTGAAAGTAGTTGACACTGAAAAAAATAAGCCTCTTCCACCCCCACCCCCCCCCCCCCCCCCGAATAGGATTTTCGACTTTGGGCAACTTTCAACTCCCCCTACCTTTTTCTTTTTTGGCTTGTCAACTTTTTCAGGTAAGTAAAAAAAAATTTCTCCGGCTGCCCACCCCCCCCCCCTCCACACTTTCAAAAACGATGCTACGCCTCTGCTTCAAGCATGACAACTTTATTTTTGAAAATTCTTTTCAAAATCCATGGCATCCATAAATAACTACAAAACAGCGAATAGGTACGACGGCGTATGCGTGCCATTTTAACAATGTAGAATTTTTTTAAAATCGTTTGAACGATTTAAGAAAACGTTTGTACAATTTAATAAATCGTTTGTACAATTTGATTGTTAAATCGTTCGTACAATTTATTAAATCGTTCATACGATTTATCAAAATAGTTTGTACGTTTTTTATAAATCGTTTTACGATTAAGGAAACCGTTTTTACGATTTAAGAAAACGTTTGTACGATTTTAAAAAAATAGTTTGTACGATTTAATAAATTGTACAAACGATTTGATAAATTGTACAAACGATTTAACAAACAAATTGTACAAACGATTTATTAAATTGTGCAAACAATTTACTAAATTGTACAAACAATCTTTAAATCGTACAAACGACTTATTTAATCGTACAAACGACTTATTAAATCGTACAAACGACTTATTAAATCGTACAAACGATTTATTAAATCGACAAACGATTTATTAAATTGTACAAACGATTTATTAAATTGTACAAACGATGTATTAAATTGTACAAACAATTTGTTAAATCGTACAAACTTTTTTTTTTCAAATCGTTCAAACGATTTTTTAAAAAAAATTCTACATTGTTAAAATGGCACGAATACGCCGTCGTACGTTTCCTATTCGAAGTCATTAATATTTAAAACAATCGGTTGCTAGTCGCAAATTTTGTCATTCCTTTTCGATAATTTTATCTTTTTTAATCGATGATTATTTGGCTTATATGCAATAAAGTTGTTGTTCGAAAACATACTACCATCATTTCTATTCGAAAAAAATACAATTCCTATTCGATAAACTTCTCATCTTATTACATAATTTTATCTCTATGATCTCCTATGCGATGTTTTTTAAAATTCTTTTTCAATAATTGCCATGATTGCATTCTGGGAAATATGACGAATTAAAATACATGTAGAATTGGTTGTAAACTCAATTAAATAGGAATGTAAAGTTTAACATTATTATCGATTATAAATCATTTTATCACATAGATTGACAAAACAAAATTTGAAAATAATGGGAATAAGGCAGAAGTTTTCTCTCTTCAAGACTTACAGACTAGAGATCAGCATAAATTAAGCTGTTGCTATTTAATATTAAATAAATGTGTTTCGTTTTATACATTGATGGAGTAATTAAAGAGGATTTAGTTATTCAGAATACTAATTTATTTAATTGATTATGTCTTGTATCAATTTTTGACAAAGACATCCAATATGTTTTAATATAAAGTACATTTTGATCCTAATTCAAGACTTAAAGGCATTGATACGTCTCACCAATTACGGAACATTATAGAATATTAATACAAGTTGTAGTAATTTTTTTTCAGAAACATCAAGTCATACGCTGTATTATCTTTAATTGAGAAATCAATACTATTTCTGTTTTACAAAAAATTATCTCCAGGCAAGGAGGGGGGTGGGGGGTGTCACTCACTTTAATGAAATTTTCTAAAAGGACTCCTGCAATATAGTAAACTATATGATCACAAGAAAAAAACATGAAGTCAATATGCATTTCAGATTCTATAAATAGTAACTCAAGTCTTTATGCTGTTATATGCTTAATCATGTGATCAAGTTTGAGCCAATCAGATAGCTAAGAATTAAAGGTGATATCACCTTTTCGTGCTAAATAGATGCTATCACCTATTTGAATAAGTGGTATCACCTATTCGAAAAGGTGATATTACCTATTTGAGTTTCTTACAACAGTCATTAATGAATGCTCCCGATAATATATATTATACTACAATGGAACCAAGAAAATTCGGACTACCCATTTTTCATGCATTTTCTACGATTTTCTTGTTGTATACATGATAAATTAGTGAAATGAATTAATTTGTAAGCAAAAAAAAAAAAAAAAACTACAGCTGTTCGATCAGAAAAGGTGATATCACCCAATCGAATAGGCGATATCACCAATACTCGAATAAGTGATATCACCTTTTCGAATTGGTGATATCACAAATTCAAATCAAATAGGTGATATCATCTATTGGAACAGGTGATATCACTTATTCAAATAGGGGATATTACTTTTTGCAGTAAATACAAAAACGGGGCCTCATACCTATGAATTAAATCACATGTGTGAAAACCCAATCATAAATATGTGTTTTATGCTGTTGAATTTTGAACCGGTTTCATGATCAAAATTCCACGACCCGGCTCAGTTTTCAACGGATTAGGGTCTAAATTCAACACCTTCGGTCTCAGTATTCAACGTTGAAAAATGACCCCCGGGTCAATTTTCAACCCGGGTCAAAATTCAACGTTACACCGGCTATTTCGAGGCTGAAAGTAGACTTTTAATTAAATTCACGATGATAACTATGCGCGTGAAATCAGAATATAGTTTACGGACATCACCTTACATGTATACATAATGTATTCCTATATGCTTAAGTTAGAACTCTTGTGCGGCCGTTTCAGAGTTTATTTGCAAAATTTGTTAAATTATAAGTATAAATTTCTAGACAGTTCGATATTCACAAATAAATTCTTTGCAAACGTTAAACCAATTAAAATACGAATTTCAAAATTCTTCGATTTAAATGTTTCATAGTTATCAAAGGCCTATAAATTTTCAGAAAATTTGTTATAAATTTATATTTTTTTATTTTTTAAAACCGCTCCTCAAGAAAAGCATAAGATGTAAATGCGGCATCTTAATGAAAATAATATAGTCCTAAGTAAGTAAATTGTGCTTATAAAATGGATTATATTAAAGATATTGAATGAAGAAATAACTTGTAATAATTGACTTTTATCGATGTGTAAGTAATATTTTGTTGATTGACGCCGTTTCTTCAGTATTTCAGCCTTGGTAATCTTTACTAATAAGGATTTGTTTTATATGCTTTTCCTGTTTAAATGCGTTCATATCACAGTCTAAAGTAACGACGTAAAGACACGGAACGGGACCTGGATCTGCATACTGCATGAATCAGATCACAAAACCCCTAAGTGCAGACAATTTGGAAAAATTTTCACAATAATAAACAATTTCTATGCGATGTTTTTTATAAGTGTTGAAAGAATCGGTATCGCAAGGCGGAGAATAAAAATATGCTAAGGAACTACAGACAGACACGAGGACTGCGTGCGAGTATATGAACCCTAAATGTAGAATATTTGTTTAATTTTCCACAAAAACTAAGGAATTAACTATTGGATATTTTGAATAAGGTGGCTTATTTATGCCCCCACATAATTTTTGTCAACAACATAACATATCATGTCTATGTTAACAGCTATCATATTTTGTTGTGATAGCTAACCTGACATGACGAGAAATATTTTAGTCACTATATAAGGTAAATTATCTCTTTTTATCGAGATAGCAAATCTTGACTAAACAAGATTATAGTCGGTGTTTGACTTTAAATCAGAAAGTTTAATGACTTGTCGTTTACAATTGAGGCAAGATTCAAGATTTTGAATTTGATTTTTATGGTGGCATATTTATGCCATCCAAATAATTTTTTGTCAACATAGCATATCATGTCAAGTCAAGATAACTTTATCGTCAAGTGATGAAAACTTTCAGATTTGTCGTCAAACACCGAGCTTTATCTTGGACAGTTAAGATAAGCTATCGTATTTAATTTTGCGATAGCTATCTAGACAAAAAGAGATTATTTATCTTATAACTAAAAGTTATTTCGTCACATCAAGATAGCTACAAAATCTTATAGCTTATCTTGTTTGGACAAGATATAAAGTTTTTTTTTCAATAAACAAGAAAGTGATCATCACTTGACGATATAGTTATTTTGACTTGACATGATATGTTATGTTGACAAAAAAAAATTATGTGGATGGCATAAATATGCCACCATAGTATGTCCTATGACTGAGTAAATGACATATTTTGTGGCTGGGTATTTGAATGTTAAAATCATCGTAAGAATTTAAAATTGAATAAAGCTGGAGAGAACAATTTGATGTAATGATTTACAAATATAAAATATCCACAAATGATAGAGTCGGACATGTTTCAAAAAATATTTTATATATGCATTTTACATTTTACGAGTACATGTACCATAAGCTGAAAAGTATGGTATTGTACATCTTCCATTTATACTTCAATTAAAGATATGATTATAGTTTTGTAACATTATAATATTTTAGTACTTGAATGAGATCACACTGATATGATTGTAAATGTCCCCTAAGGACCCTTAATATTGTTCACAAGATCTAATCTTTTACTTTTACAGATGTGATTTATAATTATTTCGCAATAGTTGATGAATTAAATTTCTTCTTTTATAATTTTTTCTTCAGTACAAAATGTTCATTGCCAAGTGTACTTAAATAGCCATTGTCTTAACAGGCATAACAGGTAGGGAGAAATTACATGACTGGACCATGGAACCTGATACTCCTGTAGTGCCCTAACACACAGTCCAGACCAGTACATTTCTCCTTCAGTTGTCTTCCCCATGATAGACACAACCAAGTTTCTTCTGCCATTGACAGAATCTGCAAGTCCATGGATGGTCAAAAGCACTAGACCAACAAGGAAGAAGAAATGCAATTGATCAGGCCATGATTCAATCCCTTGACCTAGGAATCACTGGATAGGTGCTCTACCAAAATAGTTTTCTGACCACTGGCAATGGAGGCCGTCTGAGAGCAACACTTCTCTCAGTATACAGAGCTCCTCCCTCCTCCTCCAAAGACACTAACCCAGGAAGAGTCTGGGTTAGTGTCTTCAGTCTGAAAAAGACCTTTACGGAGGGAAGAATGAGGCATTTAGGTAGGTTTGATTGCCAGTGGCTAGATAAAGCTCGGTGGGTACATGTAGCACACCTGAGTACTGATTCGGAAGGCCTCGGTTCAAATCCAGTGGTTTGTAATATCTTCTTCCTAAAAAAATATTCAAATGTTAGGTCTATATACATTATTCTTGACTAGGAGATAAGGCCTAATAATTTTCATTTAGTCTGTTCATCATTCAAGAGTTGGATTACATAATTTTATGTGTAATTAGTCAATCCTTGGATTTGTTTTATTGTCGATGTCAGAGTTAAAACATCTGAACGAGGAAATGGATGCAAAATTGATTCTGTTTTTGACACTTTGACCTTTCTCTACCAAGAACAGGAAAAACTTAATGACCAAATCAAAGGATGGATTCTGGAACATGTCTGGAGCTCGATACAGCATGGGGGTCAAATTTGTAGAGATGGATCAGATTCACGAAGATGACATGCGGGCATCGACAAAAGTGAAGGTCACAGGTGAGGAGGAAGAAGTTTTTGCTACATTCACCAATCTGGGCATTACAGAGGATGAGACCAATGAAGTAGAAAATGTTGGATTACCAAAAAGAAATGTTGGAAATTCCGAAGAAAATTCCCAATCGGACAAAAAGACAACCAAGAAGACAAAAGGCCAACATGATCTTCTTAAATGGTATGGTGTCATAGTTCCACCAAGTTTACGACAATGTCAGAAGAAGTTTACTGTAAACGTATTACATTTGGCGGTGTATTCTTTTTAGCCTTTTTTGCGGAAAGAATACTCCGCTAATTCAAGTACAACGCTAAATGTCTTAAACATATATACATTAATAAGAACATTAGAAAGCGCTAAATCAAATCTACGCAAAATTGTTCAAAAATCAATTTACGCAAAAAAAAAATTGTACACCCTAAATATAATATATTTAAGTAAGTCCTCATTGGAAACCACCATTACCATTGCAAACCATTAAACATAAACTTCTCCCGATTTAATCTGAGTACTCAAATCTTAAGAGAAGAAAGGCAGAGATTTCCACTAAGACTGTCCCAGTAAATTAAAACTAGACTTCCTCAATTTTCAATGAACAAGGCGGATGAAAGAATTTGCTGTAATGAGAAAAAGCCCAAGGCTTAAATATGTTAAAGGAGAACATTGTTTCAACTCTCTACAGTAAAGTAATTACAATGAAAAATTAATTTAAATCATCCTGAATGAATGTTCAAAAGAGCAATTTTTAAAGAAAGACAGATGTTACAAAAATTCTATCTGATTTGCTTGCTTCACATTAATCTTGATATGTTTATATGTGTAATTTCCTTGACCAGATGCAAAATTAAACAAGGAAAATCTAAGTCAGTTGTAGCTCTATTTATATACATTTCACAAATATTTTAGTTTATGTCTCTGAATACTTCCTTACCACATACAGATAATGATGAAGTTATGTTTAACTTGTTGAACTGCAAAAGTATTAAATTAAAATGCTGGCTGATTTACTTACGATACACCCTTTCTACAGAGGTATAAACAGAATTTTTCTCCATGTTTGTTCTTTTCTGAGACAGGACTGATTTAGAGACATGAATTACACAATCAGGCATTTCTAGGTTGTGTTTATATTTGTTTCTTCAAATCACAATTGTTACTAGAAGATAGGACCAAACCCAACCTACAGTAACTGATTACCGTTATTACATTTAGAAAGCATTAAAACTTATATATTTCCATTTCCAATTGTTTTTCCTATGTTAAACACTACAAAAGTGAATCTTGTTTATTTCGCCGTTATTCCTGTGGCATGTAAATTTCTCTGTAGATTGAAGTACTACTGAAACGTCAAATGTCAAACTTTCATGTATATGATTGGCGTATAAATAATTATATTGAAAAAAAAACGATGTTTCGTTTAATTGTTTAGTAAGTTATTAGATATGATAAATCACAAACAAAATAAATAATGAACTATCTTCTAATCAAAAGCAAGTCACTTGTGCAACGCTGTCCATTATCTCCAAGGCCTCGCGAGACCGAGAACTTCACTTCCGTAAACATGTAAACAGCCCATCTGAACCACGTGGAGAAATCAGCATTGCCACATAGATCATCCGATACAGACATCGTCCCTAAGTCATTATCATCCAACTTCTTACGCAATTCAACGTCCTCTGTTATTTTAACACTCACAATTCTGTTTCCTGACCATGTTGACCAACTCCTGTTTCATCAACTACAACATTGCATTCAATAGTGCGGCGGAGAAAAGACTTAGTGCCTATACACATGTTCCTGCTTCCAACACCCTAAATGTAGGTCACATATGCAATTCAAGTTAGCAATATTGCTTTGATCGTAATATATATTTTTTTGTTTATTTTATAAATGTTGATAATTGACTGCAGTATAATTTATTAATCATTAAGTTTGTTTCGTGTTTGTATGGGACTATTTTTTTATAGTAAAATTTGACATCAAACGTCGGCCAATGGAAAATAACACGAAATGTCTTGTGTATTTCCAATCTACTAAATTGGACGATTACAAAAACAAATAAAAATAAAAATATAAGGAATCACTGTCTAGTTTTGAGAGTATGCCAGGGGCATCAACAATAGTGGGAAACATGGGATAATTTTAGCTTAATGGGTTTCGACTGTTATGCAAATTATCCCATGTTCCCACTACTGTTGATGTCCTGGCATACTCTCAAATCTAGACAGTGATCCCTTAAGTATTTGATACTGATGCAGTGATATTTATTTGAAGTTTATGCCTGTAGTTACCAATAACAGTGGAAGTATATATATTTAAATACATATTTCTTTTCTCTAGCGTGAATTTGATGGTCAAAGCATTATGTTTCATTTCTTAGTTAGATGTAAAAAACTTTGTATATTGCACAGATAAAACTCTTGGAGAGACAAATCGGATTGCACCAAATGCTTTCAATTGATCAGCTATATATACATTATATAATAAATTTAAGAAAATCAGACAAGAAGTTAGAAGTTTTTTTTTCTTTTTTATACATCTTAAGGAAAAGAAGTTTGCATCATGTAAATATGAAAAATTATGCATGTTATCCTGACTTTAATATTTATTTTCCCTTGGTATCCATATTCCTTATTAAAATATTTCTCCAACACCTGAATTCTTTGTCACAAAGCATCCACAGCCCAGGAAAGTGCTTAATGCCTTAGTTTAATTAAAAGAAAAGTTACAAACAACAAAGATCTTCAAATCAAAGCACTGGGAGTACTGAGAAGTTATATAAAATTCAGTGGATCTTAAAACATAAACATCAATTCTCTGTAAAGACCAAAAATGCTTGGCCACGGACTATCATAGAATTATTTTATCAATATAATTTTAAGAGTGTCCTTTATTAAGACTAAAGTTGGGTAAATTTTGGACAGTGCCTCCTTTGTTTACAAAGCAACGGCTTTGAAATATTTTGCCATGGCGATAATGACCTGATTGTCATTCCCATGCAAAATAATTCCATGCTTCCTAAATGTAGCAATGTTAAGAACATAACATGGTCTCATTTTATAGCAAAGCAATTAAAGTTTCTTGGCATGTAAATTTTATTCTATTTAAATAGTATGGTTTTTAATATAATACAGATCAATTTCCACGAAGTTTGTCATAAAATGAATACAAAGGTACCTATTTCTTCAAATGCATATATATTTTTGCAGGCATTTTAAACTTAAATAAATAATCTTTTCAGTAAGATTGAACTTAGATATAAAAGACACAAAAAGATTTGAGGTGGGTAGATCAGTTAAATACTGTTTTTCCAATCGCCTGAAATCATTGCTTTTTCCTGAAAATTGACCCAGAGTTATTTCCCTCTGCTGACTCTTTTGCACTGAAGACAAAAATTTTTTGACTCTCCTGTATTGAAGTCTAAAGAAATTTATAACAACATCGCAAAAGAACACACCAAGGGAATAAATAATGAGAAAATGATGTATTTTCAACTGTTTAAAATGGAATTCAGTTGTAAGTGACAAAGCAAGTCTTCTATCAATTAATGGAAATGAAAGAGACACCTTGCAAAATATTGAAATGAAAGGATGGGTGGACTTAACGCCCTATTTTGGATCTGTTAGAGACTACTCTAACAAGTTGAAAATAAAGTGAATCCAAAATTTATTACAACCACTAGAAAGAGCGACGTATACATGGTTATTTTAGCTAGAACATATGTACAAAAGCAATGCCTTATTGGCATGAATCAAAATTGAAACAAGGATATATTAGTGTCGTCTTCCGGAATTTGACATGTACCCGGAGTGGTTTTTAGGTCGCGCTATCAATATTGATAGGAGGCAGGGCTATATGGATCGGTATCATTGTTAACATTTCTCTCTCTCTCCATCTCTCTCTCTCTCTCTAGAAATTCGAACAGCGATGTCATTATGATTTTTTTTTAAATGTGAGGACACGCAAATTAAAACAACAATCAATGTGCTAAATTCTGAAAACGGCACCAAACAGTGATTTACATCTAGGTCAGGTTGAAGAATACAATGTAACTGTTTCCACGAGTACACTCGCAGGTGGAACATCACGTGATGAATTGTAATATCTAACAGGTCAATTGAAGTCGTAACAATGGAAGCGAGAAGTTTGTTTGGAACATGTTTTTTTGTTAAATTAAGTTTGAGCGCACATTTGTCGGCTCTTCTCCTTTTAATATATTATTTTGTTCAATATACAACTACAGTTTTCGTAAGAACAGCCGACAAACATGCGCTGACTATGTATTCAGACGATGAAAAATGCGTGACCCTGATTATCTATTGATATTCAACAATTCTTCATGTACCATGCCTTCGATATTTATTTAGTTTACCTCGAAAAGAGCATTTTAAATTCACATCCGTACCATAAATACACAGTTAAGATAGCGGGGTTTATATTATGGGGAAAATTAACATTTTATGGAACTTAAATTTGCAGCATTTTTTTTTTTTGGCTCGTTAAGTCCACCCACACTTTATGGATTCTGACTTGTGGGATTCCATCTATTTTAATGATGCAAATAGAGGAAAATATTAACAAGCACTGGATACGGCCACCCGGAAATCAATGGGAATGGTTCTACCCTATGCACAGGTAAAAAAAAAAAACAATGTTGAATTTGGTGTTTATTTCAGAAAGTAACTTACTTTGGGAAATCATATAACAATCAATAGGAGGAGAATGTAATAGAAGATGTAAGTGAAGATCCTTCACTTTAGAATTTATAAAATATTGTTATCGAGTTGTGAAATCAGAATCTTTTTCACAGCAATGCGTATATCCTGTCTTCAGGCAGAATCGAGGGCTAAGAAAACATCAGAACACAAAGGCATGAAAAGACATGACTTAAAATTTTGTCTTCTTGAAAAGAGGCTCAGCTCGTTGATCCCATAAAACTGAAAATTCACAATGCCCAAGATAAAGTACATAGATTTAGAAATCTAATAATCATTTGACTGATTTTTTTAGCGTAATATACAGGGGGTGATATGAACATTTCTATATGTGACATACAGTGTACGTGCTGAAGTACATTCTATTCCTTGAATTTTGATTAGAGATGGGAAAAACTTAAATTTCCTTGTCATTGAGTTATGAATTTTAAATAGTAACACAGAAGGCATGAGAAAGTTCTGCAGGATTTCCCTGTACGAAAACAAAGTACAAAAACTTTATATTAGTCTTGTCTGAGGAATGGATTCAAATGTAAAGTCTCTAATGTAAGTGTTTAAAAGGAGTCGTACTGGTATTAAACATAGAAGTATTAGGCTTATTAAAACTTTAATCAAACAAGTATATATTTCAACGTCATTTTCTAAGGATAATAAAAAGCTTTTCTTCAAGAATTAAAAAAAATGTTAATATTTCCTTTTTTGTACATTGTTAGTGAATCAGCCATACAACATATATCAGAGTCAGTATTTGTGGGACTGTGTCGTAAATTGGGGACCTCTCAACAGGTGTCCATGAGGAGAGATACATCGGACATCACGGAGTTATTGACAAATAGAGTCACTAGTGACTTAAACTCTGTAATGGTAAGTGGAAGCCACAGAGAAGGATTCAGAATGAAAGGATCAGATATAGACACTATGTACTGGCGAAATTTTGAAAGAGTCATCTGGAACTTATCTCAGACTCAGTATTACAGCAGGCACAGATACACTTTAATTCTCTGTGACTGTTCCGATAGTCCTCCAGGATTCTCTTTACTTCAGTTTTTGATTCCAGCACGTACCAGAACTTCATCAGTTATTTTAGCGAGTAGGGATATAGTTTCATCACTTGTCAAAAGGAATGGAAACATTTTTATATCTAGTTCTCTATACAGAGAAACCATGCTCCCATCACTAACACCTGGCTTTACTCCACATGGACCACGCGGCAGTGGAATTTATGCTGGATTAGAATATGATGATGCCCACTGTTTTGCCTCCGACTTTTGGCCTCCACCTGCTGCCTCGTGGATAGAGAGATGTCATTCATGGCCCCAACCTCATGTAATGTGCGACATAATCAGAAGTGGATGTCACTTTGTTGCAACTGGACACAAAATGGGCAATTATCAAGACCATGAATGGAGAATTTCTTTCTCACGAGCAGAACAAATACTCGTGTACTCAATGAACCACACTCAGTTCTTAACTTATGGATTGCTAAAATTGATTTTAAAGGAAGTCATTAACAATGGAGTAGGAAAAGAGGATAAACTTTTATGTTCCTACCACATGAAGACAGCCGTTTTCTGGATGATTCAACGAAATACTGTCCCGCATTGGTGTCCACAAAATCTTCTATTGTGTTTTTGGGAGTGCTTCAAACTAATCCTTAGTTGGGTCTATGAAGGGGTCTGCCCTAACTTTTTCATTCCAGAAAACAATATGTTTCTGAGTAGTATCCATGGTGATAAGCAAAACCAATTGTTCATTAGGCTGCATGCGTTGTATGAGAAGGGACTGATATCACTGCTAAACAGTCCCTCCATCTGGCCCTATGTTTTAAAAGTCATTTATAACCCAGGACTCTTCATTTGTACAGATGAAGGCAACTTGTTGTCTGAGTTTGAATTTGATTTCACCCTATTTAACTGTATAATTAACAGAAGTGTACAGGGCATAACAAACCTGCATCACTGTATGAAATGCCTACGAGGTGTAGAACAGTTGATAAATACGCCCTTGACGCCATATCATGTTGTATCCTTACAGGACAACACAGCCACCTGCCTCCAGGAAATTGCCTTTATATTAAACAGCATGTACAAAAACACATGTCGAAACAAAATTGTGTATATTGCTGACAGAATGTCCCATCGCCTGCTGAAATTGTCAGCAAAATTCGGTCTCATGTCTAATATGGTGTTTATGGCCATGTATTACTACAAGACAATGAGATTTGTGGATGCATTATTTGTTATAAAAACGACAAAAGTCCTAGAGTTATATAAAGCAAATCTACACATTACTACGGATATGTACACCGCAGCTTTTAGAGGGCGGTCGTTGACTTCAAAAATGAGGTTCTTTAGAAGAAGGAGTATCACTCTCAGCAATAATATCTTTTACATTGATGAATTATTGCCTGAGCAACTGTCCAGTTTACAGGAGAGTCAGATGTACTTGATTATCCCTCAACTGGTACTCTTGTATATGCTGGAGATCTTGTGCTACCTTCATGTTGATACATCAAAAGTACAAACAACTCTACGTTATCTCCAGAATCTAGTCCACCATCCTCAGGAGGTGTACATAAAGAAAGGTGTAGACATATCATGGCAGATCCTAGGGATCTGTTACCAGGTCACAGGGAATCCACAGGCGGCTCTTTACGCGTATCAACAGTCACTATCACAAGTACCATTGAACAAAATAAAATATGCTACACTAACGAGAATACAAAATATCCTGAAGTGATGGTGAAGATGAAGTTTAGGTGTAGTTTATGATAGAGTTCAAAGAAACAAAGTTTCAAATATAAAAATACGATATCGAAAATTTAGAATCAGGAGTCAATACTAGTAGCTAATGGGACACCATTCTAATGCAATGATTAGGTTCAACAATGTTAATATGCGCTCAAATACATAAACATGTATAATGATATGTTTATTATCTTTTACTGATATTGAAAGTGCATTCTTAGTGGTAGGGTTATATCTGTGGAAAAGATTTGTAATTACTCCTCGTTGTAGTTTGGGCAGATATATTTAAGAAATTGGTAATTTAAGGTATTTATTTGTTTAAATTTTCATATCAAGTTCATCAATTGAACATGTTTAATCGGTGTTTGTTGTGTTCACTGTCGATCTGATAGGTTGCTGTATTTATAAAATACCAGTTCTACATGTATTCTAGTAGAGCACGCACGCTTTATTGTATGTTAAAGGAACTTTCACAAAAATCTAATTTCATTTAAAAGTTATTAAAACTTTAATTTTTTTGGCGGGTTTAATTGACACATGCTTACACTTTCACAAATTTTAACCTTATTCTTAATCCTTAGGAAAAGTGGCAATCTTGTTGTGTATTTGTTACAGTAAATATGTGTAACCAGGAATTTCACGTATTTCCTAATGTTAAGGAAATACATGAAATTCCTATTCTGCTTAGGGAATACACGTATTTACTAATTTCATTTAGGAAATACACGTAATTACTGAACTTTTCAATACTTTTTACACATATTTACTGACTGCGTTTTCGTGGGATAATTTAAAATTTGAATCATAAAATATGAATAGATGCACAGTATAATCAATGTTTATATCAGTGAGCATACCATATGTGAATGAATAATATTTGAAATAAACTTTTATTTATTTATAAATTTTGAAAATATATTATTTGTAAATATTTACTTAAAATATAATGATACTCTGCTTTCATTTTTACCGGAATGTGTTTTCTATATCACAGCATACTTTAATTTTCAGTTATTTTTATATATTTTTATCAAAAAAACTAAAATCGCTTACTGGCATTTCTTATTTTATTAATATTCATACAATGCTACAGTTTTTGACAGTAAATTTAAAACCCTGAAGCATCTTATTTCAAATAAAACAATATTTAGGCTGTCTCCTCAAAAATGCAACAAATCATCCCACCCCCTCCCATTGTAAAATACACATAATGTAAGGAAATAAGTCAGGAATTAAAATTAAAATTTTACTTTGAGGAATTTTCCACCCTAAAAATTTAATAGTTCAAAATAAACAAAAACAAATTGAGTTCGAATTAAATGAAAATTGCAAAACATATCTATTTTACCATAATTTTAAAGATGTGAGACTCGAATAAACAGATGTACCCCTTATATCACCATTTACAATTTGTAATTTTTTTTTATAAATGACCCCCGGTCAATATTCTACGGCGAAAAATGACCCCCGGTCATTATTATTTGACGTCGAAAAATGACCCTTTTGCCCGTAGAAAAAGTGTCACCACCCTAAAAATTTGCAGAACCAACGTGAAGAAAAATGACCCCCGTAGGAAAATGACTCCCTATGGATTAAAGCTGAAATTTTTAGGGGGCCAAACAAAAAATAGATAATGAAACATATTAGCCAAATTAAATGCTCACTTGAGCTCATTTGGAATTAATTGATGATATGTTGATCTCATAACATTACACAATTTAAGCTACAGTTGGAGGTCAATGCGATGATTCAGAATCTAAAGGAGTAAAAGATTTATCGAGCCTAAAGGGTTAGATAAACATTGTTTTTCGATGGTAGAAATCATCGTACTGACAGAAAAAATCAGCAGTATAATATATTATTATATCCTCCGCTTGAAAAGTGGGAGGGTTTATAGTGATCGGGATGTCCGTCCGTCTGTTACGCTTTGGGGTATCTATCTCTTATCCGCAACTGCTCTTATACATAAAAATATGTAATTGTGAAACAGCTATGCCCCTGTATGGCAACATAGCGAAGATTAATCTTTTCTGAAATGCAATTAAAATATATTGGTACACAAAGTAGGGTCTTTTCACAAGAAATACAATTGCAAAATAGGAAAGCCCTAGCACCACTTGTTTAAAATTAATGGCTAAGGATAAGTTTTTGAAAGGTAGGTCTAACTCAGAGGTCAAAGGGTCAAAGTTGATGGTTTCTTAAGAAAGGTTTAATGTAACAAGGATTACATATGTGAAGTATGAAAACCCTATTCCTTACCGTTCAAAAGTTATGAACAAGGTTAAAGACTTTTTTCATAAATACGGAAATTTCCAAGGTCAAAACGTCAAAGTTTTTAGTATGCAATGAAAGGTCATGCCAAAAAAAATACATATGTGAAGTATGAGAGTACTAGTATCTACTGGTTAAAAGTTATGGCCAAAGTAAAAATTTGGCATTTTGTGTAAAATGGGACAAACCCCAAGGTATAGGTCAAAAGGTCAAATTTTGTGGTACCCAGAGTAAGGTCTTGTCACAAGGAATACACATATTAAATATGAAAGTCATAGCTCCAATAAATGAAATGTTATGGTCAAGGTTAAAGTTTTTGCGGATAAACAGACCGCCAGATAGATAGACAGACATACACTGTACAAACGGACACGATAAAACTATATACCTTATTGCTGATCAAATATGAGGTCATTGCACGCCTTCGGACACTTGATTTAAAACGTTGATTCAACGTCAATACAACGTTGAAAAAGGTTGTATGACGTCACGACCAAATATCAACGTTGAATCAACGTTGAAACAACGTTGCGTGCCTGCTGGGGCATTTTCTTTATATAAATATCGATGTTCTGTTCGACATCAAATGAATACAAAAGAAAGAAAAATATGAGAAAAAAAACACCAGATCTTTAGTATACATTTGAAATGGAAAATTTTTCAAACAAAGTCTTATTGATCAAGTCCCCAGGTAGTACAAAACATACAGACAAACTGCAATTGTAAAATTAAAACACGTTTTCACTGCAGGCCGTCGATATAAGTTTCTCTGTTAGTTGAATAATGGTGATAATACTGCTGGTAACATGCTAATAAACTGAAGATTGCATATGTGTGCCAGATTGGTTCCTCAGCTGTTTATGGAGACCCACGTATGTGAATAATTGGAATTTTTAAATTCAAGTTGCACTTATCCAACTTTATTTTTAGTAAAGATGAAAGAAGACGCTATTTCTTACGGAAGCGTAAATGACTCTATACTTGCTGTGTTATAACTTTGTATATTGTCTTATATTTTATCGACTTATCAATATATAAAGTGTTATACCTCCTTATTTATGTACATATTTTAAATTGTTTTAAGATTTCTGAACATAAAAGAAGGCAACTTCTTTTGTTCAACTGATTTTATTGCTTTAAGTTTTATCGACTGAAATAATATATTGATTTTCAGATATTGATTAAAACAAGATATTTAATCATATTGATATTATATTGTTGGCATGAAAAAATAAAGATATAGTTATATCACTTTTATTATATGAATATTTGCGATAAAGAAGTCTGAATAAAGTATTTTTGAATTATTTTGGTGTGGGCGGGAATTCCAATAAACCTTTACTTCACTCGGGATTCAGTGAAAGCTTACATGTAGGCTGAATCAATTTACAAAGTATATTAAAAAAGGGAGATGGAGACAAATTGAAAGTTTTAATCCATAGTGGGCTATTGCACCGATCACCCCTTTTGAAGAGGGGGAGTCAAGAATATCTTGATGCGCCTCATCAAGCTATAAAAAAGCTCAAAAACTGAGTACAGCAGAGATCCACTGATATGTCCCCAAATTTGAGAAAATTCTCGCAGTTAGATTATTAAATCCCTGGGGTGTTTTTCTTGTTATCAATTTATTTTGGCTGACACTACACTTTCCTCCTTTAAACTCTGTGACTAAGCTTATACAGAGTGGCTGAAGTCACAAATTATTTTACATGATTTAAAGCAATTAGAAGTTAGATCTGGTGTTATATTTTTATGCAGGGGGATGGGGGTAGGTGGGAGGTTTCAAGACTGAGGAGGTTCGCATTCATGAGTCTGATCCTATGTATACCACAGATTGGAACAATATAAAATATTTACAAAGTACATATATAAACAGTGTTACTTTTATAATAGTGTTAGGTACTTTCTATTTTCGCTTCATTAGCGATTTACTATCCCGATTGAACTCAAGAGATATAAGCAGTGAACTATGATAGAATATATCAAATTCCCTATTCAAAATGGTGGGTATAATAATTTCCCATGACAATGCATATCAATTAACTTTTGATGTCTACCCATCTCCACTTTTTAAATATTTTTAATTTTGTTTCAGCCTATAATCGTAAACAATAGCAAATACATGGTACATATGCTTCCCAAGTGAGGTGAAGATTAATTAGCATTCCCGCTCCCGCCAAGTTAATTCAAAAACACCTTTTTCTGAGTTCTCTTGAAAAAATTCATATGTCTATGTCGATTGAACTTCATATTAATTTCTTCATATCGACAATACTATATTGACATGATTAAATATTTTGTTTAGATCGATATTTGAAAATTAGTAAAATATAGTAAAATCTATTTCGAGCTTGAGATAAAAGATACCACAGAGTCCGACACTTTTGCTTCATACTTGGATATTTTACTTGAAAAAGACACTAATGGTAATCTAACAACCAAGTTATATGATAAACGTGATGACTTTAACTTTTGTATCGTCAACTTTCCTTATTTAATATTTATGCAGCCATATATCTTCATCACCTGCATACGGAGTATATGTATGATTAAATACGCAAGAGCATTTACGTATCAATTTCTTAATAGGTAAATTATTGACAAGCAAGTTGATGAAACAAGAATATAACAGTTAAATCACTTTTGTAAATTCTATGAATATTTGTCAGCAAATACAATTTATCATTGAATGAAATGCTGTTTTTTCATACCAATTGTTAGTCCATTATTTTGGTGTGGACGACGGATTTTTTCCGTTATTTCCTGATTATGACAACGAGCACATGGCGGGTGTGACTGGTCGGCAGGGGATGCTCACTCCTCCATGGCACCTGATCCAAACTCTGATGTTTCGGAGGTCCGTGTTTGCTCTGCTCTTATTTTGTATATTGTTTAATGGACGTTGAGATTGACATAATTGTTAATTCCATATCCTTTTTAATCACAACATGTATCTCTGCTGGTGCTATTGCACCGATCACCCCTTTTCATGCATGAGTACACAGAATAACGAAATGATACTGATGCGCCTCATCAAGCTATAAAAACAGACTCAAGGAGTTCATTTGAGTACAGGATTACCTCAGAGATATTAAACATATGTCATATGTACAGTCTTCAGATTCCCAGTTTTGGTATAAAACCAATACATCATATACCACATTGAAAGAGTGTAAAGTATTACAGATATATTGGATGTGTTTCAATGTCTTCGGTTTCAAAATGTTCAATTTATTTTGATTACTGACACTACCACTTACTGGACAGAGCTTCTATTTGGGAAAATTGTTGCAAATCTTCTAATGTTTAATAGACAGTAATCTGTGTGGACTTATTTATGTCGGTGAAACCAAGGGATTTAACAAAATAATTATTTAAAGATTTCAAATAAATCATGGTGGTCAAGCTTATATAAACATTTTAATTCACCTGTTATATTTTTATGAAAGTTAGGGAATTCGGGGGTCGGTCGTTGAGTACACCTTTCCGTAGACAATGTGAAGAAGTTTGGTTCTAGCAGCCTTTCCCTATGGATGTAATGAAAATGTCCTAGTGTGTATACCACAGCAGTGTAACAATATAAATGTGATACTTTTTAACAGTACTCAGTAAGCGTATATATACATCGTTCGTAAACCTGCAATACACGACGTCTCTTTTGATTCATTACTTTTTATGTAAATCAACAGTTAGGTACTTTCTATTTTCTGTCCCTTTGAAACTTTTAAATAGTCTTCTTGAAAAGGCCAAGGAACATCCAATTTACAATTCCTCGACACCTTGAACTAAGAGGATATTGCATATCATAGTGCTTTTTAACTACGTTTCACGGAAGAATATATAAAACAATTCTTTTCCTTAATCTTCAAAATAAAGGAATTGACGCGGTTAATATAATTTTCTTAATCACAAAAGGGTCCAGTCTTGTGCATATTTCAATTAACTTTTTGTATTTCCTACAAATATTGCTTTCAAACTTTTCAATTACAAAAACACTTTTTAAATAATTTTTAATTTTGTTAACTATAGTCCTATAATGACGTAAAAATAGCAAATACATGGTAAAGATCCTAAATATATGCTTCCTTCAACTGGGTGGAATTTCATAAATATTATGGATTCTGTAGAAAATTACGCCAAGTTAATTCAAAAACATTGACACCTTTTCAGAATGGATTAAATGTATCAGATTCTTGTTAAAAATTCATATGTCTATGTCGATTGAACTTATTTTTATATTCATATGAAGCAGAATTTATGCAAAATCTTATATTGACATGAATAAATATTTTGGCCTTCAACTCGATTTAGATATATGAAAATTGTCAATTAAAAATGATAATTTCCAAAATCTACGATATATCCTGGTGAGCTTGAGATAAAAGATACCACAGAGTCCGACACTTCTGCTTCATACTTGGATATTTTACTTGAAAAAGACACTAATGGTAATCTAACAACCAAGTTATATGATAAACGTGATGACTTTAACTTTTCTATCGTCAACTTCCCTTACTTATGCAGCAATATACCTTCATCACCTGCATACGGAGTATATATATCTCAGCTGATTCGATACGCAAGAGTATGCTCTACGTATGAACAATTTCTTAAACGAGGTAAATTATTGACAAGCAAGTTGATGAAACAAGAATATCAACAGTCTCGTTTAAAGTCATCATTTCGTAAATTCTATGGTCGATACAATGACCTTGTCAGCAAATACAATTTATCATTGAATGAAATGCTGACTGACGTTTTTCATACCAATTGTTAGTCCATTATTTATACACTGAATTGACGACGGATTTTTTCCGTTATTTCCTGATTATGACAACGAGCACATGGCGGGTGTGACCGGTCGGCAGGGGATGCTCACTCCTCCATGGCACCTGATCCCACCTCTGATGTTTCGGAGGTCCTTGTTTGCTCTGCTCTTATTTTGTATATTGTTTAATGGACGTTGAGATTGAATACGGTTCGTTATTTCCATATCCTTCTGCATACAGGTGACTCTCGATTGCTCGAATTCCGATCTTTCGAAGTTCTCGATCTTTCGAAGTGAACCTCCGGTCCCGTTTTTTCCTCTATACAACTAAGCAAATTTACCCCTGATCTCTCCAACTTCTATCTCGCGAAGTTCTCTATCTCTCGAATTTGAAATTTGCTCAGTATATTCATAAAAAATATGTACTACAGAGTTGTGAAAATTTCAGAACGCAGTGAAGACAACTTGTTAACGATTTTACCGGACAACCCTCGTATATCCCCTTCTTGGATTTAAAAGCTAGTTAAAAGAGATGCCTAATCCTAAAAGACCGAAATGTATATATCTGGAAAGTTAAAGTCAAGAAAAAGTGAAATTAAGAGCTTTGCAAACGCTAACATCTATAATAACAAAGGCAAAGTCAAAGGCAATGAATATCAAAGTATCCGCCGTTGACAAGAAAAAAAAATTGAAAATAAGAATGAAAACAAGATGTGTTTGTGAAACACTGTGCGCCCGGCGGCAGAAAAATTTTTAAAAAGCTATTTTAAGCATATATATCACCGTCAAGGTCAAAAGGTAATGGATCCTTGGTGTCATTTGACAGAACTTGATTAGTAAAGTAAGGATACCAGATTTGAAGTTTCTATCTCTTGTAATTCAAAAGTTATAGCAAAGGTACAAAATAGCTATTTTTAGCATAAAGGTCACAGTCAAGGTCACAGCGTCATTGATCTTGTTGTCATTTGAAAGAGCTGCAATAGTTGTGTATGCATACCAAATATAAAATCACTATCTTTCATGGTTCAAAAGTTATGGCGAAGGCTAAAATTTGCAGATAAACAGCTATTTTTAGCATAAAGGTAACAGTCAAGGTCAAAAAGTCATTGACCTTGGCATGGTGTCATTTGAAAGAGCTTAATTAGTGAAATATGTATACCAAATACAAAGTCTTTATCTTTCATTTTTTAAAAGTTATGGCGAAGGTTAAAGTTTGCAAACAAACAAACTAACAGACAGACAGACAGGACACAAACAATATACGTCCCGGATGTATCAATCCGGTTGTATAAAAATATGTTTAAGTACGTGTTTATTTGATATTAATAAAATAACACTTCTACAAGAATAAGTTAAAAATAAACACGAGTGTTGATAAGATTATTTAAGAATGATAAGCATAAAAGAATCTTCCTTTGGAGTGCTTATGTAAACGAGAATTTAAAGGAAACGTCGGGTCTATATTTTTTTGATATATTTCTTTCATTGAATGATTATTAATGAATTTTACCTGGAACTGCCATTTGTTTTTTACTTATTGCAGCCCGGAGGACCGGGCTGCTCTATACATAGAAGTTTAAGTGTTGGTGTATGGGGATTGGTGTGGGAGTAGTTATGTAGAATTAAAGGTATTCTAAACATTGAAAAGATTGTTAACCAGAATGTTCCTTCCGTTTATAAATTACGAGATACATAATATTTACTTCCATGAAGTGAATCTGTAAAAATATATACGTTTTTCATATTTAATATATAAAGTTACTTATCATTTACTATCGAAACAACGACAGGTCCCCTTTTTTAGAACATCGAATTTTACTTCTCGGATAAAAACGTACTCTGCACAGTCCGTTTTTTATATTCTAAAATTGAAAATTAATACATTTTTAAATATAAATGATTCGTGCGTCTAACTTCAATTTATATTTCATGTAGCCAACATTTACTTTAGGAATTGATCAAGTCTAAAATGGTATCGTTTTTGATTGATTTTTATCTGACTACAAGTTTTTTAAAATGTTTGCGACTATCGTCTCCATCATTTAGACGCATGCCTTTTTACACATATCGAAGCGGTTTGTTGATCAAGACTCATTTTCATTGTTTACTTTATATATTTCCCGGGCGACAATTGATGGTTACATCAATGTTTTCTTGTTAATAAAGTAATAAGACAACAAAGTTATGAGTGAACTGGTTGCTGGAGGCTGATATGTTTCCTCTCTTTTATGACATATTGGGGACACATTGGCTCTAAGAGTGAACATAATCATGTAGGAATCAAGTCGTGAAAATAAGCCAATTCAATGCATGGGATTTTATTTTGAGTCTGAATGTAATAAAGGAAATATATTTTCACATTCTAATGATTTTAGTGTTTTAGTATGGAGGAAAATAAAAGAAGGGATTAATAATAAAAAAGCAGTTACCTGGGAATCAAATTCTAATTAAAACCTAGAGTGCAAATGTTGTATATTCTACTCGATTTTGATTCCAACTTTTTTTAGAATTTAAAATGTGTCCAAGAACATAGTAAATCTTTCTGCTATAATTAAAAATATCCTTGAATTAGCTTAATTACTTCTGATGTAAGGAATTTTATTTCTCTGCAGTCATGTACGCATTGACTACATACATCTGGAATTTAATCTGTCTACACTACGTCAGCAGCTGTCATGAAAAGGTTTTCCCCATGTTGCCCCAATTAAGCTATCAAAATCAAATTTAACTGCAAATTTAACTGCTCTAAACAGCAGTGTCCTTTAATAAGATGCACCTTTTTATTTCATATCAGAGGTACAGTTTTATATATAGAAAGAACTGGGTACGGTATGTATAACGAGGCGGCCCTGTAAAATTGGCAAAAATTAAACGCACGATAACATTTTTTGAGCTGTGTCAATTTATTGTTAAGGTTCCTCTTTGTGTAAAATTGGTATCAATTTTCCTCAACTCACCTGACCTTTTGTGTATATAACGTTCAGAACCGGTCAAATATTCCGGAAATCACATATTTTGGACGGTTTGCTTCTCTTCAAGTTTATATTTCGATGTGGCCGCATCCGAGTACATATGCGAAACTTTGCAGAAAGAACAAGTATACTTTGGTAATTAATATGCAAGAGAAAAAATAACTGTACAAAAGTGCGGCCACGTCCGTTTTTAAGAAAAACTGTGGTTGAAAATACTTCGTTTTTGAATAGATGCGACTTTTTCTCCTCATTAAAATCTATACTTTTAAAGAAATTAAATGTTGAGGTCTGAATCTGAATGTGTTATTATCTAATCTATACTTTTACAGAAATTTATTGTTTAAATCTGTATCTGAATGTTATGAAAACCACCTAAACTTTTCTTCGTAAAATTTATCAAGGGACATTGCATGGAAATCAATGACGCAATACATTAAAACATGACGTCACAACGAGCCGGCGTATGTTGAATAACCAAATTCTTCAGTCTTCCCTAATAAAATAATAATATGATAAATTTTCAATCAATATATACAGTGAAAAACAGCCGAACGACATAAGAATACATTTTTATATGTACATGTACCTTTTATTAAAGCCATATATGGCGTAACTGACAAAAAAAATATATTTTTGAAAAATACAAAATTAAGTAAAGAAATATAGTTGATACATTTAAATTAAAGCTTTTCATACAATTCTGAACACGGAGAACACCTCGTTTCATTTAATAATACGATTTTACCTTCTCTCTAATGTGTTATTTAAATCTTTTGTATTTTCTTCCGAGTCAGAGAAAATTCCGAGAATCCAAATTAAATTGTGATATCTTTATAACGCAATTGATTTAGATTTTGTAATTTACGGAAAAGTTCTATCTTTATATAAAGTAATGATACAAATAATAAGTTCTTATAATTTTAGTCCAGTAATTTTCATTGTACATACGCCATATATGGCTTTAAAACGAGCGTCTCCTTCATATTGGACGTGATATTGACTTTATGTTCAAGAAAAAGATTTTGTGACAAAACGAACCCTTTGAATTAATATGACCTCTTTCTGCTTTACATTGATATTGCACGTAAAATATATTTGGAATTTACGAATTCTTATTTTAGTAACAAACAGCAGCCTCCATCATCTGCATGAATCACGTAGACATCAACAAAAAGCATCTGTAGACATCAGGAAATCAAAGTTTGAAGGCTATGTAAGTATCTTATAAAAAATGTTATTAAGAAAATATGTATCTTTTATTACGAACTAATTTCGCTTCCTTATGCTAATAGTTATGTTAACGGCAGTAAAATATCCATTTGTTTTATTCAGATAATGGCGTATTTGTTGTATTTATAATCATATTACAAGTTTTCAGTTTTTGTCATGTTGTTGAATGATTATGTAAAATAAACCATTGAACAAAATTTCTTGTATAAGTAAAATCCTGGTTATTACATTTATCGTTAGAGCAAATATATACGATTCAGTTATTTGTGAAGATGGATCAAAATGGTAATGAGTGAAAGGCGTTGGTGGTAGGCCTCTGAGTGACGTCTAAAATTTAGGCGCAAGTTGACTACTTTTGAAAATTTATTAGCAAGGCAGATTTTTTCAGTTATCAATTTTGATATGGACGCAATAGGTACATGCAAGTACTTGGCCATTTATATACACATATTAATATTCGGATTGATGATTGCCATGCCATTGCAATTTTGAAATGGTCACCAACTAGGGGAAATATAAAAAATAGTCACCATTCAAAAAATAAGGCTACTACATTCGGCACCGATTAGAATCCTGGGAATATGGGATTTAATACGGACACAAAAGCAAATTAAATATATAGGAGGGAAACTATGTACAAGGGAAATAATAAAAAAAAAACGGAAAGAAAATGAAAAGGTGAAGCGTGTCGGAGGCGAAAGAAAAGAATAGGACATGAAATATATGGAGATAACGAACAGTTTTCGAACGCGAAAGTTATTCAAACATTACAAATCAGGAGCTCTAGATTACCAGATCAGACAATGCAATGGTAGAGTTAGCATCTCCTGCACACCTGTCATATCCGCAGTGTGTTCTATGGCATGTCATAGTCTAGAAATAAAGGGAAATTTCGTCGGCAATTCAATACATGTGTTTTATAATGGTCTAACGAATAGTCTGAAAAAGAAGTCCGTTTCATACTCGTTTCCATTATAACCCTCTCACAGAACATGATTATATAGTTGTGTCACAAACTCATTAAAACGGCGAATTACAAGGGCCTTTCAATAAGTAATACAATATGCAAGATATCATAAGAAATGTTGAGGCATTCTATTTTTTCCCCAATTGAAAGTGATATTACGAAGGGCATTTCAAAAGTTCTGGCAACTGTTAAATAAAAGATTAATAATTTCCGTAAAACGGTTAATCTTTTATTAAACAGTTGCCAGAACTTTTGAAATGCCCCTCGTGTAAAAGAGCTCACAAACACAGAAAAAAAACCACGAGTTTTCCTATTGTCCTCGCAATGAAATTTGCATTTAAAGTAAGCACGCAATGTCACTACACTGAGCTGAAAACTGTTTAAAATTGTTCTCGGACAGAAGGATGAAAAAATGAGTGTATATGGAAAGTGTACTTTTTTTTTTACACAAATTACTCATTTTTGTGATGTTTTTTTATTCCCCGGAAACCCAAAAACAAACAATTTACAATATATGATATGTATAGGACATGCTATGTGTCACATGATAAATGAATGTTAAATTTACATCGAACGACAATGTTAAGATATGAAAATTTAATCATCATTGCATGTTGTAAAATTCCGACACGGAAAACAATAAAACAAGATTTTTATCAAATAGGTGCCCTAATTCCTTTCAAATGTCTGATAGAAAACACATCAACATTCTTTATAAAAACAAATGTTTTAACAAAATGGATTATTTAATAAACTTGCTCGACAACGGTGTCCAGTCAACTCGTACACAAACCGTCTCGTACACAAACCGAGTCGTACACAAAAAGTCAACTCGTACACAAATCAGAAGTCAGCTCGTACACAAATCAGAAGTCAACTCGTACACAACGTTTTATTTACAATAGATAGGAATTATTTTTATATAAACAATGTATAATCTAGAAAAAAAAGGACAAGAAGTGTTAAATTTTTAGATTTTTTCATGAATACTTTAGTGGTTTTATAACATTTGAAATCGACCGCCGTGGCTTCTCTTACTGGGAATACATGTGTATAAACAATTATTGTTAAACTAACACAAGCGCGGCGGTATCTTTGATTTGCGACAAACGCTAATTACAAAATGCTCCTAATTTGTTCCCAATTTCTTCATTTCTTAATTTTTTATTTAAATGCACTGACCCATACATTAAGAATTCTAGATTAAATCTATTGCCCAAGTATTATTATACAAATCCTATTGTTTTTAAGTTTGACCAACTATTTAATTTGAACAGCAGGGAAAAATTAATTAAGTTATGTAAATTTATTGGAACTATAATGGAGAGAGTCGGCTCTCTTGGTCTGTGACATTGTCATTTTTTTTCTTTTTTTCTTTGTCTCACGCATGCTTAATTAATTAATTGTAAATATTTTGTGTGATATCCTCTCTATACTGTTTTGTATAGTTTATGAGAATAAAGTCTTGTCTTGTCCCATGGTGTGAGAGAAGTGTTTATCCTGCCGTAAAACTGTCTATAGTAAAAAAAAGAAGTTTTTTTTGGTTTTAAATTGTATGCAATGATATACCATATTGGCGTAAAAATCTTACGATGTATTTCGATCCTATAACTATTTACTACCTACATTGAATAACGGTATAGTACGGTATGGTGCCAAAAAATTTCTTACCTAAATTATTTCAAGATATATTCATATCCACACATTACTTGCATAAAAGCCGAAGACTAATTCTAAAATGTAAATTTCACATATAAAATTTACATATTATCTTGTGGTGATGTTTAAATCAAATTGAATAATATTGAATCAATCTGATTATGTTGTTTAATAAGATATTTTAATTTACAATTTTTACAGTATAAAAAATCGGCACTTCTCATTTATGTATCAAAAAAATATATATTTAAATAACGAAATGTGTAGGAGTTGACGCCCAAGATTTACACAACAAAAAACCTTATAATGAGAAAAAAAAAAAACCAATCTGCGCATAAGGTATAGGTAAAATCAGCGGCATAAAAAGATTAAAATGTACAAAAAAAAACCCTTTGTGTACGAGTTGACTCCTCACTTTTTTAACACTGAGGAAAACTATACATTAAATCACATAGGGAACTAAGTACAAATGACATTAGTTTGTGTACGAGTTGACTTTTGATTTGTGTACGAGTTGACTTTTTGTGTACGACTCAGTTTGTGTACGAGACAGTTTGTGTACGAGTTGACTGTAAACCCTCGACAACTGACAAAACAAAGGTACACTCTTTATACCAGAAAAATTAGGCTAAAAATAAATAATGTGGATTATTTATACAGAGAAAAATGACACAAAACTCAATATAGAATTTATATTTATTAATTGTGGCGAGTATTGGCCGTGGCACAATACAAAATTGTGGGATGCCATTTCAATTGGGCAAACCACCAAATTCAAACATCAACAATGTGTGTTTCTTTTTTCTAACCTTCCCGGGTTAACCGCGGAGGGTCAGCACACATACAAACTGTTCAAATCAATCAATCAATCAATCAATCATTCAATCAATCAATAAGTCATATCTCAAATTCCAAATATCAAGCATATCAACTTATTTTATCAAATCTTGTATATTATATATCATTAATATCTCAAAATTCATAGATCAAACATCTCAAACTTCAAATATCAACATTTTTCATATTTCAAACCTGTACGATGTAGTACAGTTCTAAAGTATATATTACTGTCACCAAGAGTAAGCTTATTAGCTTAGTTTACACTAGCATTAGCATTTCAACAAGGTGACAGTTTATTACAAGTTTCACACAAACATTCAGTTATCAGTTAACTTGTTGTGCGCAGAGGCTTCACACTAATGACTTCTCCTTGAAAAAGTGCCACGACGGTTTCTTTTAGTTTAAAATATCAATCCTATCATCAACTATATGCTACCGATTTGATTTTATAAACGATAGAAAGTTTCACAATTTTGCAACACTATTCGGTATGGATATTGCACAGAGACACTTTAGCGCATGTTTAGCACAATCCTTGAGGCTGGCAATAGACTTGATGTGGGCATCATGTGGTAGATTCTTCACTTTAACTTCTCCTTAGACAGCACCAGGATATTTTTTCTATGGGTATAAGGTATTCATCTCGGCAAGCAGATTAAAGCTGTTTCACTGCAAAATAAAGCAAAAAACAAGCAGCAGAATATCATTTTTTACTTTGAGAAAATGGAACATTCTAAAAATAAGGTAGTGGGAGGGCGGGTTTTTAAAGTTACAACACAGAATTTCATGTATTTTATTGCAAGCAATTGTTATGCGTCTTTACCTTCGACCGGTCAAGGAAGCCTAGTGGTAGAGCGTTCGCTTCGTGATCGGGAGGCCCGGGTTCGATTCTCGTTCTCGGCGCCGCATCATACCTAAGACGTAAACAAAGGTAGTGGCTGTTCCTTAGCCAAGCGCTCGGCACTAGAAGTGAAAGGCACGGGTCTTTCGGATATGACCTTAAAAACGTAGGTCCCGTGTCACAGTAGGCGCTGGCACGATAAAAAACCCTCACTGCTCAATGGCCCTGAGTGCCGAGTATAGGTCTAAATTTGAAGCCCTTCATCGGCATACGGTGACGTCTCTATATGAGTGAAAAATTCTCAAGAGGGACGTTAAACAATATACAATCAATCAATCAATCTTTACCTTCGAAATGTTCAGGAGAAAGGAATGTGAAGATCAAACCCGACCTTTTATATACTACACTTGATGTGTCAACCAAACCCGACCCTTAAAAGCTAGCGGTCAAATAACAAATACTTGGGGCCTATAAACTAGTTTATAGGTCCCTTCAAATATACTTTTCTCGTAAAATAAAGGCATCTATTTTGTATACACAAATAGATGCTATTAAAGAAGAAAGTGTCATTTTGTCATTATAAAGATGCAAAGGCCGAAAACATTATTTATTAGTTTTCGTGTAGTTAAATCGTATTTAAAGTTGTCCATTAAACATCTGCATTCATTCTAATAAAGGACTAGGAATGCTAACTTTTATGTTCAATTTGCATGATTGAAAGTTAAACAGATTTTCTACAAAGAAAGTGCAAATATAAGTTACCAGGTATTTTTCCTGTGTCTGACATTGCAGCTGCATATAAACTTAGAGAAGTAAATAAGAATTTGAAGGAAAAAAGTATACAGAACTTTTTCATCACCCATATTAACTAGACCTCAGCCATTTGAGATATTTTTATTCCCAGAACACTCGAAAACAACCAAATTAGCATTTTACAATATCAGCTATGTTATGGGAAATGATATTCGTAAATGTTTTTGAGGCATTTCTAAAGATGAATACGCTGAGGTTTTCTATGCATGGGTATACAGATGTAAGCTACTCGTAAAAGGTAACAAAAATGCCTTGAGGGATTGAAATTATAAAGAATTTGTATTACGTACTTTTCATCGTTATATATTACATTTTGCATATTGTATTGAACAACCCTTACATAAGTGAAATACTGGTATATTTTTATAGATCTTTGCTTGGATCTTTAAACATAAAAAAGTAATGAATCTTTTGGAATTCCCATGGGTACAAATTGCACTCAGTTATTTGCAAATTTATTTTTATATTCATATGAAGCAGAATTTATGCAAAATCTTTTGCGTGAAAAGAAGAAAACACTTGCTGTGGCCTTCAACTCGACTTTCAGATATATCGATGACGTATTGTCAACTAACATTGGTAATTTCCATTCCTATGTCGATACGATATATTCTGGCGAGCTTGAGATAAAACATACCACAGAGTCTGATACATCTGTTTCATACTTGGATATTTTAATTGAAAAAGACACAAATTGTAATCTAACAACCAAACTACAATATATGATTATCGTGATGACTTTAACTTTTCTATCGTCAACTTTCCTTGCTAACGCAGCAATATACCTTCATCACCTGCATACGGTGTATATATATATCAGTTGATTCGATACGCATGCTCTGCGTGTGAACAATTTCTGAAACGAGGTAAATTATTGACAAACAAGTTGATCAACAGTCTCGTTTAAAGTCATCATTTCGTAAGTACTATGGTCGATACAATGACCTTGTCAGCAAATACAATTTATCATTGAGTCAAATGCTGCCTGACATTTTTCATACGAAATGTAGTTCATTATTTATACACTGAATTGACGACGGATTTTTTCCGTTATTTCCTGATCATGACAACGAGCACACGGCGGGTGTGACCGGTGGGCGGAGGATGCTCACTCCTCCTTGGCACCTGATCCCATTTCTGATGTTTCGGAGGTCCGTGTCTTATTTTGTATATTGTTTAATGGACTTTGAGATTGAATACTGTTCGTTATCTCCATATCCTTCTTGATGCAATTGATGTACAAGGAAAATAAATACTAGAGATATAATTCGCTGCAGATAATGATACAACGCAATTTAAATTGAATGAAACTTTCTATTAAACTGAAAACCAGATGTCTTTTAAACCTAATGTAGACCTTTTTTCTGTTGTAGTGTAATTTTGTTATGGGGAATACCTTGACAACACAGAGAAAAGAACAGATTTTCATGAAAAACTAGATGCTGTCATGAGACAGTAATACCCGCACTATGGTGTTTGCCTCTAAATGCACACTTCTTCATATTGGGCTTTACCAAGGAAAAAGTCAATATAATTCAATAATTTACATAATACATGTATTCATCAAATTGAGCATAATATGCTCAGGTGACCATGTAGCTGCAGATCTGGTTTTATATATTTGTCTTTGATCATAACGCTACAGATCCCCATATGCAAAAAAGGTGCAATTTACGCGCAATATTTTTTTTTAGCACTTTTGGG
Source organism: Saccostrea cuccullata (assembly GCF_032062105.1). Taxonomy (NCBI): domain Eukaryota; kingdom Metazoa; phylum Mollusca; class Bivalvia; order Ostreida; family Ostreidae; genus Saccostrea; species Saccostrea cuccullata. Next base: position 395,620 of record NW_026931057.1, on the reverse strand, counting down.
CAGAATTTCTCCACTTTCTAGCATTAGTCAATCAACTACCTTTCACTCCCTAATTTTGGACACATTCTCTGGCCAATATGTATATTTTGTTCACCTCCCAGCCATTTATAGTAATCTCTACAGGCAATAAACTCGCTTGATGTGAATTTTCAGCAATCTAACAAATAATTTTAATCGAGTTTATCTCGAGTAGAGACGACTATAAAGGGTTTGGAGATGGATAAAATATACAGATTGATATGTGCCTAAAATTAGGAATTGATAGGTAGTAAATTGACCGATGCTGGAAAGTTGAGAAATTCTCCCCAGAAGTGCGCAAAAAATATTGCGCCGTAAATTGCACCTTTTTTGCATTACAGGATCTGCAGTCAAATACTAATATATAAAACCATAACGCTACAGATCTGCAGCTAGTGACCATGTGACCCATGGGCCTCCATTTTATAGGTATTTCATGTTCTTACTTCATTACCAGTCGGAAATTAAACTACAGAATTTAATTAATGATGTAAATTAGGTTTGATAAAGGGGGGGGAGGATTTTTGGCACATAATTGGAACTTTTTAAATCTATTTTCTCATATAGATTAACAACAAATAATATATTATTCAAATTAGTGTAAAGCGTTTTTGATGAATTTTTCAATATGTGCAAAGTTTATTTGAGTTGCGTCAAGCGAAAAGGGACCTTCGTGACATAAACGTAATTACGTCACAATAGCGCTTCAAAGACGTGACGTCGCGCCGGTGCGTTTGCCGACAAAAAAAAATCTTATACAATAAAGTTAAACAAAAAATTATTTGTGTAATACTAAATGTTAATAAAAAAAAGACGCCTATAACTGTCCGAAAAAAATTTAGTTTAATGTCGTCAATTTATAGATTTACTGGTAATTTTTGCAAATTAGTTTATTAACTAATTTGATTTTTGATAGTTCATGAATGGCCTTATTCTTCATAAGAAGTGAAAACTGTCTATGAACAAATACATGTACATGTACATGTTTACCTCTGTAATCTGTGAAGACAAGCGCGTCATTGGCATCTCCGGCTGAGCTCCGGACTCTACAGACAAGTGGTCTCCTGCATTTATTTCAATGTTTTTTTTTGTTTTGATTTTGGTGTGGGGATGGGGGTTACATATTACACATTCCAGGTTGTTTCTCTGTTTGTCAGAAAAGCCCGAGAATTGGAGACTCAATGCCCAAAGTTTGTTATCAGAGATTAAGTAATCGAATCAAGTTAATTGATACTAGCATAGTTTCAATAGCATTTTGTCAATATACATATAAGTAGGAAAAAAACATGAATGCAGCATCTAGGAAGCTGTAACAAAAACCATACGGACTTCTGCATCTCCTCATCTACACCATCACCTTTGGCTCAACACTCTGAGGTTTGAAAACTGACGTAATAAAATGTGAAAATAACCAACAGAGTTATTTTCAAAACTTATTGAAGGTTTTGTATTCATTGCCTAAATTTATTGAAATAAATTAAAACTAAACATGTTTATTTGGGTTAAACTGATGTTGTTAGCTTCAAGTCGAAAATTAAGACCGATGACTTCAAATATTTTCTGATTTGAAGTTTACTAATTTAATTTAAGACAAATACAGTAGTTCCAGACATTTTGAGTTGAGCTTATAATCTTGCACAATATTGTATAATTAAATGATTTAATTATCCAGCCTCCTCCTCCCCAATCCCAACCCCCACACATCCTCGCGCGCGCACTTTTTTTTTTTTGGGGGGGGGGGGTGCTTATGTTCGTTTTATATTACTACGGAAAGGGAAGCTTTTCAAGAATTGATTCAAAGATTTTTTCGTTATTCTCTCTCTTGATTTCCTTTATTTTTTTTCTTTTTAATAAATTTATTTTTTTGTTTCGATTTTGCTTGTTCTTTTTCGTATTTACGCATTAATTTACTATTAATTTCTTTTTTATTTTGACGATAGGCACTTTGGAAATACAATGGCACATGCACCCCCCTCCCTCTCTATATTTGATCAATTAAGTGCCGGATCATTAATTGTCTTGTTATTCACATCATCATCAAGTGGTGGTAAAGATTCTTATTTTGTTTTTCAAACAGTATCTCTATAGTTCCGTTTTCTTTCTTATACACTGTATGGTATATGTAATTGCAGAAGATTAAAAGAATTTCATATTTTTAAAGTTGTGCAACCTCTTTGTTGATGTTGCCGTAGACCTATCTCAAATTACACTGCGATTGTGAAATCAATGATTATTTACGCTCGTGCATGTTCTTAATGATATTGTCTGATGACTCCTTTTTTAAATATCATACCGTAAAATAACGTACTTTTATAATGAATGAAGATTTTTTCTATGTGTCTGTTGTACTGCATATGATTTTAATATCCTATAATCATCACTAATTCGTGACTATAACTCTTTTTTCTTTCTTTCTTTTCTTCTCTCTCTTTTTTTTTTGGATATCACTCAGAGCTCCTCGGATGGCTCGAACCTGTTTGAATGGCGTGAAGCGGAGTCAGCCGAGGATTACCGATTGTACAAATGCATAATGATCTATTACAAAATGATGCTGAGAATAAATCTAAAGAAAGTTCCTCCGGTGGCAGCGTGTATACGTATATTAGATTCTTTAGATTTTCAGGGGATGAGGCCCATGCATCATACACCATTTAAACATATATTGTATTGTTCTCTTTGATACAGCTGAATATCAATTAAACTGATTATTTAAATACATGTACATGTAGGTAACTGTGTATCAAATGTTTATATTGCACAGTTAGAATGTCATCCGGTACCATTGACTTATATAACAATTTTAGTATACTCTGAAAATATGAATTTTCACGTATGACTTTTATAGTAGTCCGACAAATTGTTCTGCATCAAGCCTATATATCTACATAACTTAGATATTTTTATCGGTATATTTTAGTGCTGAACAAATTCAATTCCTCAATATTTTAAGCATGAGAATAAAATACAAGATTATCTTTTTACAAAATTGTACAACATACGATATTTATCTTTAACAAAATTTTAACAATTGAAAGCGAAGTAACGTGTCTTTGTTCCATGGCAAGTACAACTTGCAGGGCTAATTTTTGAAGAAGGCCTACCCCCACCCCCGTTTCCCCATATAGTTAGGTCAAAATTATTGATATAATGTGTACCGCTATATTTTATTTGATTTTAGCATATCAAATCACTGTAATATATGCAAGTAACATCGTTAGGGGTGGGGGATGCTAAAACAAACCCGTTTAATCTAATTAAATTTGGGGAATTTTCCACATTACAATATAATTTTCAATTGGAATTAAATAAAAGGACATCGATTTTCAAAGTGTGATATAATTGATAAGTTAAAAAATAACAATGCCTGAAAGCTGCACCACATCCACACGCCCCTGAAAAACAATTGTTCAGGGAAGTACAACTATGTCATTTCCAAAAAACACAGGTACATGTAAGTACTGGGTAAGGGTTTGTTTTTGTGGTGGTAAGTTTGCCGACATTGCCGAAAGGGGAAAAACAATACTTTGACCGGCATTTATCCTTACGACCTAATTACATGAATATAAATTTTAGTCCCTGCAAGCAATCGTAAATACTCGGTCATTTTTGTGAATATAAGTTATTTCTCCCTTGGAAAATATCCGTGTTGTTACGAATGCCTTGCGAGATAACTTCTGATAAGGAACTTGTTTGGTTCTGTTCAAATGGTCAGCGATCTATCCCCTTATGGAGAGGGCTTATTTAAGCTATGCCTGCTGCCCAATCCATTTATGTAATTGTTACATAAAAAAATTTGATCAAATCAAATCCCCTTGTGAAGAACCCTTTCAAATACTAATTTTTCAGAGATTAAAGCATGCTTATATCCATGTTGTAAAAAAGATGAAATGATGTTGTTGAATATGTTCTTTAAAAATGTACGACTCACTTTATTATTTCAATATTGGCTAACATATACATATACAAAAAATGCTTTTTTCCGAACAGCTTTATCGCTATTTTACAATGTATACGATCATATAGATGCTAAAATTTGGGGAGAGACGTTGAAAAACTTAAATACATGTAGAGAAAATAATTTATACCTGATACAAAAGGGTTATTTAGTAACAATAACGTTCCAAATATCAATAACGTTATGTGACGTTATTCATCGTTTTATAGCGTTATCTTTTTAAAATTGCATTGCTTTCATTTTTAGTTTTAATAAGAATTTAGAAGGTATATAATAAAACATTTGGTATCAAAATATTCGGAAAAACTAGCTCTTACAGAATCGGTGAAAAAACGATTTTCGAAAATTTTGTCACGAAGGTCCCTTTTCGCTTGACGCAACTCATTTATATTTGATTAGGCAGAAACTTCTTGAAAGCTGCCATATACACAATCAATTTAATGGTCAACCCCCACCCGTCTCCCATCAACACACACACACACAAACACACCTTATTTGTCTGTTTTTGCAAATAGGCCTAGATTGCAAAGCTAAAATAAAACATCTTTTGTAAATGATAATTTTCAATTTGTTCTTGCACTATACATGTATCTAAACACCTGCATCACATTTGGCTTGCGTCACGTACCCAACTTAAGTACTAGTTTTACCATTGGCATTATCATTTTAGATTTCACTGCACGTGCAGTAGGATACTAGTGTGCATCATTGCATATATGTCGGTAGGAATTATTTCATTTTGTGTTTTAACTGTTCATGAAGATGACAGGGCCTAAATAATAACAATCGGTAAGTACAAGTTTTGGTATAGATTTGGGTAAAATAGTCTGAAATGCAAACGGTTAGGTTAAAGTTTAAAGGATCAAAGGTCATCCGATGCTACAATAGACGAATTTCACATTCTGAAGAGTTATCCCCCGTTATCAACGTTACATTCAGTTACAAGATCCAGAATTTTTTTTTCTGGGAGGGAGGGGGGGGTTCCAGACCAGAATTTCCTGAGAAGCAAGAAAAAAAAGAAGTTATGGTTTGGTCTGTTTTCTAGGGTGGAGGGACACTTAGGGCATCCAAAGTCATTTTTATTTCCTCCAGTATATATTATAGTCCTGCAAATTCAGGGGGGGGGGGTGTTGAGGGGATCTTCCAATCCACTTCCCTGTCCCTGTAATGACAAATGATCATGTGACTCCTAAATAGTAGGAAACTTTTTCCATTTGACTATACATAATATTGTTTCTTGTGTTATTATGTTATGTAAATTTAATGGTATAAAGGTTATGAACCCCTAGAGGTCATCCTCACTCTCCTAATGAGCTGGAAATGTTCACAATATGACTGCCTTAAATTAAATAAAAGTGCATCAATGATAAGATTACTTGACATTTTATTCATGAATTTGTGTCAACATATCTTCCTAGAATTAGGAATGAGAATCATTCAGAGATGGACCACATTAAACTATTTGTATAAACATTTTTTTTTTGCATACATGAACAAACAGGGGTCTGGGAAGGGGTGAGGGGAAGGATCGAGTTAATATTTCTTTACGTCTTAATGGTTGAAAACTCCTAAAATGAATGTTGACCTCAAATCTAACTTGTCCTCATTATTTTTCAAATGGTGGTGTCTCCATATGAGTGAAAAATTCCTGAGAGGGATGTTTAACAACAAACAAAATGACATAAAAACACAATATTGATTTGCGTTAAGAAATATGCAGGGGATTTTTTCCATCATAAATCTTCTTCTCAAGAACAGCAAGGGCATTCTTGTCCCCCATTTTGGGGAAAGGGAGGGGACACTAAATCTCATTTGTCTGTCAGTCTGTCCATCTTATTGACAGCTAGTATGTGCATCTGTCACAATAAATTTAACCTTGGTCATAACTTTTGAATGATAAGAGATAGTGCTTTCATATTTCACATGCACATTACCACAAAACTTTCTAAATATACTATGATTTTTTAACCCAAGTGAGACCTTGACCTTAAAGTTTTACCTACTTTCCAAAAAATAACATTTTAAATTGATCATTTTGAAAGAGAAAAGAAAGGGCATTCAGATTATACATGTTTATTACATGTGAAAAGACTTTTCTAAATATATCTTGACTTTTGACTCTGTGACCTTGACCTAGAAGTTTAACCTACTTTTCAAAAATATTATATTGTATATATAACTCAAAAGAGATAGGACTTTCATATTTGACATGTACATTACCTGCAACAAAATGTTTCAGAGCATGCTATGATTTTTCCCCTTTGACCCAATTTTCAAAAATTGATATATGGTAGGGGTGCATATTTGACACACAATCTGCCATAAATTATGGTATCTCATTCAGTAAAACACAGAAAGCAGAGGACCACAATTCTTTGAATTTGCTTGTATAATCTTGATAGATGGAACATGCTCATATAATGTAGATTCAAGATTTTTATGCCACACCATGATTAGGAATACATGTATAGTTTTTGTCATGTCCGTCCTCCACCCTTCCATCTGTCTTTCCATCGGGCTCAAAGAAACTTTCTAGATATTTTTATCAAAGTTCATATGTTGATGCATACTGATGTAAATATCCAACTGCAGCAATATATTTTGACTTTGACTTTTCCTTTGACCTTCACTTAACTTTTCTTTAAATTAGTGTTTAGCTTTATTTTAAAGAAACCATTCAAGTTGTGTAATGAAACTTCACATGATGATACATACTGATGTAAGCTTATGATGCTTCACTCTTTTTTACCTTGACTTTTCCTGTGACCTTGATATCACTTTTCTAAAATTAATGTCTAGACCAGTTTTGAATAAACAATTCAAGATATATTTATCAAACCTCATATGCTGATACATACTGCTAAGAGCTATTAATACGTCAACTTATTTTGACCTTGAATTTTCCTTTGACCTTGACCGCACTTTTTAAAATATCATTTTTCGACACCATTAGTCCCCCCGGGGCAAATTCAACATTCCAAAACCTTACTGTACATCTACATGACACCACCAACCATCTCCCAAAAGATGATTAGGCTACTGTGTAAAATGTAAGAGGAGTTCAGGGAAAACAGGGCTTTTTGCATAAAAAACGTCATTTTTCGACCCCCTTTTAACCCCCTGGGCCAAAATCAAAATTCCGAAACATTGCTGCACATCTACATGACACCACCAACCATCTCCCAAAAGATGATTAGCCTACTGTGTAAAATGTAAGAGGAGATCATGGAAGACGGGGCTTTTTGCATAAAAAACATCATTTTTCGACCCCCATTTGACCCCCTGGGGCAAAATCAAAATTCCGAAACCTTACTGCACATCTACAGGACACCACCAACCATCTCCCAAAAGATGATTAGGCTACTGTGTAAAATGTAAGAGGAGTTCAGGGAAGACAGGGCTTTTTGCATAAAAAACATCATTTTTCGACCCCTATTTGACCCCTTGGGGCAAAATCAAAATTCCGAAACCTTACTGCACATCTACATGACACCATCAACCATCTCCCAAAAGATGATTAGGCTACTGTGTAAAATGTAAGAGGAGTTCAGGGAAGACGGGGCTTTTTGCATAAAAAACGTCATTTTTCGACCCCCATTTGACCCCCCGGGGCAAAATCAAAATTCCGAAACCTTACTGCACATCTACATGACACCATCAACCATCTCCCAAAAGATGATTAGGCTACTGTGTAAAATGTAAGAGGAGTTCAGGGAAGACGGGGCTTTTTGCATAAAAAACGTCATTTTTCGACCCCCATTTGACCCCCCGGGGCAAAATCAAAATTCCGAAACCTTATTGCACATCTACATGACAACACCAACCATCTCCCAAAAGATGATTAGCCTACTGTGTAAAATGTAAGAGGAGTTCAGGGAAGACGGGGCTTTTTGCATAAAAAACATCATTTTTCGACCCCCATTTGACTCCCCAAGGCAAAATCAAAATTCCGAAACCTTACTGCACATCTACATGACACCACCAACCATCTCCCAAAAGATGATTAGGCTACTTGGTAAAATGTAAGAGGAGTTCATGGAAGACGGGGCTTTTTGCATAAAAAACGTCATTTTTCGACCCCCATTTGACCCCCCGGGGCAAAATCAAAATTCCGAAACCTTACTGCACATCTACAGGACACCACCAACCATCTCCGAAAAGATGATTAGCCTACTGTGTAAAATGTAAGAGGAGTTCAGGGAAGACGGGTCTTTTTGCATAAAAAACGTCATTTTTCGACCCCCATTTGACCCCCCGGGGCAAAATCAAAATTCCGAAACCTTACTGCACATCTACATGACACCACCAACCATCTCCCAAAAGATGATTAGCCTACTGTGTAAAATGTAAGAGGAGTTCAGGGAAGAAAAGTGTGACAGACGGACGGACGGACGGACGGACGGACATGAGTAACAACAATATACCCGAACTTTCTTTAGAAAGTGCGGGTATAATAAGCATACTACCAGCAGATGCTACGATGCCCACTGCACAAATCTCCACAGTATAGAATTGGACTCACTTGGTTTTAATCATAATGAAATACATAGACATGACGTCTGTGAAAAACACAAAGAAAAGAAATATTCACGTTGGTGTTTGAAGTGTGAACTCCCATTCTGTTCAGCTTGTGCAGGGCACAGACGACATCGCACCAAACAAATTGGTTCAATTTTCAAAACTCGAAGAAAACAAAGCAGAGAAACGTTTGCGAATGTTAAAGAAAAGTTAATCCCCAACAGTTGCACAATCACGAAAACGATCAACTCTGATGTTAAAATTTGTAGAAGAGAAATTCTAGGCATTGAGTTTAGTATGATGTCAAGCATGATATTCAAAGTGCAGAAATTGAAATATGTAATTGATATGTTTCCTTATGGGGAACTTTGTGACGCTATTTCTTATTTAATTTCTAATCTTCACGAAGAGAAAGAGATTATGAGAAGACATATTCTTGTCGTACAAAAATATGACCATAAATACGGGGACCTAGCCAAAAGGCAGGTTCAATTTCTCTCCTTTATAAAAAGAACACCAGTCCCCGCAAAAAAGAACTTTTTAAATATCGTGGCTTCTTACCCGACTGAAGAAATCAATTTAGAAGATGTGAAAGGTTCACTGGGAAATATTCAAATAAAAGAGACTGAAAGAAAGGGGGTCATGAAAATTGAACAACTGAGGAAAATGGTTTCCACTTCTGGAATCGATGAATGCATAACGGTCACGGGATCACATTTCTAGAGTGACGTCACACCTGGTTTGGGTGAGTGATAAACAAAATCTCATTTTGACAGATTATTCAGGTTGCTCATTGCGTCATCTCAAAGATATAAACAGTGTTTGGGGAGTGCATTCAATTAATGCTATCGGGAAGATCGTTTATATTGACAGGGATTGTAATATTAAGAAGCTTTCTACAGACAATAGAACAAACATTACTCTGATATCGAAAAAAGAACCATGGGATCCAATCTGCGTATGGTGTTCACGCTTCAATGGGGATATTCTGGTTGGAATGGGGAAATATGACAAGGATGCTGATAGGTACGCCGAGGCCAAGGTTACACGGTACAATAGCGATGGAGAGTTAATCCAGACCATAATACACAGCAAAACAGGGGGAAATTTGTATGCCTTTCCGATGTACATCACAGAAAACCAAAATGGCGATGTTACGCAGCACAGTTAAGGTTACAGTAAGGAGGCGGGGCCTAATTTGTACGGGAAATGTTTACTATGACGTCACACATAATATAAGGTCTTCAAAATACCACAAAATGAAATTATTTGCTATTTCAAACAGTTGGATAGTTGTATACTACATACAAACTTACTATTACATGCAGTTTTGTCGTTTGTTCAGTCCCACACAACAGTATGTAACGATGCATCGATCGCAATGCACTTGTCAATGTGACGTCATCTCGCAAAAATGACGCAGTTTTTACACAGTGAGAGGCTGATAAAGTCACATTTTGTACAATGAAAAATGTCTTTTGTTCTCAAATAAAATATTATTTGCAGTAAAATAAAAAGCCGCTAACTTGGATGCGATGTCTATTTTAGTATTTTATTTATAAACTGTACGTGAATTCTCCATACAAGCGATACTGTCGTGTGTTTGTATGCAGATTCACTGAAAAAGTAATGGAAGGGCCCTAATAAATCGATTTATTGCAAGGGCATACCCTCAATGTATCTTGTCAAAATTTTGCACATAAACTCAAGAAGCATTAAGATATTAGAAAAGTGCTGCGAACCTCTTGAAATCTAGCAAATAAATTAATTAAAGCTATATTTAATGTAGTTGACCAGCAAAATATTCAACCTGCCGCCCAACAAATTAAATTTTACCAATTAAAAAAGGAATCTATATAGGTTCGCAGCGCTTTTCACAAACTACATATAGTGTTGAAACGGATTATAAAATAAACTAAGATTTTTAACTTGGTTATGCCCTTGCAATATTGAAATTTATAGATGACCTCTAAACTGCAAGTATAATTGCCAAAGTCATGTGACGTCGACATCACACGACAAGTCTAAATAAAAAATCTAAATGTCCCCAACATGTAGATTTAAACCACATTACATTTTTTTGATATAAGTGAATTCCTAAAAAGAATCGCCCATCCTAATATAGTATGTATTTTTATCTTAAAAAAATCGCCGATATTTCCATTTGTAACCTTAACTGTGCTGCGTATTGTGTCTGACTACTACCGTGGTGTGATAGTTACAGACAGTCGAGGAAGACATCGCTTTTCATACAGTGGACCGCCATCCTGGCCACGCCTTATACCACGTGGAATCTGTACGGACGCGTGTGCTAATATCCTCATATGTGATGTCGGCTTTGACATAGTTCACATGATTGACAAGGACGGACATATCCTTTCACTGCCAGAGACGCATGCGCAACAACAGAGAATTAAAGAGTCACGGAGCCTGAGTTATGATGATAAAACTCAAATTCTATTGATCGGGTCATACAGCAAAAACACAATATATGCTTGTAGGTTCCTAAAGAGAACGGGAAACTGCAATTTTTAGAGTATTGTCTCAGAATACGTTTGATGTGAAACTTGATTAAAGAACATTTGACATATTGATATAAATGTTACTGATATATTATATAATGATATGGATGAGCTAATTTAAGGTATTTACCTACCGGTATAACCTTCAATGAATGCGTATATCAGCTCGCTTTTCTGCTCGATACCTAATATATTTCAGCTATTTAGGCATAAAAAGGTAGCATTTTGCAGATATTCTGCTCAGATATGTTTAAACTTGCCAATTTTGTTCCATTTGAATATTATTTTCCATACGTTTTATTTGATATTAATGGAAGATAAGATACAAGTGTGCTTATGGAAGTCTGAGTATAATAGCTGATGACTTATATATTTGTGTTTTAGACTTGATTTCTTCTTATACAAGTATGTTAATATCAATTTAGATCAATATGCTTAATTGCTTTCCTAAATACTAGGTATAATTACTATCTCGAATGATTGATTAAATGTTTGAAATTAATTATGGAGATAACGAACAGCATTCAAGCTCAAAAGGCCATTAAACAATACAAAATTGGAACAGAGGATACACAGACCTCCAAAACAGCGAGGTCGGAACACGTACCATGGAGGAGTGAGCACACCCTGTCTACTGGTCTCACTCGTAATGTATATCTTGTCCTGATCGGAAAAGAACAGGAAATGAATGGAAATGAACTATTAGATGAATATTTATCTATAAGACAGTCAAAAATATTTTTTTTACCCAATATCTATGTTAACACGGATTTTTATCATACAATTAACATACTGATATGAATTTGCATTTAATTTATGTACGATTGTAACTTTTAGATTGAAATACATGAAGAAAACAAACATTATTCAAGTTTAAAATTTCATTCAATGAAAAATTTGGAGATAACAAACATTTTCAAGATCAAAATTCCTCTTAACAATACAATACAAATCTTATGTAGAGCAAACACGACCCTCTTAAAAAATCAGAGGTAGAATATATATTTTTGATCCATGTATGTTTTTCCGTCATGTGGTGTACATACTGAAACTTATTCTATGTGCCTAAATTTGATTTCATTTTGGTTGGAGGATTGAGGAGGTAAATGAAGGAAATTTAAAGAATTAACTCATCTACCTCCTGCTCATATCACAATAGTCAGCTCAGGACCATCTTTAGGATAAAATACAATGGCTGAACACATTGTGAACATGTTAACTGCTTTCATTATTTAAAGTAAAATTTCTTTGGATAGCATTGTCATTACACTAAATCTTATAACTTTACTTTGCCCCTATTTCAATTAAATATTCTCATCTATTCCACAAATCATTTCTACTTTTTTAATAAAGAATGAAGAATTTTTTTTGTCAGGTCACGTCTTTCTTACATTTAAAATGTGTCTATTTGCGATAAACTATTCAATGAAATCCTGTAAAATCACTTAATTTGTTCTTGAGGCGTCAAATTTTCGTGGTTTGAGGGAAATTTATTGGTTTATGGAGATTTGATTTCGTGGTTGAAGAATTATAGTAATATTTGTGTAATATTTGTGTAAAATTGCCTTTCCTTGTGGAATAAATTCGTGGGTCTCTTCATACCTTGAAACCACAATAATTAAACCCCCATGAAAGTTTGTGATTTTACAGTAAGTGATCAACTGCTATAATTTATGACGATGTCTTTTGCCACGTTTGTATATCTCTATGTTCTGTTATGGTTAAAATATCGCGTAATAATGCCTTCAAGAGTCCGAATGGTTGAAATACCTTAATTATTGGTACAAGTGACCTTCTATGTTACGCAGTGATCATCTAAGAAAATCTACAACATGTTTAACCAAAAGGTTTTTGTCTATTTCCTTTTAAATGTCAGTTCCAGTGGCATACCACCTGTTTACTACTTGCTCATTAAACCAGTCATCATAATATCATAGAGTTTGTTGTAAGGGTCTAACGAACACGACAACGGCGATAATGCATAATCACTTTGTTGAAAACCCTTCACAATATTTTAGTGTTTTGGTACACGTAATAAATAGATCCTTACTAGTCATATAAAAACAAAATAGAATGCAGACTTTTAATTCATGAGTTTAAAGGTCTCAGTACAATAGCTTGTATCAGTAAAAAGTCTCTAATGACCCCGTACCCCCTGCTGAACATTTCACCGTAGCGATCACACAGAAGTGATTTAAATGAACCGTGGCCGACCTATCAGGTATTCTTCATTCCTCTATTTATAGTCTGGTGGACTTCCCTCTGTATATTTCAATGTACATGAAGCGTGGTCAGGGATTACTTATGTTTTTTAGAACCTGTAATTGGTTTAGAAAACCCCTCTCCCATTTCCTATTTTACACATGAAACATCTAGGATGTATGGAAGATCTGAATATTGACCAATGATGTTATACAGGTAAGCAGTCTAAAGGATTATTTAAAAATGGCTGTTGTAGCATATTTTGTAAAATGTTTATATCGATTGTTCAACTATTTATGCATACATAAAGGCATGAATTAATCTTTATACTTGTCAGTTCTTTATTTCATTTTATTGCGTGGACCCTAAAGTCCACGCAGTAAAGATATAAGCGAGGTTAAACCGGATGCATGGGCATAAGTCAGGCTACGCATGCCCGAGAAAGGTGGAGAGTCATCTCGGGTCTTTCCGTGAGAGGTCGGAAAAACAACTTCCGCAAGTCGGAAAGGCCGAAGAATTTGCGATTGGGAAAGTTCGACCCCCCTTCCCTAAGACAGCTTACCCGTAGAATAATTCGCCCTATTCAAAAGCTGCATATCGTATCTATTAATTTATTGGCGAATCCAAATTTCTTTCTTATACATACACATTTATATAGAAACTAAACATCGATTTTACGGCATATGCATTTTAAAAAGTATAGGAAGAACTTGCAGAATATAGAATAACAACTTGAATCAAGAACTTCATTAAACGAATAGTTCTGTGTTTTAAAAGATAGAATAAGTCTTCTTCGGCATTTCTTCTGTGCATCAAGCCTTGCAAATATAATTTGATATGGAGCAATCCAAATACAGGCTGATACAGGCCTGTAGCAGCGCTTTTCCATATGGAGGAAGGGGGGGGGGGCTCTGAAAAAATCTGCGTACTACAGATCTGTGCTACACGTGTATCATCAGATATATTTTTCCAGTTATAAATTTCTTCCGTATAAATCAACAGATGTAAAGTCCCAGCAACTATAGTTTATATCAGTATAGCCCAATTTTTTTAAAATGACAAAACTATATAGGCCAATTGGAGATAACATTTAACAATTTTGCTATATGTAAGTACTATCAGTCAAAGTAGGCAGATCATAATAGAAAATTTGAACGAACCTACGTGAATATTCACCAAACCTAGAAATTGTCTTGAATTAAATTTCGTTTAGAAACACATACATATGGTCCATGTGTTGTAGTCTTTTTTTAAAAGGACAACAACTTGTCAAATGATTATTTTAATCAAGATAAATGGCACTAACTGATTACTACTTGTCATCATTATAACCTGTCAAAGAAGCATTTGTTTAAACAAGCATATAAATGTAATTATCTGTCAGATTGACATTATATGAAAAATCAAATGAATTAACTGAAAAAATGACAAATCTGGTAATTATTTAACAATGCGAAATATTTTTCTGACCTGCAAAATATTATACCGACTAAGGTTAAAGAGACACCGTGACGCACAAAGGGGAAAATTGACAAATGTAGAATTTTTGCATGACCCTTGTTAATTTTGTTCAATTCCTAAATGTATAAGGTTTCAGAAAATTACAGGTTTCAGAACCTAAACATTGTATTTTTTATGGAGAAAGATAAAAGTAAAAATATTTTCAGTATGCTCCATCACAAAAATATTGCTAAATACATCTTCCTCCCTATTGTACGTTTGCGCTGAAAAGTTGTATAAGTTTCCATAATTACCATGGTCCCAAGTACCCAGGAATGAATGTAAGTAGACCAAAACTTTTGATGCAAAAACGTTCTTAGAATATCAGAACATCTCACAGTTGCAAGCTCCAGTTGAATGTTATTTACCATTTGAGCTAAAAATAAATAAAAGTGGTGTGAACTTAACAAACACAAAAACAACGAAACGGTAGATACAACATTTGTTTTTCCGGCACTCATTAAAATTTTCATATTAAGTATTTCTCTGTCTGCATTATTATCGTAAAGAAAGACATTCATGATTTTGACTGTGTTACTTTGAGGTCCGTGTTTGCTCTGCTCTGATCTTGTATATTGTTTAATGGACTGAGATTGAATACTGTTCGTTATCTCCATATCCTTCTTTGACCTTCCAGATGTAATGTTGTAAATGGTATTAAATATTAAATATCTATGTTTACTTGTTAGATAACCATTTTGATTTTTTAGAAAGTGATGTCAAGTTGTCAACTGGAAGACAGACACTTCTGGCTTTCGTTTCTACGTTAACAAGAGAAGAATTGTACAGGAGAATCGATGATGATTCTGACTTGTCTTAGCCTCTTGTCACCAAGAGATCATAAAATCTTTATTTTGATGGACAGTGTTCGGTAAAAAAAGTAAATGAGGTGTGAAATTCTATGAAAGTTCTTCTTTGTACAGTCATTTCTTTACATTTTGATAGAAGAATCGCAAAAAGATCCAAGACAGAGATTAATTTATGTCCAGTCCTTCTTTGAAAAATGTTACCAATAAAGAAGTACAATTCTTTACTTTAAGAAGATGGAAAACAGAAAAATATTTTACATCTTAATTTTTTTTAATTTTTATCAAGATTGCAACGCAGTGAGAAGACCAATTTGAGAAAATATAAAAAGTGCAATAAACTAAGTGTAAATGATACGATTATCAATGGATACAGATGTTTACACTCATTGGAAAGTTCCACATTGTTTTCAGTGTAAGGGGGACGTAGAATTCTATTGTAAAACATGTAAAGAAGATCTTTGTGTTCTTTGTAAGGAGAAACATATGATAGACCTCGACACCAGATACCATGATGTAGTGATTGACCGGTTAAAGTATGGCGACTTCATAATTCTAGCGTCGTGTGACACGCACCAGTTTAGATACATAAAACACTGGTGTTTCTCTTGTAAACTTCCAATCTGTATGGAGTGTGATGGACACCTAAATCACGAAATTCTGGATATCATCTCAGCTTATGAACTGTGCATAGAACAACACAAAGAAAAAATCGCTCATATAAGAACTGATATTATCTATAATAATCTTTCTATTCTATCGGATGTTAAAAGGAGTGAGGAAATTTATCAGTCAAAATTATCTGGCCTCCAGGAATGCATGACAAAGAAAACTGTGAGAATGAAGAGTATGTTTGATTCAATAGTAAATGATTTGAATGGATTCAAAACGTATAAGCTGTTAATTCTACAATCTAGATTACAAATACCAAAAAGAAACATTACCAGAAAAGAAAGATATTTATACCAATTAGAACAGGTATTAGACAAGCCTGTACAGTTTCTGATCTGCCTTAAGAAAACTTCTATTCCAAGAATCACGTTCATTCCTGATACTCTTTCCTTCTCCCTGAGCTTTGAAATGAACAGGGTGGGGGCAATAAAGCTACTAGGAGAAATCCAAATCACAGAGACAGGTAAAAGACAAATAAGAAATGAACAGCTACTGGAATTGATGCATACACCTGTGTGTGTGTTGGAGAAATCTTTCACAGTGATAGGTGCTATGTTGGTTCGTCACATATCCTGTGTTACAAGAGATCTGATATGGATCAGTGACCCGTATGGACGAATCATTTTGACAAATACAACAGGTGACCCTCTACATATTGTGAATAATACAATAAGTTATACTGGAGGACACTCTGTAACTCGTGAGGGAAATTTGATTTTCATAGATAAATATAATAACATCAACAAGTTGTCTTTAGACAACAAAACGTGTATTACTCTAATAAAGAACACAGACCCATGGAAAGCAGATTGTTTGTTCTCTTCTCCCTCTAATGGAGATCTAATAGTTGCGATAATAAGGTATGATACTGTTAAAAATATGTATTCAGATGCCAAGGTAATACGGTATAATAGTAAAGGACAACAAATGCAGGTCATCAAACACGATAACACTGGTCAGAAACTGTATAAATTTCCAAAATACATCACTGAGAACCATAATAAAGATGTAATTGTTTCTGACTTGAATCATGGCGTTGTTGTGACAGAGTTTGGAGGAAAACACCGCTTCTCCTACATGGGACCTCCATCAGGACCACGATTATCTCCACTTGGAGTCTGTGTTGACGCTCTGTCAAATATCCTGGTGTCTGATGCTAAAAGTCAAAATGTACAAATGATTGACAAAGACGGTCACTTCTTATCACTGCTTTTGACCAAACAAAAGATAAATGTATCAGGGGGTCTGGACTATGATAACAGAGATCACCTTCTCTTTGTTGGAACAACGGATCATAACAGAAGAGTGGATGTCTATCGGTACATAAAGAGAAAAGACTATCTTATAGACGATTTTAATGACTAGCTTACAAGTGTATATACAGATACATACAAAGAAAGGACTATCTCGAAAACGCTTTTAATGACTGGGCCACATGTGTATATTATGAGTTTATGAATCTCATTTGAATTGATACGCAAGAACATGCTCTACGTATGAACAATTTCTAAAACGAGGTAAATTATTGACAAACAGTTGATGAAACAAGAATATCAATATTCTCGTTTAAAGTAATTATTTCATAAGTTCTATGGGCGATACAATGACCTCAGCAAATACAATATATCAATGAATCAAATGCTAGCTAACGTTTTTTTTCATATTAGTCCATAATTTACATAAGTTTTCAAAGTTATCACTATTGTAAATCAAAGATTTCAAAGTGATCACTATAATGTCAATGTGATCGCTATAGTAAATTAAAGTTTTCTAAGTTTTCACTGTAGTAAACAGGTATGGGGTAATCGTAAGAGAGTAATTGTAATCGATTGTAATGATTACTTTTTTCAAGTAATCGACAGTAATCTGTAATCGAAGAGGTTTTCGATTACTTGTAATCGTAATTTAATCGATTACAGCAAAAATTTCCAATGTAATTATAATTACTTTTTCAATTACTTTCAATTACTTTATACATATACATACACATCTACTTTATACATGAATGCTACATGTTAAGTCCAGTACCCCAAATTGTATGGTGTATGGGGAAACTGGGCGATATCCTTTAGAAATATATAAATGTACGAATGATTACTTACTGGGCTAAACTTTTGATGTCACATGAGCGGAAGCTGACATACATAATGTATTGCTTTCTTTATAAACACTTTTCTGAAGGATTATTTATGATGGACTAATACTGATAGATCTATAAGATTATGTAATTTATGTAGCAAAAATACTTTGGGGGATGAATTTCATTATGTAATGGAATGTCCACATTTTTCGTCTTTACGAGTAAAACTTATTGATAAGAAGTATTGCTCTCATGTAAACACTTATAAATTTGAAAAAAAAAATTATGTCCATCCCAAATGTTGACTTACTGTTAAAACTGTCTTTGTTTGCTTAAAAGATATTGGCCTGCTTATTTTCTTTAATTGGCACTACTCTTCCTTACTTGACTTTGTATTTTGTATGTATGTAAGTACGTTCCTGTACCTCATATACCATTGTATGGTTTGAGTGTAAATAAACAAACAAAAAAAAAACATGTATTTTGTAGAATCATTTCCAGACATTGTCATAGACAAACAACCCAGTGATATGTGTTGATTTCCTAACATTTATAATCATAACTTGAATTATGTTCACAATAAAATTTGCATTATAGTCATGCTGGTCTAGTCTTTTTCATATTTTAGATTTTGATAAACTTGGTCTTCTATCAGAAAATAGTATATACCAAAAATAGATTTGAGTGCTTTTATATAAATACAAATTAACTGAAATATAACCTAGACATTGTACTAATATAAAAATAAGAGGAAAATACTTATCGTATCTGCTTGTGTTTTAAATTTGTTAGTTTTTATTTACTTGTTTTGTCAATGAGTGTATGTAATTTAAAAGAGAAGGATTATTAAGTGTCACTGTGTTTATCTTGGGTAATTGGCTGGGATATCCCATGGTAACACAGCTAAGTTAAGGACTCCCATAGGTACATAAGCTGGTGCAGAGCTCCGTATGACGTCATGGTAAAGCTGTACAAATGAACATAGGCAAATAAACTATTTTTTTCATGCACCCTTACATACAATCATTTCACATAAAACAATGTGTATATTTATATGGATGATGTCATAGAACTAGTTTGACATGCAGTTTCTCTGTACTTGAGACGTAGATCAAGCTATCACGGCCCAAACCATTACACTTGTGAATATGAAAAATGAAATTAAATAAGTGTGATCTGCTAAAATTGAGTAATATTTTTGAAGGCATTTATAAAATATCTTACAGTCTATTCTGGGTTATATTGGATACGAATTGGCCTTATATAAAGTTGCAGCAATGCATATTTAAACATACTGAGTAAACGAACTACAATTAAAGGTCTTACGCATGCAAGGAAATAGCCAATCAAAATAAACTTAGTCAAATGAAGTTCTATATATACAGAGACCATTTTTTTTTCTTTTTTTAATTTTTGGCAACTTTTTTAGGTCTGTAGTTTTAATTTTGGACACATGTACTAGGAATATCATATCTTTAGCAGAATTGTGCCACTGAATTAAAGGGAACTTTTTAGGTGCCTGTGATGCAACTTCCTGGATGGTGTTTAGGCTGTTTGTCAACATCTGAAACTCACGTGTATTATTGGGTAGGTATGTTTACTCTCAATTTTCTTTCTTAAAAGCCGCATAAGAGGTATTTTTTCTGATCTCATATTTTTGTCTAAGCATTAATCTTTATTTTCTATTTCATGAATTATCTGTTGAAACTCTAGTTAATTAATTAAATTGATTAAAGCTATATAGTAACATATAGTGAAATTATTTCCTTGTGTGAGACCTTAAAGACACAGCCCATCGAAAATTTAAAAGAGTTCAACGATATCTACTTAACTATAAGTTATGATTTTTTTTTACAATTATCTCTACTATTTTGAAAAGTGTTTGGAGAAAGTTGTGCGCAGTTGCTTTTTTCCTTAATTTCACATTATTTCAACGCGTATCATGGAAATGTACAAAGTTTATCAAAAGGCTGTTAAGTTTTAATTACTGACCAGGCATGGGGAAATTGCTCCCAGGACTTTTCAGGTTAAGGAATTTTTCTTTAAGAAAACAAAATCATTTTCATTGTGAACAATTATCCGTATATTGTTGAATTTTGACGATCTTTGTAGCCGTACGTATTTTTTCGAATTTTAAATATGTCACATGATAAACAGCTGATGTAAGCGAAGTCGCATATTCCGACTTTGGCAGAGACCCCATACATACATACGCAAATACAAAAATTCTCATTAATATAAAGATCCTGTAAATAAAAAATAATATCAACATTACAGCTGTATATTGATTTCCTAGTAATATTTTAACCGTATTTTCTATGGGCGTCCTGAACCTTGCTGAGAATTTAAAGGTTTCATACTTATCACTTTAGTACATCAAAGTGTCAAAGTGTTTACTAAAGTAAATCAAAGTGTCAAATTAAAGTGTTCAATATAGTAAATAAAACTGTCAAAGTGTTCACTATAGTAAAGTAAAGTGTCAAAGTTATCACTATATACTTAGTATAACTACAGTTAACTTTAGTATTTTGTTAGGGATGTCCTGTGCAACGTTTGTTTATTTATATGTTGTATTTTGGTCAAAATATTGATTAATAATGCCTTCAAGAGTCTGACTGATTGAAATGCCCTGATTTATTGGCACATTACATTTTTTTGTTACTCAATGATCATCTAAGAAAGTCTTCATTGTTAATATAAATATTTTATATGTGTTTCTCCAAGTTTCCAGTTCTTTAATAATGAAATAAAATTGTTCATTTAATATAAATAATAACTTTGTTGCAAACCCTTTACCATGTTTTAATGTTTTGGTACTTGAAACAAATAAATCCTTGCTAGTCAAATTTCTTTATATAGAATTCAATTCAGACTTTTAATTCCTGAGTTTAAAAATCTCAGTACAATAGATCTAGATCCAACGTCAGTACAAGTAAAGTCCCCAATGACCACATACCCACTGCAGAACATTTCAACGTGGCGATCGCACAGAAGTGATTTAAATGACCAGTGACCTACCTATCGTGAATCCCTCATTACTCTATTTATAATGAGGTGGATATCCTCTGAATAAGTCAACGCAAGTGGAGAGATCAGGAATCCTTATATTATTCAAAATATGAATTGGTGAGTTTAAGTACTTCCTCATTTCATAGCCTACACATCAAACAATTAGGATTTATGTTGGATCTAGTTAACTACATGTCATCTTCATATAATCATTTCTTAACAAGTAAGTATGAGAATCTGACAAATTGTCATTATAAGAAATGTCAAATTAATTATCTGTGAAAATTCTCTCATAATTGTTTTGTACGTTTAAATACTTATCTGAATGCTCTACGTTATTTCTGTTGCCAACCTAATCTCGAAAAATATAATATAGACATCAAAAACTAAGGTAAACTTGCCAGGTATACTAGTAACGTGTGATATTAGATATTTGTGTCAGATAACAATGTTGATTTGTCAGAAAATGATGATTTCAACTTTTCAGATGCTAGTAAATACACGTGTATGTCGACTTCTCAACTGGAAGACACACACTTCTGAGTTTTGTTTCCAAGTTAACAAGAATTGTACAGTTGATAAAACTTATGACTTGTCTTAGCCTGTTGCACGATGAAGAGAAAACTATTAATTGAATCATTATTTTAACGAACATTATCTAATTATAAAAAGTAAATGAAGTAAACGAAGTGTGAAATTCTATAAACGCTCTTCTTTGTACAGTCATTTCTTTACAGTTTAATAAAAAAATCAAAAAAGGTCAAAAGCAGAGATTAGGATATGTCTAATTATTCTTCGAAAAATGTATGCTTCATGAAAGAATTAATATTTTTTTTTATTTTTAAACAGAATATTTAATATATCAAAATTAATTTTTAATTTTAATGTTTTGTTTTACTAGACTTATTTTGGAGAATATAAAAAAAATCAATAAAAAGGCGAGTATGTTATGATTCTGAATGGATAAAGAAAACAGAAAGTTGAAAGTCCCACAATGTTCTCGGTGTGAGGGGTACGCTGAGTTCTATTGCAAAACATGTAAAGAAGATCTTTGTGTTCTTTGTAAGGAGAAACATATGATAGATCTAGACACCAGATGCCATGATGTAGTGATTGACCGCTTAAAGTATGACGACTCTATGGTACAAGAATATTGTGAAAGACATCGAGACAGATTTATAGAATACTGGTGTATGTCATGTGAATTTTCAGTCTGTGCCGAGTGTAGTAAACACCGACAACATGAAATTGTGGAAATTGGCTTAGTCTACATGATGTTCAGAAGGAAAATGAGAAAAAAAATTGTTCAGATCAGAACTGATATTATCCAAAACAATCACGTTTTACTTGCAAGTATTAAAACCGATTTAAATACAGGTTTGCAGTCAAAATTAGCTGACCTACAGCAAAGAATTACAGAGAGAACTAAGCAGTTGAAGGATTTGATTGATTTAGTAATGAATGATATGAGTGAATTAAAACTTTCAGTGAAATCTAGATTTCACGTACCGAGAGGAAATATTGCCAGCACAGAAATGTTTACATACAAATTAGAAAGATTGTTAGACAAGCCGGTGCAATTTCTATTATGTGTTAAGAACAACCCGGTCCCAGGAGTGAGGGACTTTCCTGATGCCTTTAAATTCACACTGAATAGTGAAATAAACATAGGAGATATTGTTAAGTTATTAGGACATATCCCAATAGTAGAGATAAATTTAAAAGGGAAAAGTAAAGAGCAAATTCTGGAACTGATGTCTACACGTGTCTAAGAAATCATTTTCGTGAGAAAGTTCGTTATATTTCAATTAACACTAGTATGACGACTTCATGATTCCAGTCTTGAGAAAGGCACCAATTTAGATACCTAGAACAGCAATGGTGTCTCTCATCAGCATGGCCAAGATCAGGTGCCCATTTCAACATGCATATGAATGATATTATACAGACATAATGCTTTAAATTTACAATTAATTTATATGTCTTTAGCTGCATTGCCAATTAGAGCAGATTGAGAGCTTTCCATTGGTATATTACATGTATTATATTAGATTATATTAAATATATATAGTACCTGTATCTTTGAAAAAAAAACCATCAAAATAAAGTCCCAGATTCATATGTTTTGAAGCATTATGCTGTTGCACTTGATTTTACATTTTTATAAATCGTTAATTAAAATGATTTTGAATGAAAAATTCAAAAATAGATACAGTTAATTACAGATAAATCATTCTAGTTTATTTTACTTTTTACAGAATAGAAAGAGGATTTAAAAAATGTGGAAATTATTAATAAATGTGTGCAGATATGCATTTTTTATATGATTTAAGATTGATCAATGTTTGAATAAATTCATTATTTCAAGCTGAAAAAGATCAAATAAAATGCGTTTAAAAATTGTATTTTACTGAAGAAAAAAAATTACCATAAGAAAAATATTGTTGCTATATGGTAAATTGTGTGCACATTTCGTTATTTGTTTTCCATACAGATCCAATATTTTGTATAGTCTCTAACCCCATATTTCATTATAGTTTGTGTTCAGCAGAGGAATGTGTACATGTAATTATGTCGCCCTGAACGAAGTCGAGGACCACATATTGCGATGGTACGCATGTTTTTGTTGTCCAGACTGTTTCTCGGAGATGGCTGGGACAATACTCCTTAAACTTTCCTCAAAGGAAGATCACTGGTTGTAGTTTTGTTGTGTGATCATTCAGATTCAAAATGGCTACCGTTGCCATGGAAACCTGCAAAAAGCGATGATTTTTGTCTTCCATTTTTTTTCTGGTCCCTTGAACGTTCGTCGTGAAGCTTTTTTTTTATTTTAGTGATTAGTAATTGCAGTTGTGCGATTCGCATTTAGAATTTTCAAATATTCGATTATTGCTAGGGAAATCAGGGGAAGTGAAAATTCTTTAACTTTGATTTTTAAATCAAAGTACAGAAGGGACTGATACGAATTGATGGTTGTCCAAGCTAAGCTAATGGGTATTGTTTTAGTGACACAAAAATATGATAGTCTTGTCCAAAATTATCAATAGTTACCACGGGAATAGGGGAACAGTTCGGGTCGACATACGCTATTGCTTGTAATAGCAGATTCTCTAGTTTATAATGCTCTTGTTCAATATTTTCACAGTTAACAGTAAACAATAAAAACAACAATGAATAGATTTTACGACGACAACGAAAGAAGTTATAGAAGAAAGATTGGTGTCCGTAGCCCTGTATAGTCTGTAACCTTAATATTACAACTATCAGAAAACCGTTAGATATATCATTGATACAATAGATACAATATAAAAATATGTTAATTCACACAAATATTATTTTTGAAATACATAATCGACTGTGATTAAAAATATAGTGTCTGAATGTTAACATTTTAACTAAGTCTTGCTTCTAAAATACGTCCTGTTTTTTTGTGGTCAAAATATTTTTAAATATATATAATAAACGTTTCCTTCTCATGCTACATACAATCAATCCATTTAAAATATTGTATACCTGGTTATTTTCGGCCCATGTTATTTTTGCCCTTTTGCACTTGCAAACAATTTTGCCCTGTTTTAATTGGGATTTAATACAAAGTAGGACCTTCACTCTAAGTTATTGCAACACCCAACTTACTTGTCACTGAGTTGTTAATTTAGAATTTAAAAGACATGGATTCTTTATGGATAAATATTGTAATATAATGTAACCCGTCGGTAGAGATCAGAACAGAATACAGAGTTCTTGGGTTTTGATATTTTATATATGGAGTATAAACCTACAACATTCATACAAAATACTAAACATTCATACTTTACACACAATTCACTATCTTTAAATATCCGTACTTTACATCAACTTTACATTTAAATTACTTGAAATATATATGTAACTGGAAATTATGAATATAGATAAAAGCTTACCAGTCTACATCACCCTATATGCTATACTTCCAAAATAATACGTGCTGCTACCTTGACGGTGTGCATGGATATAGGCGGACAGGTGTTTAAAACTGGTTTTGTTAGTATTGAATACAACTCACTCTCTCTCATACACCTCTTTCTCTCTATCATACTAAATTATGTGACACCTACAACCAATGACAATGAAGACAGACAAACAATGAAGACACTAAAGCTAAACCACAAATAGGTGGATCCAACATCCAACACCTGGCTACATATTCCCCCTGCCAGGAGAAAATGGCTCCTGACATTACCTTATAACCTAGCCAAGGGTACCAGGGCTTGGGTCAAGTGGTCATAAAAAAAAATATACAAGCTATCGTACATCAGTAGTAATACTGATGAAGAACAAACTTCATTGTTGTCATCATATAATATATATGTTATACCTGTAATTATATAAATAGTAAAAAAAATGATTAGAAGTATAACTTCATGAAAATATCTATAACTAAAAACACACTGACACACAGACGAACTTCTCAAGTGCCTTTAACTAATCATATCGCTGCTTATACTACACAAGTGTCTCCAAGTAAAAACATTTCTGGCTGACATCCTGGACCTATTGCCACTCCCCGTATCTCTCTGGTGCTTTACTGACCCTAGTTGATCTTCTTGGAGGTGGAGTACTAATACTGGGCGAATTCACTGAAATAGAAGATCTTGATTGATAAGATGGTACAGTAGATTCATATAAAGAAGAATGGTTTGATGACTGTCGAAGAGAAGAATGATTTGTAGATGACTGTCGAAGAGAAGATTGAGGGCTTTGTCGATGACGACGCTGTGGTATGATGTATACCGGTACTCCGCTATCGCTCTCATCTCATGAACTTTGAGATGAATCATCTGAAGGAATGGTGGGTGTTGTCTGATGACTCGGATTCTTTTTGACCTGTTTGGAAACTGGAGAAGAAATAACATTAGTGGGAATACAATTAAAAGGCAAAAGAAAATTTCTGTGGAGGGTACGAGTAGACCCTTTCCCATACTCACGCCTAACAATATAAACTGGAACATCTTCATTTGGAATACCTAAAATAATGTAAACATATTCATCCCACTTGTCTGCAAGTTTATGCTTTTCTTTGAAACCTACTTTTCTAACTAAAACTCTATCCCCAATTTCTAACTTAGAATTTCTAACTTTCTTATCAAAGTTTTCTTTATTTTTATCTGCATTTTTCTTTGATTCTTCTGCGGCAACTTTATAAGAATACTGTAATCTTTCTTGGAGTTTATGAACATACGACTGGTGATCTTTTGCTCCCATATTCTGATTTCCTGGTTTTATCCCTAAAAATGCATCTAGTGACAGGCGTGGGTGCCATCCGAACATTAAGAAATGTGGAGAATACCCAGTGGCATCATTCTTGACTGAGTTGTAGGCATGCACTAGTGTGGTAACATACGATTTCCAATCTGCTTTCTGGCTTTCTTCTAATGTACTCAGCATTTTAATAAGTGTCTGGTTGAATCTTTCTACTGATCCGTTGCCTTCAGGATGGTACGGCGTTGTTCTTGATTTCTTGATGTTCGCTATCTTGCAGAATTCTTTGATGACTTTACTTTCGAAATTTCTTCCTTGGTCGCTATGGAGTTGATCTGGAAAACTGTAATGAACTATAAAATTTAGAAACACAAATAAACATGTAAATAAACAAATAAACAGTCAAACAAATGCAAAATTTTAATTACCAGTACTTAGAAATAATGTTATTCCAAGTGAATTGTCAATCCTCGTGTTCACAGGTACACTTCCGGAATATAGGATTTGGATAGTTCGTACGCGATTGAGTTCGGTTTGATTCGAACTATTGCTAGCTAAAGTCGTGTGACGTCACGTAAACGAAGAAAGTCGATGATCACTCGGCATAAGTCGGGTGGTCGAGTCAAAATGGTGGTGCGCATGCGCAAAAAACATAAGTTCGGGTCCCGAATGAAGAATGAAATGGCGGATCCTAGAATTCACACTGAATCACACAGCTGACAAGCAGGATCACAAATATTAAGACACAATATCACAATACACAAAATCACAAGATGATTTGTAATTTTCACTTCACTGCAGTGAAGATCAATCTTTTCATTGTGAAGTAGAGATAAAGTATAGATGATAGGGTATGCAGCACTCGATCGTATGTTGATTTACGATGTCAAAATGTAGACTGGCTCCAAAATAATATTATAAGCGTGGGCGCCATTGTAACCCGTCGGTAGAGATCAGAACAGAATACAGAGTTCTTGGGTTTTGATATTTTATATATGGAGTATAAACCTACAACATTCATACAAAATACTAAACATTCATACTTTACACACAATTCACTAACTTTAAATATCCGTACTTTACATCAACTTTACATTTAAATTACTTGAAATATATATGTAACTGGAAATTATGAATATAGATAAAAGCTTACCAGTCTACATCACCCTATATGCTATACTTCCAAAATAATACGTGCTGCTACCTTGACGGTGTGCATGGATATAGGCGGACAGGTGTTTAAAACTGGTTTTGTTAGTATTGAATACAACTCACTCTCTCTCTCATACACCTCTTTCTCTCTATCATACTAAATCATGTGACACCTACAACCAATGACAATGAAGACAGACAAACAATGAAGACACTAAAGCTAAACCACAAATAGGTGGATCCAACATCCAACACCTGGCTACAATAATGTTATTTTATATATATATATTGTTATATAATGCTATTTTTTATTTCAAATGATCAATCTTGTTTTGTAATTGTTTTTAATGAATTACACCTTGATTATGATCAAAATTAATTATACTTAGTCTACTGATACACTTTTTCAAGTTCCCCTCCATAAATTATTCAGGCCTTGACTTGATTACAGCTTATGTTGCTTTTTTCATTTTAGTTTGAAAACCAATATTGCTTTAATAAGTTGAACCGGAATTTCGTTTTGCATTGATCATGAAAGTACATAGTACATTAGACAAATAATATTCGCGATGATGAGGCTCTCTCAAACTTCGCGAAAATTTCTAGCACGCGAATAAAAGTTGGTTTACAGTTTATCGTAAAAAAAATAAATAAATTTATTTCATATTTTTTCAGATAAAGGTAAAAAATGAAATAAGATTTTTCTTATTCCAAACACACATGTATTTTCCTACTGATCTCGTATAAACGTAATTAAGAAGATAAATTTGATATCTAAATATTTAAAAAAAATATGTAAAAAGAAATCAGCCCTTAATGGCATTCCTTGTTTGCTACATGTACCTTTTTAGAATTTAAATGTGAATAAAGAAATGATTGTACAGTTAAACAAACATTTCATACAATAATATATCGATGTTCATAATAATAGCATGAAAGAAAATATCTTAAGTTTTTCTTAAATATACACAATAAAAAATCACAGGCTTTAATAATGATATTTCCAAATAATAATTCAAACATACATCTAAAAGCAATGGATAAATTATAAAATTTATTCATACGTGTATTTTATAAAGTTTTTCGTCTCATGCATACGTTATTAGAAGGAAAACGGTCAACACCTCAGCTAAAACACTGAAAAGAAATAAGAAAAACATGGCTCTGTCTAAAGAGTTTCCAATATCCTTCCACGGATTCAGACAGTCAGATATATTTTGTGCATCCAATTCAGTATGTTTTCTCCAAAATAGTTTCCTGACTAAAGAAGAAACACGCCTACGTCCATCGATGTGATAAATTCGAGAAATGAGAATTACTGCACCCATGATACAGGACGAAATCCAAAGCTGAGAAAATACCATCACATTAAAAACACTCATTGGGTTGCTAGTTTGAGGGAGAATTGATGAAATGTTGGACATGAAAACAACAAGAGCAAGATATATTGTGATGGAAAACTTTATCCTTTCTCCTGATTCAATCGGAAGAAAGAAAACAAGTAAATGAACAAATCCTAATAAACAGTTTGGTAACATAATATTTAGAAGAATAAAATATGGACTACGCTTCAAAAGAACAAAAAAGTTGACTTTCGATATTCGATATTTTTCACTTCTTGTTAAATTGAAGGCCAATGGTGAAAATTTCCATTGCAAAAATAATTCTTCAAAATTGATTTCAGCATCAAATATTGGTTTAACAAATTTGACTTCTGATTCTGTTACAGATGCTTGAAATTCAAAGGAGCACACATTCTCATCGAACGGGAATTTGAACATATTTGGAGAACAAGAAACGATGAATAGTCGCGAAATGTAACAATAAGCGTTTCCTTTATCGTCGTATGTTACTTCATCTTCTGACGTGATACATCTAACGTTAAGTAATTCACCTCCTTGATTCACAAGGTTTACGTCAGGTGTCCAATCATCACTAGCCTTAAGGTAGATTTTTGAAATCCCAAAATATGTTTTCTCCCATACCTTAGGTTCGTCTTACCACCACATTCCAAAAGATCCGACAATACGAAGAAGGCCATGTATGTCATCAAAAGTAACAAGCCTGTGTAGAAGCAAATGTAACTTAACTTCTACTGGCTTAGTCTGGTTATAAACTGGACGGATCGTTCTAAGGTTTCTAGTCTCATCCAGAAGATATTTGTTCAAGACAGTGACATTGTGAAACGATTGCGAGAAACATTCTGAGAACAGTAAAACTGAACACAGAAGAAGTATCCCTGCCACTTTCACGTACATGGCGGTATGTTATCAGGGTTGGGTATTCATGAGAAACAGAACACGAAACATTGTCAAAGTATAGAACAATATTCAGAATCAATAAATTATAAAAAAAAAAAAAACTGTTTGCTAATGCATTAGAGAAGCATACTTCAGGTATCAAGAAAGCAAATCTAACCAACATCCAATAAAGGCCACTAATGGCACAGTGCCTCTGTCTATTTGTATGAGTTGTTTCCTTGTATTACATGTATTCCAAAAACACTTCAAAAGATAATGATCTGTCAATTTAAAGGCGAGTTTAAACAGACAATAAACTGTTTAATGGCATTGTATCGTTTTGATTGCATTACAACCTATTTTAATATGATTTATATAAGAAATATTAAATGGTTGAAGGTGCTAGAGATGTCCGTTACATTTCCGGTGTTACATACAAACACGATATATCAATAATTTCAATATTTTTAATATTGACAAACAAACAAAATTTCACATTTACAAATGATAGAAGTTGTCGTTCCACTAGAAAATGTTTAAAACAGAATACACGAATAAAATACACAGGGATGCAAAGTGTGACTACTGACCGCTTTGAATCTCGATCTCATGGTTTAGGAAATACCTTGAGTAGATAAACCTTCGTTCAAATACGCATGCCCAAGTAATGTGGTTAAACAGTACAACGGAACAAATTCAAGCTTCAAATCAGAATAACACAGTAAAGAACCAATATAAATTTCCTAAAAACATCACAGAGAATCAAAATAGAGATTAATTTTCTTGTGCCATATTAATACAACCATGCTGTAGCAGTGATATATTTTTTTGTTAATAACATAAACAGATAATGTTTCTAAATGTGGTTTTCAAATTTAGATATAACGACGTTAATCAGAAAACACTATTGGGTTTCATTGCAGCCCGGAGGACCGGGCTGCTCTATACATAAAAGTTTATGTGTTGGTGTATGGAGATTGAGATGGGAGAAGCTATTCAAAATTAAAGGTTTTCTAAACAAAAGATTGACAATCGGAATGCTCTTTCCTTTTATAAATTACGAGATACATAAACTTCCATTAAGTGAATCTGTAAAAATATACATGGTGTTGATATCAAATATATAAAGTTGCTTCTCATTTACTATTGAAAAAAAACAAAACGACTGGTCCCTTTTATTAGAACATCGAATTTTATTTATCGCATACAAACGTACTATGCACAGTTTGTGTTTCAAATTCTTAAAGCGAAATACATTTTTGAAAATAGGTGATCCATGAGTCTAGCTTCAATTTATATTTTATGCGGTCAACATGTACTTGAAGAATTGATAAAGTTTAAAATGGGTAATGTTTTTGTTCGGTTTTCATCCAACTATAAGTTTTCAATTTGTTCTCGACTATCGACTCATTTAGACGCATGCCTTTACACACATATCGAAGCGGTTTGATGATCAAGACTCATTTCCATTGTTTACCTTATTTATTTCCCGGGTGACAGTTGATGGTTACAACAGCATAATAATCCTTAGGGATGCCCCAAAGACACAGATTAAAATATTTTCTTAAAAGAACAAAATACGGTATTAGCAATAATTCGCCGCAAATAAAGCGATATTTTAATCATCTTTGTATCATTGTTTGATGTTATGCATTGAAGTAAGGAAGATGCGAAGTAAATTCTACAGGTACAAAAATGACGTAATTTTTAACTATGACGTCACTGATACGCGCTAAACATCGAATGGTCGTGCAAAATCGTTAAATTATGCTGAAAAATGAGTAATCTTTGCTGAAATTAGACCCTTTCACATGCAACAACCACTTTTGTACTCCGCATATAAGTTCATCATTGCATATCTTAGTTACACTATTAAAATAGTGTTGGTTGTCACCTGTGATCAATATGATTTTTACAAAAGTTAGCATACGGATAAAGATATTCTACCGACGCAATGTTCCTGATTCGATGCTAATGACGCTTAATTTACACGGAATGATATTTTTTTTCATTTCAAGTCCCATCATTGGACTTATAAACTTTTAAATTACCTATAAATATAAATAAAATATTTTGAAAACAAAGAATAAATTGTAGTTAAAGATGCCGCTTGTGCTTCATATACTGTTTGTACATCGTATGCACTTGTAAGTTCGTATACTAGTGTCCGTCGGCTGTACATGTACCTGTAATATTGAACAACAGTACTGAAATATCCTAAGCCAAAAAAAAAGCACAATAATATTCTTAAAATTTAATTATTACGAGAGTAATTAAAAAATCTGTGATACATGTACCTCAGTATAATTATAATTTCTTTTACGAGTCTTCCTCAATGTATATAGTCTAACTATAGTCACAGTGTGACCTCCGAACAATCATATGACAACCATAAAAAATACAATAAAATGTAAATACATTAAATAAACTTTACGATTACCTTTTCATATGCCAGATCAATCATTGTTTTTACCCTTTCATTGTGAAAAATAAATAATACATACGTGATGTAAATCTTGTGTAGTTGATATCATTTGAAAAAAAAAAAACAATCCAAGTAAAAAAGTTCCCGAATACCAGATATACAGTACGTGTACATTAATAGTCCGAATTTGCGCATACAAACTGAGATGTTCATTTATTGTATTTTTTTTCTTTTGTGCAAATATTTCGTGCAGAATCATCCACAAATTACATGTGTGTTACACAAATATATACGGTTGATGCCAGTGGTAAATCGGGAAAGGGTGGTGCTTATTTGGTTAAAAAAAAAGAGTTACAATGTATACATGTGCATGTTCGTGGAATTCTGAAATTTATCTGACAATGGTCAGCGACATTCGGCAGCTTTTGACTTGTGATCAAGCTAAGGGCTCCCCCTTTCATCCTTGGATTTTCAAATTTTTTTAAAAGATTAAGAGTAGAGAGTCAAACAGATGAGACAGAACCCACGCGATTCGTTGTTATGATGGAAAGCAGATCGTGTTTGAAAGTTTTCAGCAATGAAATTAGTGTTTGGACACCTTTACTGTTTAGTTCTTCCCTGTGAAAAAAATCTGAGTGTGCTGTAAAATTAGTCATATCCGTTATAACAGTATACGTCTTTTATATACACAGATACATGTAAATGTATTTCACACGTAAATCCGAGTGCATAGACAATACAATTTTTACTTTGTGATCATGGAGTTCATTTAGAAAAACTAGCATCTACATATATGTATTTTTATATATTGCACTATCTTTATCTTGCGACTATATTAATACATGTTTATGTAGATAAATCCCACCACTTCATACTTGTAACATTATGCATTTTGTACCATAGAGAACAGAAACTGTATGGCGTATATTGGGAACTACAAGAAATTACATATGTACAATAAAAGAAAACGCTAGCGACTCTTTCAAAACAAAAAAATTCAACATAAGCACGTAGCAACAGGGGGGGGGGGGGGGGGGGGGGGCACTTTTTTCCAAACATTTTACTATTAGAAATTTTCATTGAAAGGCCTGTTGCCCCCCCCCCCTTTTTGTTACAGTACAGTGAAATAAGGGTAAGTACATTTAGTCCCCCCTTTTTGGTTTTTTATTTTCATTATTTTTATTTATTTTTTTATTAATTTTTTTTTGCTTGTTAACTCTTTTCCGGTAAGTTATTTTTTCTCTTTGGCAGCCCCACCCCCTTCACGCTCATAAATGATGCTAAGCTACGTCACTGCAACGCTCTCATGAACGATTATACTTATCCGACGTAATTGTCAACATGTATTGAATATGTAAACATATATTAAACAAATGACTGTAAGTATTTACACGGACTTAAATAAAAATGTAGAAAGCCTTTCAAGTGTGAAACGAGAAGAGTACTCAGCTAAATACTAACCAATAATAATTTCCGAACAGGTTTTTAAAACTTTTTAAGCGAATTGGAGGAATGCCTGTTATGTTATTCAGCCTGAACTGAGAGTCCGATTTAACACCCCCCCCCCCCCCCAAAAAAAAAAAAAAAAAAAAAAAAACTTTTGATTCACAACATTTACTGATAATTCATTTTCAGTCTTATCAAATATTATTCTACATGTGTTATTAAAGCAAAAAAAATATTTGTGAAAGGCATATATAAATGATGAGAACTCATTAAACTCGAACGGGGGGGGGGGGGGGGGTTACATTTAAGCATCTCTCTGTCACCAAGCAGGATATAAATAAATATATCACATAAAACAATCGGTTTTCATGTACCCATTATCTGATTTTCAAAAGGTAACTCTGCTTATATTTTTTTAAATCGGGACCGCAATCCCTCGCATTCCTATTTATATAATTTAATGTCTTTATAAGTTTATTAGCAAAATTGACCATTAGATGGGGGTGGGGAGGTGGTTGGGTTCTACTGTACATTAAATATAACCATCTTCTATACTACTAGTACTGTTCCAATACTGATATAAATCATATTATCTTGACATTTGAGTTTTCTGTTCTTGCACCTTACATATTCCACATTTTTGAGAATTGAACTTTTTTGGTGCCGGGGAAACATCGATTTTTTCTTTTCATCAGTACATTTTTTTTCACTAGATCTGATATAGAAATTTTTCTTAATTTATTTTAGAGAAATAGCTAAAAAAAATTATTTAGAGGGTATAATCACTGCAATAAAATGAGAGCAAATATAAAAAGAAAATACAGCTTATTTCTTTCTGTCCACGTTCCTCTGTTAGACTTTTTAATAATTCTCATCAACTAAAGCGGAGACACCTTATTCGTGGATGATTACATTGTAAGTATATAATAATGCTGATATATAATTTTTTTTAAAAAGCAAAAACAAAACAACAATGACGTATTAATAAATCAACAACTTAATTTCTTAAATTTATATTTGAAATAAACTGTGTCCTAGCGAGTAAGTTAGGATTTTCAGATTACACTCACTACACGTTAAACGTATGACGTCGCGTCAAAATTCTTCGTAAAATCTCGACGTTCTGCTATAAAAGGTATAGTATTGAGCGTTATTTTTTCAATGCATACTTTTGAGTCAGGTATATAAATTATATATCATTTAATTCTAAAAATTCTAAGCTCTTTAAAATGTTTTGAACGGAGCAGGTCTGACATCCGGCATTTTTTGGCCAATACCGTACTTTGTTCTTTAATTTCACTTGTATCAAGCAGTGTCATCGGCTGAATCTTCAGAGGAACAGTTAATATTTTGTATAAGATAACTTGCCTACGTCACAAGGAGTAAGATCAAAAACGTATTACTCCACTTGACGTTAGTTTTAAAATATGCTGTATTTGAACCATATTTCCGGAGGAAAAATTGTCTCATTTGTCTATTAAAACTATAAGGAATGAATATTCCATAAATAACATACCTGATTTTGTTCAATTGTCCTTTGATTGTTTTCATACCTTTTTGGAATAAAAATATTTCACAGTATTTAAGAACTAGCAAATGGAGGGAATGACTGTTATGATTTGGAAAATCTGATATTGTTATCCGGAGTTATGCTATCTTCTGTTGTTGGTTCTGTGTTATGTAAAACTGTTCATGTTTGTTGCTTAATAATACAAAAAGTACTTCTAAATGGCAGCCGTCTGTTAAGAGCGTGTTGTGATCACTATTCGTCTAGAAGAGCATAACAATGACAAAGCACTATAAAAATCTCATGCGTTTATCTATGCGTATTTGTAACAGCGTTGTCAGATAAAGGAAATATATCCTGAATACGGAATAAAACTTCGGTAGTGTTCTAACTAAAATCTTAACTAATGAATCTTGTTAGGAGCTCTTGCTTTTTTTTATAATGACCTTTTCTTTGATTACACATTTTATCATTGATCTTCGTTTTTGGCTTTAAGAATGGATCTTCTATTTATTGAATTTTCTTTTTTAAATACACCCTTTGTACATTTAACGCGTGCTTTGTTTTTGGCATTTGTAAGAAAACAAAGTATCTTTACTGTAGCAATATTTTTTTATATTGATTTCCTTGTTATTTTTCCTAATTTCAAGGAAATTTTTGATGTTATGTTAAGTGTCTTAGCTATTTCTTTTCAATGTTCATGTATATCTGTAATTTTCAGATCATTAAATAATACGTTACACCCAGCTTTGATAGATTTGTCGTAATATTAAAATTTTCCTTTTCCCCTTTTATACATTTGATTTTTAGTATCCTTCAGTTAAAAATTTAATTATACAGCATGAAATGCTTTCCACTTGGGTTTGGACAGTTTAATTTTTGACAAAATCGGCTTGCCATAAAATATCGTAGTTCTACCTGGTAACGGTAACAATCCACCAACTGATAATTCTACCATTGAAGCTTTAAACAGCTACATGTGTACAATCAGAAGTATCCATGCGTGTAACAACATCATCATGATTTTCCTGACTTTATTATGTAAGTTTATGACAATCACATTATAGAATATCATATTGAGAATGTTGTTTGCTCAGGC
Organism: Saccostrea cuccullata; assembly: GCF_032062105.1. Lineage (NCBI taxonomy): Eukaryota > Metazoa > Mollusca > Bivalvia > Ostreida > Ostreidae > Saccostrea > Saccostrea cuccullata. Next base: position 359,228 of record NW_026931057.1, on the reverse strand, counting down.
CAGAAAGGTAGAAACTTTTAACGTAAATGGACTGTTGTTTACGTACCATGAATAACGTGATTTGTCTTTAAAAAGTTTCATTAAACCTTAAATAACATAGAAATGAATGGCAACAGATATTTCGGACTTTTTTTTGGGTAAACTGATTTTAGCAACAGGGACTTCATCTTGAGAGAGAGAGATAGATAGAGAAAGAAAAATAGAGAACTCAAGATCAAAGTATGGATGCTCTGTCATGCACAATTCAATGAAATGGGTTAGGGTTAGGGTTACAGATTCAAAATCGGTATTTTTCGTTCGATTCAAATTATAAATATTTAAATAAAGATATTCCATTTTTACAAAATACAATTCTACCATATTTCAATTAGTCATTTTTCCATAAAAGTTTTCTAATACTTTGTAAAATTGTATTGTTATAGAAATGCAACATAACGTACATATACGACGTTATATGAAGTCACAGTGAAGACTTTTACAAAGTCTTGGGCGGTTTGTTTTCCAAACGCAAGAAAGTCTAATCTTGTGACCGACTTCATGTAATTGAAAATTGAATTTCAATTCAGTTAGTATTTTCATTTAAGGAAAGACATTGGCAAATGTAAATATTGATAAATGAATAGGTCATTATTGTTGGAAAAAAACCAAGGAAACTTCCTGTTTTAAAAAGATTTCAGTAAGCGGAAAAATAACCCGGTTAAGTCGGCAATTGCTTCAAGCAAGGAAATGATTGCAAAAGAAGTACTAAAACAGCTAAGAAGCTAAAAAAATCATCATGCAGATATGATTTCCAGATCTTTCTGACCTTATTTTGTATGTATATGGTGTATACTCATAAAACTATCATTTAAGGTAAGTGTATACTCATAAATCGTTTATTTCTTTTGAGTTCGGTGATTTAGAAAAAATCGACAAGCTTTTGTCACAGTGATTTGTCAATGTATATTTGTCGTCTCAAATTTTGGCATCCCATACACTTTGAAAAATACAGGGAGGGACAAAGACAAAAAAATATCATTACTTTACATTTCCAATGTGTTCGTTTATTCTTTCGTAGACTTCAAATTCCGCAAAAACATAGTCGCCAGCGTGGCACATAGTTAGAGCGTCGGCTCTTAAAATTCATATGATTCAATTAAAAAAGGAGAACTAATTTACTCAATTAGTTGATCTATTTCATTTGTATAATATTTGGCTCACCTGAAGTGAGCTTTTCTTATCAACATTTTTCCGTCGTATGTCGTTGCTGTTGCTGTCGTTGTTGTTGTCGTTGTAAACTTTTCACATTTTCATTTTCCTCTCAAGAACCACTGGGCCAATTTTAACCAAACATACCACAAAGTATCTTTAGGTGGAGGGGATTCAAGTTTGTTCAAATAAAGAAACCAATGTCTCTTCCAATTTTTTTTTACTCATCATTAATTAGTAAAAAAAAAAGTAATGGCATTTTTAAACAATCTTCTCAAGAACCACTGGGATAGGAAAGGCAAATATTTTAAACTCTTCCTCTCAAGAACAGCAAAACCAGGATTGGTCATATTTATATGGAAACAACTCAGTGGGTGTGTATTCAAGTTTGTTGAAATAATGACTTCATTGAAGATGTCAATATCATTTTTGGCTTAATTGGTAAGATTTTTTGTCCCCTATTTTTAATTGGTTAAGGAGCTACATCCTCTCGTCCTTCGAATATGCCACATTTCAGATTAAAACTATCGTGTTTAAATTACCGTGAGTTTACTAGTATCATCGTATTGTTCGTGTACTTTATCGTATCATGGGTGTATTTTATCGTATTGTGGGTGTATTTTATCGTATCGTAGGTGTATCCTATCATTTCGTGTGTGTATCTTACGCAGCACAGTTAAGGTTACAAAAAGGAGGAGGAGCCTAATTTGTATGGGAAAACTTGACTATGACATCATACACAATATACGTTATACAGCATTTCTTTAAAATACCACAAAATGAGTTTATCTGTTAATTTAACCAGTAAGAAATCATCAAACTACATCAAAACTTACTACAGCTTGTTGTTTTGTCGTTAGTTCAATCCTACATAACAAGTTATAAACAAGTCACTGATCGCAATACACTTGTCAATATGACGTCATTTCATACACCGTGACGTAGTTTATATGCAGTGAGAGACAGATTAAGTAATATTTTCTCAACAAAATATGTATTCTCTACTTGAATAAAATATCATTTACAGATATTCTATGGTCCAATAACTGAAATTTAATGTCTTCTTTACTATTTTATTAATATATTTTCAGTACATTACGTATTTAATTGACACTGCCGTATATTTGTATGCAAGGACATCGGAGGGTGATGTTGGGGGGGGGGTCTTAAGAAATCGATCTAGTGCAAGAACATACACTCTATGGATCAACGTAAGCTTTTACATTTCAACTATAGAACTATTATGGTATCTGAAAAGCGCTGCGATCCTGATGAAATATTTTTTAAAAACAATTTAATTATATCAATATTTCATGCCCCTGATCAGGAAAAAATATAGCATTCGGTCATACAAGTATAATTTTAACAATGAAATTGCAGAACTTAGACAGGAACGCAGCACTTTTAAGAAATTACAATGCGTGTTGAAAATATTTATATACTAAACGTGGAAATTTAACTTGGTTATGCCCTTGCACTAGTGACATTCATCTGTAATATCAATGCTTCAAGTCAATGTGCTAAAATCGCGTGACTGCCGCATCACCTGATTAGTCTAAATATAAAATATAATCGTCCTCGATATGTAGTTATTTATCATAATTACAATTATCCGATATAAATAATGTACTAAAAATATTCGCCATCCCGATTACGAATACATTTTTAAATACAAAATTTAGTCGATATTTCCATTGCTCACCTTAACTGTATTGCGTATCGTATTGTGTATCCTGTAAAGAATAACGTTTCGGATACTGTATGTATACAGGAAGCTGATGTTAAAAAAGTTTGAAGTCAACACCTTAACAATAACTTTTAGTTCATACCATTAGCATCATTTCAGGTGGTATATTCAAATAGGAAACATATCTATTGCAGGCCCTGTGGTATCTGATATTTCCTGTTCATTTTTTAGATATATTGAGCCGACATATAAGAAGAAGTAAATATTTTTAATTGATACCACTTCGTCTATATATCCTATTCTTTATTAAAAACACAACATTTGTCTTCCTCTTTTCAAAATTTATGGCTAACCTTAGGTCTCTGCGTTTTGTCAAAAAGCTGTTCACGTTGAAATACAGTGGACTAAATAGATTCTTATCTATTTCGATATTTTTTTTAAATATAAAACTTTCGGTTCGTAGCAAAATCAACAAAACATATTGTCTCTAAACAATCTTTAAACTACACTGTATCAAAACTACAATCATGTTATAAATTGTACCTCTTTGACGACAGTTTATCATTTTAGGTACCTTGGTGTGTATATTTGTATGCATTTTATTTTGCAAACTTTAGCTTGTGTTTTCAATAAACTGAAACTTAAATAATTATGCTTGAGGTAAATTAAAGTAAATAAACCAAAATGGCGCACTTCGGACCGATGCCTATTCCATTATTCTTTCGAGCTTAAGAGGCCAAAGTTGATAAGTCATTTTAAAGAAATGTCATGATTTGATCGATCATCACATACATGTATATATCAATTTAATTTTATTGATCACGTTATTTTATTGTCAAATTCATAAGGGTTTATTTAATAAAAAAAACTACTTTGATTTCTATGTATTATAGGTATCTGTAGGTTGCACATAATATAAATAAAAGAATCATCAACTCTATACAACAGGAATATTCGTTACAGTAAATTATGAATAGAGAGGAAGAAAGGTACTTACCAGTTAATGGTTTGCAGTGTGTTCAGTGTAAGGAGAATTTGGAATTTTACCTTGGTGATCTTTGTAACGAGAACATTTTCCAGTTTAAAATCCCGAAGTGTTCTTTGTGCAGGAGGAGCCTTGAATTCTACTGCAAAACATGTAGACGAGATCTTTGTGTTATTTGTAAGGAGAAACATATTATAGACCTCGATACAAAACATCACGATGTTGTCATCGACCGTTTAAAGTATGGCGACTTCAAAGTACCAGAGTTTTGTGAAAGACACCAAGAGAAGTACTTAGAAAGCTGGTGCTTCACATGTACTTGTCCAACCTGTGCCGAATGTGAACACGTTAATCATAAAATTCTGGATATAATCTCAGCTTATGATATATTCAGAAACGAAAACAATGAAAGAATCGTAGAGATCAGAAGTGAAATTATCCCAAATAATCAAGCCATCATTGCAAGTATCAAATCTGATATTGAAACATGCGTAGAATCAAAATTATCTAACCTCCAGCAGAGCATCAAAAATAGAATCCAGAGATTAAAGAATCTTACTGATATAGTAATGAACGATATCAGTGGATTAAATGTGTTAATGAAATCTAAATTACAAAAACAACATACAAACGTAACCAACACAGAAAAATATATTTTCAACTTGGAGCAGTTATTAGAAAAACCAGTACGATTTCTTTCACATCTAAAGAAAACTCCAATCCCAAGAATTAAAGATATTCCTGGTGTTTCTATAATTTCTCGAAATAGTGAAATGAGCATGGAAGGTGTAATAAAGTTACTAGACGAAGTAGACATCACAGAGACAAAAAAGAGACGAGTAAGAAATATGCATTTGCTGGAACTGATGTATACACCTATTGCAAAGAAGTTTTTAAAAATGAAAGGTGTTCTCGAGGTTTGTCACATATCCTGTTTGACGAACAAACTGATATGGGTTAGCAATCCAAATGGAAATATAATCCTAACAACAGGTTACTATAAATACTTTGTGATAGACACAGTTAGTTGTTCTGGAGGACACTCTGTGACTCCTGAGGGGAACCTGATATATATAGACAGATATCATAACATAAACAAGTCATCTACAGACAACAAAATACAATATACACTAGTAAAGAAACCGGAATCTTTGGAAGCAGAGTGCGTTCACTGTTCACACTCCAATTCAGATCTACTTGTGGGGATGATGAGATATGATAGAAATAAAAACATATACACTGAGGCTAAAGTTATGCGGTATAACAGTACAGGTCAACCAATTCAGACCATCGAACACGATAGCTCTGGTCAGAAATTATATAAACTTCCTAAATACATCACGGAGAACCATAATGGAGATGTTATTGTTTCTGACTTAAACAATGGAGTAGTTGTGACAGATCTTGCTGGAAGACATCGTTTCTCCTACACAGGTCCTCCATCAGGATTAGGACTTTCACCACTTGGAGTTTGTGTAGACGCTCTGTCAAATATCCTGGTGTGTGATGCTAAAAGTAAAAAAATTCAGATGATTGACCAAGACGGTCATTTCTTATCACTGTTCACAAAAATAAACAGGATAAACATATCGGGGGGTCTGGCCTATGACAACAGAAATCACCTTCTCTTGGTAGGAACAACATATTTTTCCAGCAGAGTGAGTGTATATAGACACATACAGAGAAAGGAGAATCTCACAGACGGTCTACACGACTAGCTTATCAAAGGGCGATCAGACCGGTGATCAGATAACTAAATTGTTAGTGCAGCTATATAGAAATTAAGGGTGCCCGGGTTCGAATCCAGACCAATTCTACTGCATTTTTCTCCTCTCCCGTAACAAGTAATTAATACCTGATAAAATGTATAAGATAATGTGCTGGCAAAAAACAAATAATCTGCAGATCATTGTTATTCATTATATAGACGTAACTTGTTAATGTTTTATGTGAGAATAAATATAAACATTGCAGATAGTCAACGTATCTACAAAAGTCTATAAGGTCAGTTTTCTTTGAGTTACTGTTTGCTTTATCAGTTAAAAGTACATTTATTATAGGGTTGAAGACTATGTTACATATGGAGTCTATTTGTATTGTGTCTGTTAGATTATCCTTTTTTTCCTGTCAATGAATCTCTGACATACTTATTGATAAACAGTATTCAAGTTCAGAGTCCATCAAACCAATACAAATCGGGACAGAGTTCAAAAGATCTTTTAACAATACAAGTTTGGAGCATGGCAATTACGGACCTACAGAGCACTAGAGGTGGGATCAGGCATCATTTTGGAGTGAGCATCCCCTGCCGACTAGTCACACCATCCGTGTGCTTTTTGTCTTGTTCGGGACAGCTAATAGAAAATTATCAATCCAGCGTGTACACAATAATATAACAGCTTATTTCGAAAACGTTGGTCTGCATATGGATTAATTGAATATTATATAAGTCATTGTATCGACCATTAAATATAAGAAATGATAAATGTATACGAAAATGTTGATATTTGTGTTTCATATTGCCATAATTGTGACCTCCTATTTTACTTTTTGATATGACACATATTTTGGGTTTCACGGCCATAGCAAAACATAGACTTTGCCATTATAACTATATGGAGGCGGGGGGTATCATTTAGTGGGCTCATTGCTCACAGTACCTCTAGTTGAACTTTTTTTCGACTTTAAATGTTTTCTTGTGTTTCACCATAAATTATACCGGTTTATGTCTGTCAGATTTTTCTATTTTGTAAATTTTTCAATGACATTTAAACGTCAGCTATTCTAATTGCTATAATGTTATTAGATCTAAGTAAAGCGACATATACATGTATTTATGTTATGTATAGAAATTAACTTGTCTTGACAAGATGGTCTTTTTCATAGCTTCCTTAGTTATACTAAATAGATCAGGTTGGAACAGTTTACTCGTCAAAACGACTTATTTATCTCCGCCCCCACTTTAAATATTAATCATTTCTCTATTTAAATAAACAAACCTATTTGCCTTTTGTACAATCGTTGTGCAGAAAAAAATTCAGGAATGAATTTGAAAGCTATCCACATTATACTGTATAACATGAGTTGGCACAAGACGAAGGACCACCTTTAAGCAATCGTTTAACGGTAGCTTAATGGTGTCTTAATGGTGCTTAAAGAAGTTAACTCCTTCAAGCCACCATTAAGGCACCATTAAAAAAAATTCATTCAGCTACCAATTAGCCACCTTTAAGCCAAGATTAATGGTGACTTAATGGTCAAACCTCATTTAACTTTTACGCGTCTTAATTCAAATATTTCATCTAACTTTTTAAGTTATTTCAATGTCATTTACGCAATTTTTTTATGTGACCCACAATTTTGTCACGATTGTCATTTTTATATAACACTTCTTTCAACATGCAAAATCCATTGGCGTCGGAAGCAAATTTAAAGTGGGAGGGCTAGGTGTAAAAAAAAAATTTTATACATTCTCAAAAAACCTGACAAGCAGAAAAAATGTCAATTTCCCAAACACGAAAATCCTATTTCGTGGAGAGGGGGGGGGGGGGGGGTTGTAAATTCGAACTTCAGTTCCAAAATTTTTTTTTTCTATACACCACTTTTACCCCATTTTTCACCTATACTGCCATGTGTCTGTGGAAAGTAGGGGAAGGGGGGGGGGGCTAAACCTGCGAAGCAATGTTCAATATCTATACTAAGTATATGTTTGGAAAAAAGTAGGGGGGGGGGGGCTAAGTCTATACTAAGTATATATTTGGAAAAAAAAGTGGGGGGGGGGGGCTCAGCCCCCCCAGCCCCTCCCGGTTCCGACGCCTATGATTAATCTCGGACACTTTTAATTAAGGTAGCTAATAGCCACAGGGGCTTGCTCCCGGGTTGCTCCCGGTTTCTAATAATTGTTTTTTTAATCAATAACATTATCAATTAAAAATATGTTTTAACTTATAACCGAATATGATTTTTTTTTAAAAAAATCCAATAATTATTACATGCATTGTTGTTATTATTAGCGTACATGATTTTTGTTTTAAAACATTAATAATTACATTATTACATACCAGGGGCAACCCCTGTGAAATATCTTAGTTTTTTACCAACGAAAATCAATTTGTTATAGACCCTTTCACGATAACTGTGGTACTTCTCTTTGGCAGGGCAAAATGATATATTACGGCGAAACATGACGTAAAAGTAATTGTCTTATATACGTCATTTGATTATGTATCACCAAAAATATCGCCAAACGTTATTAATTTACCCTGCAAAAGAGTTTTTCCGCAGTTATCATGAAGGGGCTAAATAAATCTTTATCCATAAACACTTAATATATATATTACTTTTTTTAAAAAGATGATATTTTTATTTCTTGGTTAAAAGCAACATTCCGCCACAGAATTCACAGGAAAGTCATGTTCTCATGAAAAAAATATATGTCTTTTTTGGAGGGGAGGGGCTGGGGCTACAGGTATAAAAATGTTTTGTTTTCAAAGTTTGACTTAATTAAATTACATCATGAACTAGTGCTAATTGTAACGGGGACCGTTACAAATGTTACCCAAACGCTCCCCATGTCCCTTTTCGTGCCTTATTCCTCTAAGACATTTTATCAATATGCTAAGTATCCAAGGATTTCATTTAAGAATATAAAAGTTACAATGATATCAAATATATATCGTTTAACGTTTTGTACATGCATATATATGCAAGATGAATATGGCATGCTGGTTAACCGATTTACATATCTTTCTATCCCACGAATCAAAGAAAAAAATACATATATAAAATTACCATTTTTCAAGCATATGTCATTTTTTAATATATCGATTAACATTTTATTTTTCTACTTATTTTTACCTCGGGCTCAAAGTTGGTTTTATTCCGACGCAAGGCAGGGTTAAAGTCGACTTAGGGTATAACGCTGATTGCTAACCAATCAAAATGAACTTATTAAATAGTAGTTCGATATATGGAAAAGGGATTTTCATTTCTATTCAGAATTTTTTTTATATTTCCTCCCAGGCCATTTTGACAACTCTGGTACCTGTGTCTAGTAAATTTTATATACTTTGTAAATAAATATATAAAGGTTTTTGACCGGAACTATTCATTTTTTTTAATGTATAGGGGGCTACTTTCTGGAGTTTACAAGAGATGTTTAAAAAGGTATTCGTGTCAGCTAATGAGACCAATATTGTTTAACACCTTCTTATTAATATTTTTTCATGAATGCAAATACCTGATTATTTTACGAAGGAGCGTACATGTATATTGATTTTTAATATTCCGAAAATCGCTATTTCTGGGGATTGCGAAATTCTAAAAAAAAATTCAAATAGATTTCAAACGTAAAATAAACAAAGGATGCTTGGTATCAAAATATTATTTCAAATCAGTAAAATTGAATGCTGTCAATGCCATCTGAATTAATAGGCTATAAAAGGCTTATAAACCAACATTGCATGTTCATCTGCACTTTAATTTTAACGACAGGATTTGTAATTTTTTCCGTATAAATTAATAATTTCTATATACTTTGGAAACTCAAATCAAATATTTTAACACACTTTCCTCGAACTCTTTTCTGCAGTTTACCTGAAATTTTATGTGGGTCTGAGGTGTTATTTGAGTTTAACAGCGATTCTCTATCTTGCCATTAATTTGATTTGTTTGGTTGTTGCAAGGGGGGGGGGGTATTTTTATTCTTAACCTATTTAACGTTGGGAGTTGAATCTTGTATCTTACTCAAAAAACTTGAGATTGATTGTGACATTTGGATGAAAGGTCAAGGTCATTAAAAACCACCACCTCTTTAACTTCTATCCTGTCAACCGAAATAAACTTTGAAAGGTGTTTCTAGAAACATGTACATGTACTTCATGTTTCTTTTTACCCTTGGTTCAAAGACAAAGGTTAAGGTCGATTTCAAGTTCATAGGTCAAGGTGATTTTGGTAAATAGCTAATATCAATATTTTATTCAGTTTACTAGTGACATTGACCTAATTTTCAAGGTCAAGGGTCAAAAGATCTGCATGCTACAGTTTGTTGCATGTCTTGGCATTTAGAAGTTCTTAATTCTGCATGAACATCAAAAACTCAAGTATACTGTCGTTTAATGCATTGTGTGCGGACGTATGTGCACGCACGTCCTTGCATTGAATTTTGCTAGTAGCATAGTGTAGGAATCCATTATACTTATTCATATTCTGAATTTCATTCCGTTTCGTTGAGAATTTAGAAAGTTATAGACATTTAAAGTTTCAGCCAATCAGATTGCAGCACACGTGCATGCGCATGCTTTCGTGAAAATTCTTATATATCATGCTGTAGATCTTCATAGTGTATGAATATGTGCGCGCAAAATGACCTTCGTTCCGCACAGCTACATAACATACCTAGTGACCCTAAAAAGGTTCCACCTAGATCGGATGAGTAGTTTACGAGAACACTCGCGGACAAAAAAGTACCGGAGAACAAAGAAGAAAATTCAGAAAAAGTAAGAACAATATGTTCCCAAACTTCGTTTGGGGAACATAATTATTTGAATTAATTCGTTATTTTTCTTAGATATAATGCAGCGGTAATTAAGTATCTGTCAAAATTTGTTCGGTCTTCAATTATTGTTATTTCAAAATCGATTTCAGAAGAACAGCCGATCAGATTAAACATGACATCCGACCAGATTTATACACATTGGGAAACGGGGTAAGATTTACAGTGTACACTCAGTATACCGACTGGTCAGACAATAGACGTTAATAAGGTGTCCACTTCCCCGGTCAATTAACAGGAAATTATACATACACAACGTACACTAACAGATTTTGATGATCAATTATTTTTACAAATTTTAAATTCAACGCAAGCATATGACAAATTAAAAAATTATGATTCATTGTAAAAGGACAATTATTTTATACCCATTATGATACAAAAAGAATTTTAACTGAATATATATGATATTCCAAAAAATGATTTTCGTAAATAAGGATTGTCACTAGGTCTAAATTTTAGACACAAAAACCGTTAATATCCGCAGAATATTTTTTTTTAAATTCATTTGTATCTCCCGATGATGTGTTTTTTGTGTTTTATCTACAATTAATTTAATTCAATCATGATTTAATGCTTACATGTAAGAAATAACAGAGTGGAGAATTCATTACAATTCAAAAGCCGAAGTCAACGGTTTAGAAATATTAATGTGATATGAGCCTTTTAAAAAGATCCATGAATAAAACTGTTTAAAGTTTGATTAATAAATATTTACATTTCCAATGTCTTTGTCCGAGATAAAATTACAAAATGTAAATTTTCTTTATTTCTCCATCAATGTTTTGGCGCGGTTCCCCCAAAAAACAGTGCAGGGCGGGACAAACAGCTAGACAGAAGCAGGGCTTAGAGCACGTGGATTGGCGGAATCAAAGCATGTATATTTAGGAATAACTGTCAGATTTCTCAATTTCATGAAGATGATCAATTGATTGGCTTGCGTGATAATTTTATGCAAATTATCACGCAAGCTAATCGATTGATCACTTCATGAATTCGAAAAATGAGACAGTTATTCCTTAAATCAATTCAAGACTTCGGAAACATTCAACAAAATAAATATATTTAACCAATTTTGTGCAAAATAAATGTTTAATATTTTCCTATAGATCTTAAGAGCGGAGATAACCTAATGGTTAAGACGATTGCCACCTAATCGAGAGGTCGTGAGTTCGCGCCGCCGTGTTTTTTTTTTTTTTTTAAATTTTGAATTTCGTGTTTTTACTTATCTTTACCAAATCAAGACATGTGTGAACTCGACATTTTTAGTTTTTGATGACAAATCACTATAGTAATAATTTTTCACCCATAAAAACAGTAATATCGACTGCATAATGGTGGCTTAATGGTGGTTTATGGTAGCTTAATGAAGTTTGGACATTAAGCACCTGTAAGTTAAGCATAATGGTAGCTTAATGGTGACTTAATGGTGCTCTAAAACCTTCCATTAAGGACCCATAAGCCACCATTAAGCTACCATTAAGCTACATTTAAGCACCGATTAAGGACTTTGAGATGGCTTAATGGTAACTTAATGGTGGTGTAAATGTTACTTAAAGGTGCTTAATGGTGACTTAAAGACAACCATTAAACCACCATTAAGGACCTATAAGCAATCAAAAAACCAGGCTTAAAGGGTGTATTTCATCTTGAGTGTGGCAGCTTATTTTTGACAAATTTGGTGTGCCGTGAAATATTGTGGTTATTCCCGGAAGCTAACGTAAACGCTTACCGACTGATAATTCTGCAATTGAAGTTTCAAACAGCTACTCAAAAAGAGGTACTTAGTTGACCTTGCTTGCTTGCGTATTGAGGATGGAGTGGGGATATGTTCATTATTATTTTACTTATCAGAAATTTGTAATGCAGAAATGTACTTTAATTGTGAGTATATAATTTTCACTTAAATGAGAGATTGCTAACAAAATAATCAATTTTTTACTGGACCTGCATGTATGATGTCTTATTAATAAGATACCTGCTTCTTTTTGTACAATCTAACTAGCCACTTCTAACCCACCTTTCCCTTCACTTCACACATGATACAAAGTAAAATTGCTGTCACTTAATCCGGAATGAAGTTTAGTTTCGTTACCCTAAAACGCGGATAATCCTGTACCCATAAAGTAATTTAGAGAACAATGATGAATAATTGTTCACACTTTTCTTTTTGTATGATCGATATAACAAATATATGCCTAAATTCAATTTACTCAGATTAAAATTTATGCCTAAACTGTCCCAAACCAGGTAATGCTCGAATACTTTGACCCAAGAATTAGAATCCCTCCTAAATAAAATAATAATAAGCGGCTTTAAACTACATAAAACGCCTTAATATAATAAAAAGTAAAGTTCATAAATAAGTTTAACACTTGAAATCTTGACAATACACCTTTTTTAATATGAGACATTTTAAAAGATATATAACACGACAAGGTCGGGTACCGTTGTAAACGCTCCTGTACCTAGAAAAGAAAATTTCATATTGACCCTAATAATTTGCATAATAAAGACTTTGCTCGAATATTTTTATGCATTTTTGATTGTACCACATGTAAGAACGCAAAAATTAATTGGTGCAATCTACAACATGCAATTCAACTCAGCTTAACATCGGCGGTGAAAGATGTCTAAAGTATTTTTCAGATCTTCTTGTACAATCAGCATACTATTGACATCATGAACATTGCTGAAAGTGACAGTTATTTTATATAGTAATTTCTAGCTAGGATAAACAACATGAAACGGTTATACGTTTACCTAAATATGAACTTTTAAGTTATCAAGAACATGAAAAGAAAACTCTCATTTGATGGTCTATTGACAAGGTTAAATATTGCTGATATTGTTCGTTTAAATCCATAACCATGCATCTTAAATGGAAATTAAAAGGTCTTCAGAATGCAAGTCATAGCTGTAACTAAGTGATTTTAAAAACTTGATTGATCAAACAAACAGCTTGGATCTGCCTTTCAACTGAATAATTATAGTTTGAAGAAGCCATGCTCGTCTCAACATATTCCTTTTTGCATGGCTTGGGTAAGTACGATTTGTACGCTTTGATCTCTATACTTGTTATGTAACAACATGTAAATTATCTAAGAATTTATTGTCTTAATAACATATTAAGAGTTATTTAGAAACTTTTTGAATGCGTTAGTTGTGTGTAACTCACACAGACCTGTCACGTAGGCATATTTCATGAAGCGAGCTAGCGATTTATGAAATTGATGAGGATGTGCAGAACTGTGTGATTTTAAAACACACCAATCATTTACACTAAACTTTAAAAACATTTCTTATAATAATGTCTTTTCACCTTTCCGTGGAAAGACCTCTTGTAATGCTTATATTTATTAATTAGGTCTTTCCACCTTTCTGTGGAAAGACCTATTGACATTGTTCTGTTTATTATTAGGTATTTCCACCCTTCTGTGGAAAGACCTATTGAAATGCTTCTGTTTGTTAGATCTTTCAACCTTTCTGTGGAAAGACCTCTTGAAATGGTCTTGTTTATTATTTCTTTTTTTTAAATTATTTTTCCGCTGCAAACTTTTGAACCTTAAGACTTATCGAAAAACGTTTTAGTTCATGATACTGAACATTAAAAGTTATTTCGAAAAACAGCCCAAAGTATATGACCTATGTCCTTTTTCATAGCTCTTTTCCTTTGTACAAAAAAACCTTGTTATCACTTCTCCTCTGAATCTGTAAAAACATAATGGAATGAAACCTTTACCAATGTCTTCTACTACCTGTAGGGACTCGGGAAATTTTCATTCCAAAAGTCTTCGTTGACTTTTTTAATGAGTTACATGTAAAGCCCCTGAAACTTTTTGAATTTTACAAAAAATTAAAAATTTTCAATACGAGAAGTCGTAGAGACATGGGACCAACTGCATAAGATTCATTGACCTTTGGCCATGAAATTTCTGCAAAGGTAAAACGTCAAGGTCATTCCAAAATGAGGAATTAAGCTCTTTTTATATCTCTTTTGTCTTTTAACATATACTTAACGTATTTGCATCATTAATATGTACTTTTAAAACTATTTCATATATTTCATTCTTGTCCCCTAAGATTAAGCCTTTTTAAAGTTATTGCCCCTTATGCAAAAATCTTTGTATATGTTATCGCTACTCCTCGGAAACTGTTGACTGTAGAGACACCAAACCTTTACTAATGTCTTAGGATCTTTAGGCATAACTTCACTATATAAGTCCAAAAGGATCTGATGACCCCTTAAATGAGTTACCGCCCTTTAACGTCCTTGTACTAACTATTAAACCTTATAACTTGAAAACCTTAAGTTGTAGAAGAATGGGACCAATTACATTGTGACCCTTGACCTTTGACCTTGAAAAAAATTTAAGGTCTTAGGTCAAGGTCATTTCAAATTCTTTTTTATTTTATTTGTTTTCTATCCTTCAAGACAATTTAGGTTTCTTATTCATGGAATTTATTTTTAAGGAGTCAGATATAAAACAAAATTAAAAATTCAAAGAAGTCGGAAAGACCTTTTATTGTTCTGTGAACAATAAATCTTCTAGTTATTATTCTTATTCCGCTGACTTTTTATTTCGACATTTATCGAAGACTTTTTGTTCATCGTACAGGTCATTAAAAGTAAGGAACAAATTTGACCCAACGCATATGAACAATTACCCCTTTTGAGAAATTAAGCTTTTGTCTTTTGACATATACTTAATGTCTTTAAATGATTAATATGTACTCATAAAACTGGTGTGACCGGTCGGCAGGGGATGCTCACTCCTCCATTGCACC
The DNA here is from genome assembly GCF_032062105.1 of Saccostrea cuccullata. Taxonomy (NCBI): domain Eukaryota; kingdom Metazoa; phylum Mollusca; class Bivalvia; order Ostreida; family Ostreidae; genus Saccostrea; species Saccostrea cuccullata. The sequence continues at coordinate 344,027 of NW_026931057.1, read as the reverse complement.
TGATCCCACTTCTGTTGTTTCGGGGGTCCGTGTTTGCTCTGCTCTTATTTTGTATTGTTTTCTGGACATTGAGATTGAATAATGTTCGTTATCTCCATACCCTTCGCAGTGCGGCGAGAACAAGTACACACAATATTGTCATGAAAAGTTTTATTTCATATTCTACCAAGATTATTTAAAACATCAAAGGAAATCTCCAATTAATCACGAACGTCATCAAAAAATTATCAGATCAAAAACACTAATCAAATCTGAACAATTCAAATGCATGTTTCGCTATAGAATGAAATACATGTTTAGACTGCACCGTTTTGTTTTAAAAATGATAGTTGGACGGCGTAAATTTATGGCAAGTCATCAGAAAAAATAATGTAAATATAAGAAATGAATTTAATGTTTTAAGATTCATGAGGTTTATGAACTACAACACTTCAAGCCGGCATATTTATCATGAAGCACTAACGAGCTTCATGAAATATACCGGCATGAAGCGTTGTAGTTCATAACGTCATGAATCTTTAAAAATTAAATTCATTTCTTAAATAAGCGGGTCTAAGTCAATGTATCGTAATAAATTTCTGAAGCAGATTTTTTTAAACTAATATTTTTTTGTGTTTAATAGCAGAGCTTATCTTTATTTAGATGATTTTGAATGTTTATGTTTTCGTGTGACGGCACAATTGATTTCCCGCACTTGGAAAATACGAACGTGAAGCGTTTTTATCATGCTTACATCTAATTGAACGATGTCCTGTGCGATATTGAGTAAGCTTCACCCTTTGGTATTTATGCAGTAAATAATTACGAAGGATTGACATTCAAATGTAAGATTAGAAATATTTATTGACAGAATCTTTTCCAAATGAGGTTTTTTTTTCGTTGAATCTGCCTTGAAAAATGCAGAAATTATCCCACCCAAATGTTATATAAAATTTGAAAACCAATTGCTTTCAGATAATTTAAACACTATGAATATTATGAAATATTTGAGTATATACTGTTATCTATCATACATGTACGTATGGTTTGTGCGTAAAAATTCGCATCATGGACTCCGTTATGGACTTGTAAACATGAAGTATCTAAACTCCATACAAACTCTAAACAGGGCGATATTTGTGGGGCGATATCTTTTAAATAAGTCGAGAAATCCCAATACAAGACCGTTTTAAAATGTTAAGCACATATCAAATTAGCAATATAAAAGATGCAAAAATAAAAAATCACTGACAGGAATTTTTTCATCGATAGGCCCTGTTCCTCCTTAAAGGCTGTGTTTAATTCTGTGTTTGTCAGTTGATGCATCTTGGGTTTTCGTAGAATGTCGACCAAAAAGTAAGTCACTGACTTTATAATTATGTAAATACATTTAGCGGATTTCGCCCTGCATCTCGTCCTACACCTTCCCTTTCTCTCTTGCTGAATAGATTTTTTATAAGTACATGTATGAGATAAGGTATTAATGCAATCAATGTGTTATCATTAACATATAATGAGTATCATGCACGTACAAAAGTGTACATTTGTATCTAATCATCAAAGGACAAGATAAGGTAACAGCCGAATCTTGCCCCTTATTTGATGTAAAAATCAGAAAACTGGTAGAATTGAGATAGTTTATAGTTCATAAGTGAAAATAATTCACATATTATTACAAGCACTTATTTTGTTTCAAAGCTGACATCCAAGCCACAAGAGGGCGCAGAAATAGGGCAAATTCTAGAATTTCCCAAATTCTGGTGGAATTTCATCAAATTTGGGATATATTTCTCTTTGGGAAACATAGAGCACAAGCTTACCTATCTGAGATTTTTACACATAAACTGCATCTGATATCAGTGTATAAAATATATAAATTTGGTGGATAGGCAGGCATGTGCTCTATGTTTTTGGAAAGAAAATGTGCCGTAAAATTGATAAAAATTTCCATAAAAATGAGAAATGACAGAAATTGACCTTTTTCCTGACCTCACTGTGGCCCCTGTATATTCTAAATCTTAAAACCAATACTAATTTTGTGGCAGGGATGACAAAAAGTTTTTATCGATAAACTGTTGGATCATTCCGAAAGACACCCAAAATTGGGGGCAAAATACGGCTCTAACCCTATCTTGTCCTTTGTCAGTTAATGCAACTTTATTTTTGGCAAACGTTGTCCGAAAAGAAGGTCACGATAACATACTTCATGCATTTGTGACATTGTATGGCTTTATTCAAGAAAAAGGGGTACAAAATGACTGACGAGACGTTCCTCAAAAATATATAATTTTTTCCAACATTTTGCAATTAAGGTATTGTTACTTTTACATAAGATTGAGGTACCTTACCAGGGATTTGTGCAAGATATCAGAGACTACATTTTATTTAATCATTTACGAAAAAAAACTATTTTGTAGTGGTTCAAAAACAATACGAAACCGGTTTTAAAATTAGAAAGTGATTAAAATTTTGTATTTTTTTCATCAATGAAAAGATATACAAAACAGAAATTTGGGGACCGTGTCGTCTGACATTAATTCTTTTGAATCGTCAAACTTTGTCAGTTGGTGCAACCTATGTTTTCGTAGAATGTTGACCATAAATAAGGTCACAGTGAATTACTTTTAAATATCTTAGGTACTTGTTGGCTTAGAAATAGCAATCTTTGTCAATGAATGCATCTTGAGATCTCAGAAAATGTCAAATCAATAAGTAGGGCACCGTGACCTACTAATGGTATTTTATAGCTATAAAGAAATATCTTCAGTTCTAACTGGCTAGGAGCGATCAGTTCATACATTTTGTGATACTTAGAGTTAGGGGCTTCAACTAAGGATCTGTGAAAGATTTAACACTTTATTAAAAGAGCGATTTGAGACCCTTGGGCCTCTTGTTAATTTACATCTTTCATTTTGTCATTCTTTGTTATAATATGATTTTTATACGAATCTTAGCGACTTCGAAGATTAAGTGTTAACTAAACTATAATGGCTAATGAAAACCATATATGTGTTTGAATCAATAAATGTGTTATTTTGGTATCGGAGGCAAAATCAATCCATATATTTTATATCATGAAGGAAAATTTTTTATCGACAATCTGATATGAAAACAATGTATAAAAAATATTATTTTTCATTTTTATCTTTATCTAGATTACAACGCCAAATATATGCAATTTAAAGGGAGGTGTAATCAAAAACCCATCCAATGAGTACCATATGTTACCTTAATCATGAACCCAGAGTTGAAAGTTGCAAACTATTCTCATTGTAAAGGAGACCATGAATTCTATTGCTGGACATGTGACAAAGGGTTATGTGTTCTTTGTAAGGAAAAGCATTTTATAGACCTGGACTTTCAACACCACGATGTAGTAATTGACAGGTTTAAATCTAGAAATTTAATGAAACCATGGTCTTGTGACAGGCACCGGTACCAGTACGGATACGTAAACAAATGGTGTTTGTCATGTAAATTTCTAGTTTGTGCCGAATGTGAAGAACACAAAAATCATGAACTTTTGGATATTTTCACAGCTTTTAAAATGTTCAAAGACAAATACAAAGACAGAATTTCTCATATAAGAACTAAAATTATCTTCAACAATCTTGCTATTCTCACAAAAATTAAATCCGATGTAAAAACTGGTGGGGAAATTTGTCAATCCATTATACCCGGTCTCCAGCAAAGCATGACAGAAAGAAGTTGGAAACTGATAAAAATGACTGATTTAGTAGTAAATGAAATTAGTGGATCAAAACTGTTGAAACACTTTCTAAAATCTAGATTAGAAGAACAAAAGAGAAATATTGCAAACACAGAAATGTTTTTACACAAGTTACTTCAGTTATTTGATAAACCGGTACAATTTCTTATGTGTTTGAAGAAAACGCTGATCCCGAAAATTAAGGACATTCCTGATCAATTTTCATTTTCTTTGCATAGTGAAATTAACCATTCGAATCTTACGAAGTTATTTGCAGAATTTCAAATATTAGAGAAAGGATTAAAAGGACAATTAAGGAATGAACTGTTGCTGGATTTGATGCATGAACCTGTGTTGAAGAAATATTTCAAAGTTGAGAACACTGTTGAGGTTGTTCATATTTCCTGTGTGACAACAGACCTGATATGGATCAGTGACTCCAGTGGACGAATCATCTTGACTACCACAACAGGAGCCCCTGTACATATTGTGACAAATGCATTAAGTGACACTGGAGGACACACCGTGACCCGTGAGGGAAATCTAATTTACATAGACATAAATAATAACATCAAAAAACTATCTACAGACAATACAATACATAACTCTCTCATAGAGAATACAAACGAGTGGAATCCACAGTGTTTGTGCTCCTCTTCTTCTGATGGGGATCTACTGGTTGGGGTTATGAGGTTTAATACTTTTAAAAGAAAACAAACATTTGGCAAGGTACTTCGGTATAGCAGTACAGGAGAAAGAATTCAGGTCATTGAGCGCAATAAAAAGGGCCAAAAACTGTATAAACGTCTTAAATACATCACAGAAAACCATAATGGAGATATCATTGTTTCTGACTTTAAACGTGGTGTAGTGGTTACAGATCGTGCAGGACAGCACCGCTTCTCGTACAAAAGACCTCCGTCAGGATTCCGGATATATCCACACGGAGTTTGCGTAGACGGTCTGTCACATATACTGGTGTGTGATGCTAAAAGCAGAACGATTCAAATAATTGACAAAGACGGTCACTTCTTATCAATGTTCTCAGAACAAATCATACCCATAGATGTATCAGTGGGTCTGGCCTATGACAACCAAAATCATCTTCTCTGGTTTGGAACAATGCATTTTTACAAATTTATGTTGGCTTATAGATACATACAGAGAAAGGACTTTCTCACAAGCAATTGTAATGATTAGCTTTCAAGTGTATACAATCTGGTTGCAGATAATAGCCATTTTTGATTGGGTTGAGGAATTTTTATAATTTTTTGGTACGAAAAAGAATGAACGTTGTGGAATGTCTCTTAGTGCAATTCTTCGTTTTCACATTGAATCTCATAATTTTTCAATGTTTATATCAAATTATCTATTTTTATTTCTGAATTAGTCTTTTATCTCATACATGTGGGTGAAACAGACCGTTGGAGTGATACAGGCCGTTGGATAAACTTATGTTTGATCCACGGGTAGACGCTTTATCAATAGCACTTCCAGTTTTGACACGATCCTTCGCTTTAAGATCTTATTTGATTGAAACTTTTATTTGTGACAAGTATTGTCCTTTTAAAATGAATGATAAAAGGCAGTAATATCGTTAAAAGCAAGAAAAAGAACTGTCTTATTTATCAAGGAACCTGTATTGGCTACTTGATGACAGATGGTACCCCCCCCCCCCCCCCTAAATCGTTTACGGAAAAGGTGAAGACTAGCAGTTGGATTGTTGTTATAAGATTCCTGTAATATCTTTAATAATGCTTTCTTATATTATACAACATAAGACTACCTAGTCCATGTAAAGTACGTGTAACTTTCCATGGATCAACAATGAAACTACAAAGTCTTGCCTAGCACGTTTTGTACAGCCACGATAAAGAGTTAATTTTTACGATTCCATTATTCGTTTGATGTAAAGATCCAGTAATTGTCACATAATTTTTTCAAAGAGCAAATAACAAAAATTTTAAGTTTTGAACACAATCTGCTTACTTTCGAGGTATGTCAACATCAACGGTGCTACGTCATCAAGTTAAACGTCATCAATTTTAATTGGCAATCATTAATTTATTTTGCAGGGGAAGGCTCAAAGTTTTGTTAAAACGAAATTCGTATGAGATAAATAGAACATCTATAATTTGTGATTTGATAATGGTCTTATGCAACTCTTTGAAAAGGTGTATATTCTCTCCGCAAACCTCGCAAATATATACACCATTTTAACTCATTGAATAAAGACAATATCAAATTACATAATATATATCTATCTTTTTATACGATCCACTTATTAAATATAGCATAAGCATAATTTTATTCTTTGTATTGGATTGTCAGGATATCTAAATAGTAAATTTAAATTGTTATACATTTAGGATAAATTTGCAGATACAAAGTTCCAGGTGAGTATGTATTTATTTTTGCATCGTCACTATAAAATGCATGTGTTTCTTTGAACACAATAGCACTGGTCAGAAACTACATAAACTTCCTAAGTCAATCATGTAAATATATCACTTAGAACCATAATGAAGATGTTATCTTTTCTGACTTTAACAATGAAGTAGTGTAACAGATCGTACAGAAAGACACCGTTTTTCTTACACAGGACCTCCATCAGGATAATGACTTTTACCTTAAGGTAGAACCTATGTCGGAAAAGTGTTTGTCACAAGATTTTCAAACTTTTCAAATTGATAAATAAGTACTTGCTTATCAATCAGTTAAAAGCTCATAATATGTTTCCTTGTTTTTAAATCTAGTACAGCCTGTGAAACTTGGTATGGTAATTACATGCTGCGACTACACATTTTCAGTTATTTTTAGGGGTACTTGTTAAGAAGAGAATATGAAAAATCACAAAAAAAACTCTTCAAACATTGTCATTTATAGACTTTATTAACTGAACAATACTAAGCTACATTTCTCATGTATAATTTCTTTTTTTATCCAATTGACAAAAAAAAGATGAGTACACATCTTAAAAAGAATAGGCAAATGAACTCTATTTTTTCAGTCAATTTTCCACTCTACATTTGTAAATATTTTATTGAAGTCTTTGTCACAATGTTTTTAATCTTTAAAATGATGAAGAACATACCCGAATGATTACAAAAAGTGATTAAAATATATACCTTTCCACCCTAACTAATGAGAGATGGGCTATTTACCGATTCTACTATTCTTGACCTTTTTGCACTTACACGTGATTTATATTAAATGACTGTTTGGGGTTTCTTTCGGATTGAAAATGATTATCAAAAATTGTACATTTAATTTAAAAAGATTATATTTAATAGAAAAATTGTAATCAAACACTAAAAATATGAATAAGTACCCTGGTAACAATTAATTATGAAAAGGAATGCACATCATTTCATTATAGATATCACAAAAATGTACACACAATCTACAACACGTACATCTTTGACTAAGACACATTTCATCAATATATTACACTATTTAGTAGGCAACTGAAGATTTCTTAGGATATTTGTATTCCTTCAAAATGGTTACATAACCATTCAAATTATTACAGTATGTTGTAAACATTGTAAATTCATTACACAAGATAGTCTTGGATTTGTCAACTTAATTAATGTCAAGATCTAGTAAGTGAAAGGTGCCTGCAGGTTTCACTAATTTCAGAAATATATTGTCATTAAGCATTATAAACCAAAAAATATATGAAATGAATTAAGATTATTTCGGCATGATTTTAGATTTAATTCTGTGAATTTCAAAATGCAGTATTTTCTACCATTTCTATTGAAGCTGTAATGTACGGGATAAAGTGACATTGAATTGATTATGACGTCATAATGGATCTAGCACAGGCTAAACACTTTCACTAGTTATGATGTCATACGACGTAGGTTCTACGTTAAGAAGTTTATGTAGACACTTTGTCAAATATCCTAGTGTGTGTTGCTAAAAGCAACACAATTCAAATGATTGACACAGACGGTCACTTCTTATCACTGTTCAACCAAATAAACAGGTTAACGTATCAGGATATCATTCAGAAGAATATTAACTTGATATAACTTGATATTTTCTATGCAGAAAACAAAACCACTATTTCACTGAATTATTTATTATCTTACATAGCATTTTTTTTAAATATGAGATAAAAATGAAGCTAAGATATGAAAACAGAGAAGAAAACATAAATGGTATCTTGTATTAAGTAAAGGCTAACCTTATGTACCAATATGAGATTTATAAAAAAAATTAGATGTAAACTTTACATATAAATGGTTCTATGATATTTCGATAGCTTTGTGATAATAATAGTCTGACTATCTGAAGGGGTCTGTCCTTCAGTAGTGCTGCCATGTGGGGGTAACTATTATGGACTCTGTGAGGTGGAAGATGTCCCCCATGTCAGCGAGACTTAATTATTGTTATTCAATTATTTATCTATTTATTTTTTTTATTATTGCAAAAACAAATATTTGCATATTTTTATATCTATAAGATGCAACTTTCCGATTCATATCATAACTGTATAATTTTTATATATGTCTTTATATTTATATATATTTATTTATATTACATATACAAATCTACATATATGACATAATTAATCCAATCTAATTATATAATGGGCCCCTGGCACCATAGGTGAGGATTAGCCGGGAATATCTAAGGATATATTATCCCAAGTTTTGTTGTAGTTGAAATAAAGATTGAAAAAAACTTGATATAACAATATTTTAGAAAATGTGTAATACGAAATCAGCCCTTAATGGAATTCCTTGTTTGCTACCATTTAAGAATTTAAATTGGGGGAAATGAAAGGAGAAATGATGGTTTACTTAAACAAACATTTCATACAATAATAAACCGTTCACGGTCGCTCAGTCGATAAAGCGCTCGCTCCGTGTTCGGGAGGTCGTGAGTTCGTATCTTGGCCACGACTGATCTAGTCAATAAAATGGATATCAACTGTTCCTTCGCCATGCGCTCAGCACTTTGAAATGAATGTTGCGGGTCCTTCGGATGAGATGTTAAAACCGTAGGTCCCGTGTTAGCGGCAGGCGCTAGCACGATAAAGATCCCTCACTGCTCAATTGCCCTGAAAACCGAGTAAAGGTCAAAATTTGAAGCCTTTCACCGGCATACGGTGACGTCTCCATATGCGTGAAAAATTCTAGAGAGGGACGTTAAACAATATACAATCAATCAATCATACAATTATATATCGTGTGATCATTGTCATGGTCGGGAAATAATGGACCGTCGACATTTAACGTTTTTAAATAATGGACTAACAATTAATATAACGTCAGCATTTGACTTAACGAGACTGGTAATATTGTTCATACTGTAACGTACCTAGTGTTAGAAAATATTCATATGTAAGGCATGTTTTTACAAGCCCTGTTGAATCAATTGAGAAATGTAAACCCTATATGCAAGTGATAGAAGTATTTTTCTACATAAGAAAGGAGAGTTGACGATTGAAAAGTTAGGTTACAATTGACGTCTTTCGTAAGGAAAAGGAAACAGATGATGTCAAACTCATATATAATCGCCACGTTTCTGATACTACTAAGCACTAATGACCCATTGTCATAATCAAATAATGATACATTGTTTTATACTTTAAAAAATGTTTTGAACATATTTTATATGTATGATTTAAAAAAAAATGTATTGCAATTTGCTATTATCACTAACAACGCATATATCAGAAAATTATCTACAATGTACATTATTAAGGAATTTAATATGAAGCATTCACTGAAGGAAATACCTAGTTGATTTAAATAGTGTGCCTAGTATAGCGTTCGTCGTGATAAGTAATCATTCTGTTTACCATATAAAATAGTGAGTAGTAGGTGTCATGTGAAGCAGGGGTCGTATAGATACCTACCAACCTAGTGAAAGTTACTTATAAATTCTATAAAACCTTGTAAAACTTTCTATAAGGTTGAGATTTTATGAAAAGTAAATTGACTAGTTTTCTTCATTACTTTAATTAGTTATGTTTTTTCAATATTTGTAATTTTCTTATAAGAATTTACGAAAATGTCATATAGGTCAATCTGACTCTATCCTCAATTAAGCCTTAATATGAATAAGTTCTTCAATTCATTAGTATATTACAGATTTTCCAATGTATTCGCTCTATTTAAGTACCCAAGTACACGTATATTATCGTAAATGTTTGATCAATGTTGATTTTTCCGTCATCATTGGTCAAAAAGTGCTGTGCAGATTGAAAACAATCCCTGTGTTTTTGATGATATCATTTTGGTGAGAGGATTGAGTGGGTAAATGAGTGACATTTATTTTTTTCATATCGACAATACCTGTTTATATGATTAAATATCTTGTTTCGATCGACATCTAATAATCAATATTTCAGTCAATAAAAATTAAAGCAATAAAGTTTATGGAACAAAATTGTTCACTTGTTACCTCCTTCACATACCAAACTAATCAGCTCATTGATTTGAGGACCATATTCGAGATAGAATTCAATGATTTGAGGATCATTTTAGCAGATTGTGAATATGGGGTACAGCTTTCATAATATAAGTGTAAAATTTCTTTGGTTAGCCTTGCCATTACATTAAATCGTCTACCTTTACTGAGCCCCTGTGTTACTTAAGCATTTACAACCTTTCCACAAATCGTTTATATTTTTATAAGAAGAAAGGAGAATCTCCTGTATATTATAACGAGTTCCCCCTGTCAATATGCATTCAGTCACACTGGAAAATAAGACTACACTATTTGAAAATAAACGCCTATTTTCAAAAAAAAAAATCTTAATTGTACGCATTCATTTTGAAACCCTTGGTTTTAAAATGCATCGAAAATTAATTTTGTCAGAGTCTGACACATTTATTCTATGTATGGATATATGAATATCATCACCTGCATACGGAGTTTATATATCTCAGTTGATTCGATACACAAAAGCAGGCTCTACGTATACGTAAGTATGAACAGTTTCTGAAATGAGGTAAATTATTGACAAACAAGTTGATGAAATAAGAAATTCAACTGTCTCGATTAAAGCAATAATTTCGTAAATTCTATCGTCGAAAGAATTTCCTTGACATCAAATACAATTTATCATTCATTCACGCATTTTTGCTGACTGAGATTTTTTTTATACTTATCAATAGTGCATTATTTATACACTTAGTTGATGATGGATTTTTTCCGGTATTTTCCCGATCACACGGCGGATGTGACCGGTCGAAAGGAGATGCTAACTCCTTCATGACACCTGATCCCACCTCTGATGTTTTGGAGGTACGTGTTTGCTCTGCTCCATATTTGTATTAATTCATTAATGGACTTGAACTTGAATAATGTTCTTTGCCCTTGTTTGCTCTGCTACTATTTTATATTATTGTTTAGTGGACTTTTGAGCTTGAGTGCTGTTCGTTGTTTCCATGTGTTTCATTTCAGATAACTTGTTTGCTTCATTTATGTGTCTTTCTCGGTGATAAACTATTCGATGATCTTTGTGGCCAACTGCTAAACTTCGGATGATGTTTTGAGTAACCTTTGTATATCTATATGTTCTATTATGTTTAGAATATCGATTTATTATGACTTCAAGAGTCCGAATAGATAAATTGCCTTGATTTATTAGCACATGTGACGTTCTTTTTTACGCAATGTTAATCTAAGAAAGTCAGCACTAAAAGCCGTAAGCCAACTTGCTTGTTCAAAATTTAAATTGTATTTCCATACAAATATGGCGCCGACACTGTTTGTACTCGATCTGATACTGAGACTGTTCCAAAAATCAAGAACGCACAAAAATATTAGAGTTATCTCGCTTGTCCCACTTTCAATGCACAAGAAATGGGCATAAAATCATTTATGAACATAAATAGCATTTATTTTTTTTTAACCTTTCTATGTTTGTCCAGTTCATGTTCAGTTCTAGTGGCTTACGACCTGTTTCAAAGTTTAAACCAGTCATCATACTGTTGTAATGTTTGTTGTAAGTGTCTAACCAACATATATCTATCTCGAGAGCACGTGAATGGCGATGAGTGTACAGTAAACATTATATCATCTCTTTCTTCAGAGAGGACAGAAGTATTTGAGCCTTTAGATCAAAAGGAAATTTATTCCTTTGAAAATGATTCAGTCTTAAAGGCAGTCAACATCAATGTTTAGTGATTACTTTTTGATGACAAACAACAACCTAATTTTCAGTCTCTCTTATTTCTTAAAGTAGTGATATTTTTCCTAGGAACTGCGCAGCTATATATTTTTTTTCCTTTTGTTATATAAATACATGTATTCTATATAAGTTTCTTTCCCAGTTTTATTCCCAGTTCCTTTTTTGAATTAAATAGAATTATTTTTTTAATATAAGTAATTTCTTTCTTGCAAAATCTTGTTTTTGTGTTTTGGTACTTGAAACAAATTGATCCTTACTAGTCAAACTTTTTTTAAAAAATGCAGTATTTAAATTCTCCAGTTTAAAGAGCTTACAATAGACCCTGTAGCCAGGTGTGGATCTTCATCCACCTATTGGTATTTGTGCAGAACATTTTTGTCTGTCTTTAGTAATCGCACAGAGTCATGTGATTTAAATGATAGAGAGAAATTGTATAGAGAGAGAGTGAGTTGTATTCACTAACAATATATAGTTTTGTGGGAAATACCTGTATACCCATACACATCCAAGTAGCAGCAGGCAAATAATGTCCATATAGGGTGATTTTAATTATATATATATTCATAATTTCCTAGTTATATATTTATTGATTAATTTAAATGTATATTGGTGTAATGTAATACAGGATATTTAAAGTTAGTGAACATCATGTGTAAAACTGAATATTAGTATTTTGTATGAATGTTAATAGGTTTTATTAACTATTTGTGTGTACAAACAGTCAGCTAATAATGCTTGCTTGTAATTATTCATTTCATTTCACAAACGATAAATATATAATATATATCAAAATATGTTTCTTATTTTTATGTTTATCCCCCCCCCAAAGCATTTTCTTGTGAAACAATTAAGAGTTATGTAATATCTGGATATACAAATCATGTAAATCAAAGTGTATATTATATGATAATCAATGGATATAATATATACACACAAAGTGAAAATTCCACAATGTTCTCAGTGTGAAGGGGTACGTTGACGTGTATTCTAAAACATGAAGATCTCTGTGTTCTTTGTAAAGAGAAACATATGACAGACCTTGATACCAAATGCCACGATGTAGTGATTGATCGATTAAAGTATGGCGACGTCGTGATTCAAGCGTCGTGTGACACGCACCAGTTTCGATACCTAGATCACTGGTGTTTCTCATGTAAATTTCCAATCTGTGCCCAGTGTCATGAACACCAAAATCACACAGTTCTAGATATTGTTTTAGCTTATGAAATGTACAAAGATCAAAGCAAAGACACAATTGTATACATACCAACTGATATTATCTTCAACAAAATTTGCATTCTTACAAAAATGAAATGGATGTTAAAAGATGTGGGGAAGTTTATCAGTCAAAATTATCTGGCTTCAAGCAAGGCATGAAAAAGAAAACTGTGAGGCTAAAGGGTATGGTTGATTTAGTAGTAAACAATATAAAGGAATTCAAAAAGTGTAAAATGTTACTAAAATTTATATTACAAAAACAAAAGAGAAACATTACAAAAAAAGAAACGTATCTATACAAATCGGAACAGTTATTAGACAAGCCAGGAAAATTTTTTTTATGTTTAAAGAATACCCCTATCCCAAGGATTAAGACCATTCTGAGCACTTTTTTATTTGATCTGAAAAGTAGAATTAACATGACGGATATAATCAAGTCAGTAGGAGAAATCCAAATCACAGAGACAAAGAAGCGACAAGTTAGAAATGAACAGATGATGGAACTAATATGTGCACCTGTATTACAGAGATATTTCACTGTGATAGGTGCTATGGTGGTTCATCACATTTGCTGTGTTACAAGAGACCTGATATATATATGGATCAGTGACCCTTATGGACGAATCATCTTGACAAACACAACAGGTGCCCCTCTACATGTTGTGACAAATACAAACAGTTCTACTGGAGGACACACGGTGTATCGTGAGGGGAATCTCGTTTATTTAGACAGGTATCATGACATCAACATTTTGTCAACAGACAACAAAACTCGAGATACACTAATTAATTTTGAGAGAATAGAGCTATGGAAAGCAGAGTGTGTGAACTGTTCTCCCTCCAATGGAGATCTCCTGGTTGGAAGATTGAGATATTATAGAAATCAATATATATCTACAGATGCCCAAGTTATGCGGTACAACATGGCTGGTTCAGAACAGCAAGGTCAGATCATTAAACACGATAGCACTGGTCAGAAACTATATAAACTTCCTAAATATATCACAGAGAACTATAATGGAGATGTAATTGTTTCTGACTTGAAGAATGGTGTAGTGGTGACAGATCGTACAGGAAGACACCGTTTCTCATACACGGGTCCTCATTCAGGATCAGGATTTTCACCACTAGGAGTTTGTGTTGACGCTTTGTCAAATATTCTGGTGTCTAATGCTAAAAGCAAAAAAATTCAAATGATTGACAGAGACGGTAACTTTTTATCACTGTTCAACAAAATAAAAAAAATAAATGTATCAGGGGGTCTGGCCTATGAAAGCAAAAATCACATTCTCTTGGTAGGAACAACATATTATAACAGCAGGGTGAGTGTATATAGATACATACACAGAAAGGAGAATCTCACTGACAATCAAGATGGCTAGCTCATTAATTGAGTGAACGGAGGTCAGAAACTATCGCGGGGTGCCAGATGGCGTAATTTGTAGAGAATGTGAATAGATATCCAGGTGACCCGGGTTCGAACCCGTTTTGGTTCGCTGGACTAACTCCTCCGCCATTAATATCTCTATATAACCCATACCCTACTATTCTCTTATAACAACCCTTGTATTAAACAAACATTTGATACAATGAAATTTCGGCAATAATGATAATAAAGTGAATGAAAATTTAAAGGTTTTCTAAATTTAAACAATGAAAAATCACAGGCTTTAATATTGATATATCCAAACAATAATTCATACATACATCTAAAAGCAATGGATAAATTATCAAATTCATTCATGCATGTATTTTATCAAGTCTTTCGTCTCATGCATACTTTATTAGAAGGAAAACAGTCAACACTTCAGCTAAAACACTGAAAAGAAATAGATAAAACATGGCTCTATTTAAAGAGTTTCCTATATACTTCCATGGGTTCAGACAGTCAGATATATTATGTGCATCCATTTCAGTATTTTTTCTCCAAAATAGTATCTTGACCAAAGAAGAAACACGTGTACGTCCATCTGTGTGATAAACTCGAGAAATAAGAATTACTGCAGCCATAATCCAGGACGAAATCCAAAGCTGAGAAAATACCATCACATTAAACACACTTATTGGGTTGCTAGTTTGAGGCAAAATCGATGAAATGTTGGACATAAAAACAACAAGTGCAAGATATATTGTAATGGAGAACCCTATCCTCTCTCCTGATTCAATCGGAAGAAAGAAAACAAGTAAATGAACAAATCCCAATAAACAGTTTGGAAACATAATATTTAGAAGAATAAAATATGGACTACGCTTCAAAAGAACAAAAAAGTTGACTTTCGATATTTGATATTTTTCACTTCTTGTTAAATTGAAGGACAATGGTAACAATTTCCATTGCAAAAATGATTCTTCAAAATTAATTTCAGCATCAAATATTGGTTGAACAAATTTAACTTCTGATTCTTTTACAGATGCTTGAAATTCAAAGGAGCACACAGTCTCATCGAACGGGAACTTGAACATATTTGGAGAACAAGAAACGATGAATAGCCTCGATATGAAACAATAAGCGTTTCCTTGATCGTTGTATGTTACTTCATCCTCGGCCGTGGAACATCTTACGTTAAGTAATTCACCTCCTTGATTCACAAGATTTACTTCTGGTGTCCAAACATCACTGGCTTTTAGGTGAATTTTTGAAATACCAAAATAGTTTTTATCCCATACCTTTAGTTCGTCTTTCCACCACATTCCAAAAGATCCGACAATGCGAAGAAGGCCATGTCTGTCATCAAAACTAACAAGCCTGTGTAGAAGCAACTGTAGCGTAACTTCTGATGTATTTGTCTGGTTATGAACAGGGCGAACCGTTCTGAGGTTTCTAGTCTCATTCAGAAGATATTTGTTCAAGACAGTGACATTGTGAAACGATTGCGAGAAACATTTTGAGAACAGTAAAACTGAACACAGAAGAAGTATCTCTGCCACTTTCACGTACATGGCGGTATATTATCAGGGTTGGGGTATTCATGAGAAACAGAACACGAAACGTTGTCAAAGTATAGAACAATATTCAAGATCAATAAATTATAAACAAACTGTTTGCTAATGCATTAGAGAAGCATACTTCAGGTATCAAGAAAGCAAATCTAATCAACATCTAATAAATGTCACTAATGGCCCTGTGTCTCTGTCTATTTGTATTAGTTGTTTCCTTGTATTACATGTATTCCAAAAACACTTTAAAAGATGAAAAACTGTTAATTTGAAGGAGAGATTAAACAGACAATAAACTGTTTAATGGTATAGTATTGTATAGATGATATTACAACCAGCTATTAAGTATTGGTGTGCATATGTGACTTCATACAATCTCCTGTTATATTCCTCACTATAATTTATTTCTTCGATCCATTAATCCACCTTGTTCTTTGTTGTAGAGAAAGGGATAATTACTGTATAATTTTTTGGTTTCATGAACTTTATACACTGTAAATGGTCTCATATTTTATTGCCCTAACAACATAAAGAGTATAATAACTCCTTATTTATACACATATTTTGAATTGTTTTGAGATATTTTACATAAATAAAGGTATCTTTTATTCAACAGATTTCATTGCTTTAAATTTATCGACTGAAATATTATATCGATTTTCAGATATTGATCGAAACAAAATTTTAATCATACCAAAAAAGGTAGTGTCGATATGAAAAAAAAATATACACACATTCAAGGAATGAATTGAATAGCAACCCAAATTATACTCTCTACTCTACCTAGGTTGAGACAGCTTACGTTTAATAAACCGCGTAGTGGTTTACATGTATAAAAAAATTAAAATGCTCCAACCAAGGTTATGGCAGCATAATTTGGGTTGCTATTTAATTAATTCTTTATTATTTAATTTTCAATCATTGAGTATATAAAACAAGACAATTTCCCCTTAAAGCCCCTTCGAATTGCACATTTTTAAACGTAAAATTAAGCGGATTGATACGTTTTTGACATAACTGATTTTGAAATAGGCACACAGGATTTTACAATTTAGATTAATTTTTTATCCAATCAAATGACGCGTTCCAATCAAAATTATATTGTATCGATATAGATATATTAATACTTACGAGAACATTTTCCACAACATACAAAAATAAAATCAATATCATCCAGAATATTTTCTGTGCTTGAACACTAAGTAATTTAGACACGACGATTGCAAGAAGAATGATTCTCTAACAAATTATTCTTTGTTAAAAGAGATAAGGTTTTTTAAATTACCACTCCATTGATATTACTTTTCACATACACATTTTAAATTTTTTTATTGTCTTTAGTTCAGAACAAAATTAAGTAATAATAAAAACCGAAATGGTTTAGCACGTCAAGGTTGTAAGTAATAAGATACTAGTAAATGGAAAACCAGAAATATCTAGATATTAAAAAACAACTTGGGTTTCTTCAATGAAAAGACTCGTATCAACCTGCCTGGTTAGATTTGACAGTTGTTTTTCTGACTTAAGAATAACTTTCAGAATGTGTTCATATACCCTGCTTTTGGGTGAAGTGTAAATAACATGGCGCAGAATGAAAATGACGTGTTTGTCATCACTTTATTAGGATGTGAAAGCTTCCATACATTGTGCACATTTTCAGTATTTCAAGAAGGAAAACTTTTATTTCGTTTACTTTTAAATGTAGACAAGTGGTATTGAATATTTTCTTATATCAACTCTATATGTGATAGACTTTTTTCACCAAACAACATGATATAGTGATTGACAACTCGAAGTATAGGGACATTGTAATGCTAGAGACTTGTTCTCAGTGTGAGAGTAAGGCAGAATACTACTGTAGGACATGTAAACAATATTTGTGTGTTTTCTGTAAGGAGGAACATGTGATAGACTATGACACCAACCACCATGATGTAGTGATTGACCGTTTAAGGTATGACGATTCTATGATATCAGAAACTTGTCACAGGCATCAATACAAGTACCTAAAAAAGTGGTGTCTGTCATGTGAAATCCCATTCTGTGCTAAATGTCAAAAACATCGGAAACATGAATTTCTGGACATATTCTCAGCTTATAAAATTTGCAGACAACAACACAATGAAAAATTCGCTCAGATCAGATCTGACTTCATCCCAAACAATAATGCCATCCTAGCAAGTATCAAATCTGATTTCAAACCAGGCGGTGTGCAGTCAAAATTAGCCGAACTTCAGAAAAGAATTACCAACAGAACTTGTAGATTGAAGGATCTTATGGATTTATTAATGAATGATGTCAGTAAAATAAAACTCTCGCTAAAATCAAAATTACATGAACCAATCAGAGATATTACCAATACAGAAATGTTTATATACAAGTTAGAACAATTGTTGGACAAGCCAGTGCAATTCCTTATGTACCTAAAGAAAACCACGGTACCAAGTAAGATTCTTGATATCTTTTTACTCTCCTTGGGTAGTGAAATCAAAATAGAGGACGAAATTAAGTTACAAGTAGATATTAGAGAGACCAGAAAAAGACGAAAAGTACGAAATGAGCACCTGCTAACAATCACACCTGCTGTGTCAAAGACATCTTTTGAAGTGAAGGATGTTGATGAGATTTGTCACATTTCCTGTGTGACAACAGACGTTGCATGGGTCAGTGATCCAAATGGACAAATGATCTTGACAAACACACATGGGGACCTTTTACACATTCAGAAGGATGCAGTTTGCAATACTGGAGGACATGCCGTGAGTAAAGGGGGTGATCTGATTTATATAGACAAGTATCATAATATCAATCAATTGTCTAAAGACAATAAAACACAAAATATAGTAATCAAGAAAATAGAGCCTATGAAAACAACGTGTGTCCATTGTTCCCTCTTCAATGCAGACCTTCTGATTGGCCATGTGGAATATGATAGTGATGAAGATATACATAAAGAGGCCAAAATAATTAGATATAGCAGTGCAGGAGAACGGATCCATGTCATACAACACAATAACACGGGTAAAAAAATTTACAGAATTCCTAGATATATCACTGAAAATTACAATGGAGATGTTGTAGTCTCCGATTTGATTCGTGGTGTTGTAGTGACAGATCGTGGAGGAAGACATCGCTTCTCCTACAGAGGACCTCCACCAAGTTCACTATTTTCACCCCAGGGAATTTGTGTGGATGGTTTGTCTAATATCTTGGTGTCAGATGCTAGAAGTGATACAATCCAGGTCATTGACAAAGATGGGGAGTTCTTATCATTGCTGTGCACCGAACTAGATAGGTTAAGGGCAGCACGGGGTCTTTGTTATGACAACATAAACCATCTTCTTTTTGTTGGACCTAATAAAGGTATAATAAACCAAAGTTTGAGAGTCACTGCCCATAAAGAAAATGTATTCCGATCTAAAAGCATTGTGACGTCACGTATACTGCAATGTTTACATGGCGTGTAGTTTCAACTGCAGAGATGGCCTTTCTGTCGGAAATAGCTTGTTTTGGACGTTTAAATGTAAAATTGTGTTGCATTAAATACATGATAACTGTCTTGAAATATAAATATTTGGGCTCGTTAACACATAGAGGGCTCGGCAAGCCTCGCCCTCTATCACGTTTTCTTACCCTCGCCCAAATATCGCTTAAATTTCAAGACAGTAACCATGTATTTTATATTTCTTTGGGTTGGAACAACTAAATATGGCCAAAGTTTGAGAGTCTACAGACGCATTAAAAAGAAATCTCACATACGACCCTCATAAGCAGCTCACATAGTGATTATGATCTCGAGATAAATAAATACTAGTTATGTACAGAAGTATGTAAAGAGATACTTCAGAGGTTATTTAGTGAATTGAATAAGGTAGATACAAATATCAAGACAAACTTAAAAGTGTATCGAGTTTATATCTCTGTTTAGAGGTCTATAGAGATAAATGATAAATTCAGCTTCATGGATTATTTTTTGTTATACTAGGTATATGTTATTCTTGTAACTTTGTTAAATTTATTCTTCGAATTACATTTTTATACTGATTTTCTGAAAGAAAATATCAAAGTTGGACATTGAAAAAAGTTCAGATAGATATATTTCCAGGTGCAAAACACTATTTCTATAACGTGATTTAGGGCAATTATTTCTACCTTTCTTAAGAAACGTTGTATTAGTGTTATTTTTGTATTTTCTTCATTACTGTCGTTGAATCTCTTTTATCTAATTATATATTAAAACTTTTGTTTTTTTTAAACTGAGTATGTCTTCTCATATTAGAAATAAAAAATATTTTGGTTTCAAGATGGACATCATTTTAGAACTTTATACAAACCTTGCTTGCTATCCAACACTGGAATATAAAGATCTAAAATGTGCAGGTACAAAAACAAAGACAAAAGACAGAATCCTTAGCAAAAGAACATTTTTTTTTATCTTCTACAGGCTTGCTTTTCTGACAAATATATTAAATCCAATGTTAATATGGTTAGGAAAATTTGACAGTCAAAGTCATCTGATTTCCAGCAAAGAATGATATACTGGAGAATCTATAATGGTCCGCGCGGTGGGTTCGAAGCTCGACCTAAGGGTCCACTAGATATACTACGACTCTTGAGCAAACAAGTGAAAGAACTTAAACAGAACTTATTTGGGGAAAATAAACCCCACAGAACTTAAAGATTAAAGTTTCCTTCTGTTGTGAATATGTAATGTGTCCTCTTAAAATCTACAATTTATTTTATCTTGTGATCCAAGATCATCTTTCAACTGGACAAATGATGATTTTCACAAACTAACAATAAATATTTTAGGGCAAAATGCTTAAAAAAGAAACACAAATTTTCTGTTTTTATTTTGGAAAATCTAGTAATTGATTTAAGACTAACTTTTTGGTGCTAGATACATGTACATTATTTCGTTATGATCACTTCAAACTTAATGTAGAAAATAAATCATTTTCATGGAATTCAATTTGAAATCACATGAAAAGTGGTCCCGACACGAGTATCTAATTTGGCATTACTTTAAAAAAGGAGCCAAGAGGATCTAAATTACCGTTGTATGAGAAACAGTTGGCAATCTGGATACATTTCTTGTCTGATATGGAAAAATCCCATATTCAAGACTGATTTTCTTCATTTTTTCTTAGAAATGAGACTGTATAATTTGAGATTTTTCATTTTATTTATTTACACATTATGCATCGAAACTCTTTATTTGACCAAGCTTAAGTCATAAAGCATCATCAAAGGAATTTATTTCTTACTAGATCTTGACCTTAGGTGCAAGTGTATTTTATCCATGGACAGATTTATAATCAAATATTCTTTTTGAAAAATTATTTTTTGATCTTTGATAAAAGATATCGGGTTTATTATTCTTATTATGATCTTGAACTTGCTTTTCTCTCTTTTGCAAAAGACAAAAAGTTTTTTTTTCCTTCAACTTAAAGATATGGCAAAAACAAATGTGTCAATATTCATTGCTTTAGCTCTATTTGCCCTAATGGAGATTTGATAAGATATGTTGTCGTACATTTTTCCAGTATAGGACGAAGCAAAATTATCTAAACGATTATTTGAGGAAGTTCGAGACCACTGGAAAAGATGCATAGAAAATTTCTTCTCTAGCTAGTGATAATAGGTAATTATAAACTCAATTTATATTTTTAAAAGAAAATTTTACGTGTAAAACAAAATCAATTTTTAAATGAGACCTATAAACCGAGGTCCCACGTCGCAGAAAGTTCTGGCACAGAAATGATCCCTTCCTGCTCAAATGCCCTAAGTGCCGAGTAAAGGACAAAATTTGTAGCTCTCCATCGGCAAGTGGTGGCGCCTCCATATGAGTGAAAAATTCTCGAGAGGGCCGATAAACACCATGCAATTAATCAATTAAAATTGGATTTGTACCTGACCAATGAGAAGATATGAACATTTGCGGGGTCATTACATGTTTATTGAAGAAACAGTTGAATAAAAGTTCAAACAGTCTGATTTTTATGAATTCTTATCTCACCCTATTCAATGAAGAAAGATTTTGTGATATCAAACTTTCTTGAAGTTCTTTACATCTTTATATGTACAAGTCACTACCTGAATATCATTCAACGGTTAACATTTAAAATTGTTCTTCATTGGCGAATCATTGGTTTCACTCCTTTGCTGGAATGTTTAAATAATGAATATGGGCTTTCTTAAAAGATTTTCTACATATAATTTATCTGTTAGGTCCTAATTTCATCTTTAACTATTTGTTATAAAATTTATTAGGGTTCGTGATGTGCACCACTGCTTCAAATTAACCAAATTAAAACGATTTATCACGTAGGAAGTATTATATCAATGAATAACTTCATACAAAAACAATAAGCCTCGGTTTTTAATACAACGCGATCATAAAGATTGTAAATCAAAGTATCAAAATGTTATAGTGTGAATGTAGAAAAAAATTAAAAAAATTTTCTTCAAATTCTACAATAATTAGCATTCTTTTGCATCCCCTGTCCTGCATCTTTCCCAGTCAAGTTTCTGATCTGCTCCGCTCCATATAAACCCTTGATCGAATAGGCTAAGTTTGATGGGGTTAAAAATATGTTCTCTGATTGGCCTCATGCAAGTTTGCATGAACCAAAATGATCAAAATCATCAAAAACACGCCACAAAAACACGCTATTTTTAATCCCAAGGACAATGTATTAATTTATCATTCATTAAAAACAAAAGTTTGAGTCAGTTTTTTAGTTGAGTTATATTGAATTTATTACCGACTACCAATATTATTTCGAATTCTCTGGTGAATTCGTTTGCTCTGATTGGCTGATAGCAGAGGTCAGTAGAACTCAAAATGTGTAATCTCACTAGATGGCGTGACAGTAAACCCCGTCAAACTTAGCCTATTCGGTCAAGGGTTTATGTGGAGCGGAGCGGATCAGAAACTCTCGACTTCGGAAGATGCCTGTCCTTCAAATAGTAACATTTCTGGAAATGTCTTTTGACAACTGAGTCTTCTTTTATTGAGATTAAATAAATGAAAGGAGTTACTTTATTCTTTTTTGGAAGAATTTGTTGTCATATTTTAGGAGAAGACCTAAATGTAAACTGTCTTTGCGACATTTAAAAGGTAAGATAACCCTTCGAACCTTGGTATCAGGTCTACTATTTGATGACTCTAAAGAATACACAAAACACTATGATTTCTTTAAAAGATTAGTACTAATTTTCTACACTTGTATAAACATTGTAATTGAAACTTGCGTGAAAAACAATTTTTGAGTCAAAAAAAGGCAAAGGACATATGGTACAAAATGTTATAAACATTCGTCAAATCTTTTGTGCAGGATTTATTATTGGGCATGAATTTATAGTTTAGAATTTTAAGTTTAGAATTCTGGCAGAATACCAGAAAAAAATTCCTTTTACAGCATTATTTCAACTAAAATTAAATAGTTATCCAACAAGTTTCATTGGAGTATTTACTTGTAAAGCAAGTTTGTTCTCGTATAAAATATCACAATCTAAGAATTTTGCAAGTTGTACATGAACAGATCTCTCCTAAAATATTAAAAAATTCGGAGAATACTTACTGGTCTGTATTTACCCACTTTTTTAAACCCTCCTTTTTATGTATAGGTTTGATTCTTGCTGTTTTCATTTCATCAGCAACAACAGAATAAGAATAGATAAATTTACAATAAAAATTATAGGAATCTTAAGAAAATCCGCTGCATCACCAATGAACTAAATGAAATATCAGACGAACACAAAAAGGACCTGTCCTACATCTTATTCATTTCTGAGAGCCTGTTTAGTTGTTTAGACATTTGAAAAATCGAGCATATCAAATCTAGCATTATGAATTTGAGTGTCCTTACATTATTTATTTACCAGATAAATGGATCCTTAACTCTTCTCATTCTTTAGTAAAAATAGACTTCAATAAGATATTATATATACTACGGCTCATATTTTGTGTATACAAGCTTTTTGCTAAGAGTTACTCCATTAATAAATGAGGTGTCTACGATTTCGTATTGTTAGTTTTACATAGTGACTACAGAATATGACTTCTGATGATATCTTGATATCTATACTGCGTTTCATTCATTGTACAAAGTTTTTGACATTGAGATTAATATCCATACAATTTGTTTGATTTACTCTGGACAGACCATATCTACAACCTGATATGAAATCAATAAATAAATAAAACCTAAATTTGATATCATGTTTATCAAGATTGTACCTCCTGAACAATGATATTAAAAAGTTTTTAAAAAATCAGAAATGTAATAAACCAGGAGTACGTGTTACTGTAACCATGGATAAAAAAAGTATACACCAAGTTAAAAGTCCCATCGTGTTCTCAGTGTAATGGATATCCGGAATATTACTGCAGGACGTGCGGCCAAGATCTGTGTGTTCTTTGTAAGGAGAAACATATGATAGACCTGGATTATCAATACCACGATGTAGCGATTTACCGTTTTAAGTACGGTGGCTTCATGATAGCAAAGCCTTGTGACAGGCACCGAAACAAATACATAAACAGTTGGTGTTTTTCGTGTAAATTTCCAATCTGTGCCGAGTGTGATGGACACCTAAATCATGAAAATTTGGATATCTTCTCAGCTTATAAAATGTGCAGAGACAAACACAAAGACAGAATCGTTCACATAAGAACTTATTTTATCTTCAACAGTCTTGATATTCTTATAAAAATAAAATCCGACGTTGAGAAAATTTGTCAATCAAAGTTATCTGACCTCCAGGAAACCATGACAAAAAGAACATTGAGACTGAAGGGCCTGACTGAATAAGTAGCGTATGATATCAGTGAATTAAAACAGCTTAAACGGACACTTAAATCTAAGTTTGGAAAACCAAAAAGAGAAATGATTTTATACAAGTTTGACCAGTTTTTAGACAAACCTGTACAATTCCTAACGTGTTTAACGCTTTACAACTTACAAAATTGTTATGCAAAATAAAATGAATCCTCACGTCATAGAAATATTACGTTACCATTTCCCCGCAAGCACTTTCGAGCAGGGTACAAGTTTCTCTAAATTTAGCGTAAATAATATCATGACGTAATATTTTAATTAGAAAATAATTTTTCTTATTTTATGAGATTAAGCAAATATGAAATAGTTGGAATTTGGCAAAAATTGAAGATTTAATGAACTTTTTAAAGTGCGTGAAAATGCGTGATTGCGGGGAAACGGTAAATGCGTGATTTTGCGTCAGAAATAGGAAATGGTATATGCGTTAAAATGCGTGACTGCGGGGAAGGGGGTTAAAGAACACCCCTATCCCAAGGGAAAAGTGTATTCCTGGTATATTGTCCTTCTCCCTGAATAGTAAAATCAACAGAATGGAAA
Organism: Saccostrea cuccullata; assembly: GCF_032062105.1. Lineage (NCBI taxonomy): Eukaryota > Metazoa > Mollusca > Bivalvia > Ostreida > Ostreidae > Saccostrea > Saccostrea cuccullata. The sequence continues at coordinate 318,643 of NW_026931057.1, read as the reverse complement.
TAATCAAATCACTAAGAGGAATCCAAATCAAAGAGACAAAAAAGCGACAAATAAGAAATGAACAGCTCCTGGAACTAATGTGTGCGCCTTTGTTAAAGAAATCATTAAAACTTTTGGGTCTTTGTGAGGTTTGCCACATTTCCTGTATGACAATGGACATGGTATGGATCAGTGATATATTTGGACGTATCATCTTGATAAACACAAAAAATGGTCCTCTACATATTGTGCAAAATTCAAAAAGTCATTCCGGAGGGCACTCGGTGACACGTGAAGGGAATCTCATTTACATAGATATAAATAATTATATCAACAAATTGTCTGCGGACAACAAAACGCTCAATACACTGATAAAGCACACAGAAGCATGGACTGCCGAGTGTGTGTACTCTTTTCCCTCCAATGGGGATCTACTCGTTGGGATAATGAAATTTGATAAAAAGAAATATATCTATACAGATGCTAGAGTAATGCGGTGTGATAGTACAGGAAAACAGATTCAGGTCATTAAACACGATAATAAGGGTCAGAAACTGTATAAACTTCCCAAATACATCGCGGAGAACCATAATGGATATGTTATTGTTTCTGATAAGTCTCGAGTAGTGGTGACAGATCGTGAAGGAAGGCGTCGCTTTTCTTATAGAGGACCTCCATCGCGACTGTCGCCACTAGGAATCTGTGTTGATGCACTATCACACATTTTGGTATCTGATGCTACAACTGAAACAATGCATATGATTGACAAAGACTGTCACTACTTATCAATGTTTACTAAACCAAAACAGATATATGTATCAGGGGGTCTTGACTATGACAATAAAAATCACCTTCTCCTTGTTGGAATAAATGATAAAAGGGATCATAAAAGCGGAGTGAATGTTTACAGATGCATACATAGAAAGGACTCTCTCGACGACGATCTTCATGGCTAGCTCAAAAGTGATTATGATCCGCAGTTATAATAAGGTTGTCCGAAGGCATAAAATGCCTTGAAAATATACATTTTATTTTGAGCTAGATTTTAATTTTAATATGTAATCCTTGTTTGAAATGGCAGTCAACTTGAGATAATAGTTTAATCAGGTTTTATTTTAAAGCATTTTTATGATGTCACTGGCTGTGTTGATCACCTGATGGAGATTTATGATATTCCTAATTGTTGCACAAAAATCGCTTCGGCACAAGTGCAAAACAAAAATATTGTGCAAAGTTTACAACATAGATCAATTCATCGTGATCTCTGCTACATGGAAAGTGCTGGGGCAGGTTTAATTTTTACTCCTTCAGAAAATATTTTACGAGAAATTCAACTTACCAACATAAAAAGGGGTATTTTTCACTCTATATCGCGATTTATACAAAAATGTATAAACAACACACGATCCCCCAGCAAAATTCAGTTAGAGAACATACTTCTCTTGTAGATTCACACAGAATATCTTCAATTCGTTCTTGTTTACCAGTCAAATATAAACACAATTCATAAATTCTAATTCTGTCTACGGACGTGTACGGGGAGCGTTTCACACATAACTTTTTGCTATTGTTTTAATATGTCATATCGGACAAGCAAAAGGAATACGGATATTTAAATTTCAAGTGTTCAACATCATAACAACACACTCGAGCTTAAAAAACAATCCTTACACTTAAATAAAACAACAAGTCCCCAGAATAAATCTCCATGCCATGTAATAATTATGACACTTTCCCTGTCATGTCAGCTCAAGTGTGCAGTGACTCGACGTCACATTCTATTATGACGTCATATCAAGGTAGTTCAGATAAGTAACTACAGTTGAACAGTTTGATAAATTACGGGCAGCCTTATCCTAGCCGCGTCTGGTAGTGGATAATTTACAGATAGAGAAAAAAAAAACAATTTCACAGGTCATCGATTTTAATACTATAGATTTAATTTTGAAATGCTATATACATGACAAAAAATCATAATTGGTAATGGTAAAATGAATAAATTTAACATATATTGAAGTTTTTGTACGCATAATGTATGCTAATCTACGAACAAAAAAATCTGCAAAGATTTGACTTTTTTCTTTTTTATTTATCCTTCTTCCTTTAACTATTTACAACTCCTGTCCTATTTGAATAAAATCACTTTGTACATATACTGTTATATCTGTGAGTGTATCTTTCGTCTTTGCCTCCCAAATGCCATTGTAACTCATATACTTATGTTCACTGATAGCAAAGTGTTTTCTTTGCTGTTACCGGAAAGCCGTATAGAAGAAAGATGATATTTTCATTGTCTGTAAGGCCTCTTTAGATATTTTACTTGAAAAAGACGTAAATGGTAATCTAATAAGCAAGCTGTATGATAAACGTTATGACTTAAGCTTGAATCGCCAACTTCCCTAACTTAATTATGCAGCAATATGACTAAATCACCTGCATACAGAGTTTATATCTTAACTGATTCGAAACGGAAGAGCATGCTCTATTTATGAACAATTTCTAAGACGAAGTAAGTTATTGATAAACAAGTTGATGAAACAAGAAAATCAGGAATTCTTAGTTCCTTGATGGATACAAAGACCTTGTCAGCAAATGCAATTTATCATTAAGTCAAATGCTGAATGGCGTTTTTCATACTAATTTTAGGCTATTATTTACACACTGGGTTCTTAAGGGATTTTTCCCAGTTATTACCTGATCATGACAGAGAGAAGGTAGCAGTGCAACCGGTTGACAGGGGATTTTGACTCCTCCATGATACTTGATATCACCTCTTATGTTGTGGAGATCTATGTTTGCTCCTATTCGTTTTTGTAAAGTTTCATGGACTTTTGAGCTTGGATAGTGCTCGTTATCTCCATATATTTCATTGGAGTCAAATACTGTAAAAGTATTATATTTGGCTGTGTATTCTTTTTAGCGGTTTTGGCGGAAAGGAACTTCCGCTAATTCAAGTATAACGCTAAATATCTTGCACATATATACAGAAATAGAAACATTAAGAAATGTGCTTAATCAAATCTACGCTAACTCGTGCAAAAATCAATTTCCGCCAAATATAGTACACGCTTAATATAATACATTTACAGTATAGTTTTTATAATTCTATCAATTTCTATGGAATATGTCAAAATGCGACCAATAATTAAAACAAATGTCAGTAGAAGAACGTCTTTAGAGATTTGTTGCAAAAATGTGCGTATCAAAAAGCTATTCTATAAAAAAGTGTCTTTTAGTTGCTTTTATTTTTAAATACCCAGGGGTCGGGTCTGTTTTTAGTCATTATTCCTTTCTAATTAAGTCTTAAAAAGAGAGATTTGAAAAGCTCAAGTCATCTCGTCAGTCATAAATTTTAATTTTTAATTGGTCATGATCTACGAAGTCAGAAAGCTAAAAGGTAAATATAACGATCGGCAATCCATCCGTCTTATAAATCTAGTGAAAAAACAGCAAAAAATACTCGAAATATGATCAGGTGCCTAGGAGGAGTGAACAAACCCTCCTTACCGTTCATCCCCGCCATTAGCCATAACCAGAGATGATAAATATTATCGATTCTACTCTGTAGTGAAATGAAGCACGCAAACAAGAAGTAAAATTTGGTTTCAAACATATCAGACGAAATACAACCTTTATTTTAAGAAAACTTCTTAGGTAAGACTGTTTACGCCTTCTGCACATTTGGAAATAAGAGAAAAGTGGACAATTTACAAACTTGCGGAAAGACGCAAATAAATTGAAAGGCGTACAAAGGGAATTCTAACCTGGTTTTAAGACGGGTAGGTGAAGGGGATACATTGAAAGTAGAAGCCAGCCAGAACAGTGTAACCCCCCCCCTCCCCTCTTAATCATGCATGCTCTGTTTTATGTTTTGTTCACGCTTATAAAATTCATAATAAATTACATACATATTTTCATAGCCTTCAGGTCATTTTTATGATATTAAATACCAAACACCAAGATTTTCCTTCAGGCACCTCATATATTTAGATAAAACCCGTGTTCGGTAGTCGGTGATCCAGGAGAAGATTGCAAATAATGTACACGTGAATCTTTTGTTTTGATCCAAAGACAATTTATATATGTCATTTAAAAAAATTTCAATGGTGTATTCATTTTTGAATGGTGCATGAATGCAAGCACTGGTTGAATGAAATTGAGAGATACAGAAAGTAAAAAAAAATGGGTTTTTTCAGACACTGAACTTATTTGTTCATTATAAATTATTTTTTAGTGCTGACTGAAAGCATTCAATCATTTGGTTGAATAAATTTGAAAGAAACTTTGAATTTGATTGCAAAATTTTTGGTGATATAAATAGCTTAATATCATTCATGTATTCAGTGAGTGGACAATTAATCCTGTTAACGGTAACAACGAAGGAATAGAGAAATAGAAGTAATAAAACAATTAAACAGATGATTCCATGCAGGTTTCAGCGTCTTACTGATTTTCCTGATTTTTTGGTAAGTTATTAATAACTTTAAATACCTTGTAAAGATTGAAGTTTTGTATGATAAAGCCACGAATTAAATAGTCTATGTGATATGAAAGGCCTCACACTGTCCATGCTTTGATTGGTTGATTGTACGTTGTTTAAAGTCATTCTCGAGAATTTTCACGACTTTCTGGTGGAGAGCTGCAAATTAAGTCCTATGCTGAACACTTAGGGCTTTTGAGCAGTGAGGGATCTTTTTCGTGCCAGAACTTGAAGTGACACGGGACCTCGGTTTATACGGTCTCATCCGAAGGACCAGTCTCTACGTCCCTTAGTTGCATTCGAACCTTCGATTAACTCCGTGCTTTGCGAATCTAGAGAAGATAAGAAGATATAAAGGTTTATATATGTTGATAAGACAATAACAAATAAAGACCATATAAATTTTAATCACAAATCTGAGTTGTATATATTACTAGTTTTATGAATCCTGAATTTCAAGAAAAACACTCCGTTTTAATGGTTTTTCAACCAGGTAAAATATTGCAGTTATTTTTATCTATATTTAAATAAGGGATGTCAAATCGGTCAATTTTTAATACTCGATTACTCGGACGTTTTTCCGATCGAGTACCCGGGTACTCGGTAAAAGTGTAAATAAATATGAACAAGTAAATTGATGAATATAAAACATTGTAAACTCTTGTAGAAATAAATCCACATGCTCTGATAGGAGGTTAACCCATAAATGCATTTCTGTTGTACCAATGATGAGGACTTCGTGCCCGACGAAATTTAATGCTGTCACAACATTTTTTAAAGTTCAATTTATTTATCAGCTAAACACAAGAAATAAAATCGTAGGTGGTTCACGGTGTTTTTCTTTCAAAAAACATAATCTACTCCGTATTTGTAATGTAACTCTTTATTGCGTTTGACGTCCAGGAATCAGTCGTACAGTTTGAATTGAACTTGACAAGTTCTAACAGAGCGGATCTACGATTTTCGTATACTTTTCGATCCTAGATCTTATAGTATTACGGGACGGTATTTTGTAGTTTGGTGCAACGATGGACATTAGTTTTTTTTTTTTTTATAGCCGTTACCTTCAACCATTTGTACATTTATTGGCATGTAATCAAACTCAATCATATCAACAATCGCGCGTGTAATATCATCTGTCTCTTTTCCCGAAAATTTACGGCTTCTCAGAGAATTGAGAAAATTATCTAATTTATTTAATCATAACAGCATAACAGACCTTAAACGATGTTCAGTAAAAACAATTATAAGTAAATCAAAAAATAAGGGTAGAGGACAGCCGAAGGTAAGAACACCCAGGTAACAGGTGATTGGTCACGATAATAACTGTATAAACACTGCCACGGGCGATAACGGTCATTTAGAGGAGTAGGAAACCATAATTACTGTATGTACAAGTGCAATGAGTATTTTACGTTTTAAAAAGATTGTTTAATGCATTAATAAATAAACTTAGAAATATTCAAAAATATACATCGGAGTAACCGAGTGTCGAATTTAGTATTCGATACTCGGACGTTCAATCGAGTACCCGGTTAAACGGGTACTCGTTGACATCCCTAATTTAAATCCATCAACGTGCGTCGAAAAAAGAGTTTATGAATACAAGTAAACTGTAACGAAGGGTTTTTAAAAAAGAAAATTGATATTGATTGAGCAGACGAGCATCCTGCATCTGCCTATCAACTGAATAATTATAGTTAAGTATTCATGCACGTCTTGAAGTCTTCTTTTCTTTGCAAGTATATTACAGCTTATATGACTAAGGTAAGTACAATTTGTACGCCTGATAATCCGGAAGCGAAAAGGTCTCCACAATTTAGTTACAATTTGTATATTTTTTATTTTACTGTCCAATCAATATATTTAATGTTAGTTAAGAAAAGTTTGTAAATTTTTGTGAGTTATTTTTAGGGCTGGGAATATACTTTTACTCTATCGATACGTATCACGATATTTGAACTACGATACGATATGTATCACGATATGTTTATTTAATTGGTTATAAAATCTTTTTCTTGCAGTGATATAAACCAAGTATTTCTTTGCAAATAAGAATACTTTATTCAACAGTTGTTTTTGTGTTGTAAAACAAACATATTTTACTTAAATGGTATTAATTATTCGCCCGTTATGCTAAAACTATTCCATGTTTCCCACATTTTTTGTTCATGCCCTGGCATAGTCTTTTGACTGGACAGTGATTCCTTAAATATGGCTTATAAAAACTGTATCATTTGTGAATCAAAGGATTTGTTATTTTGTGATTGGGATACGTTATCAGTCAATATATTTTATATCATGAAGAAAAAATTTTATCAACAATCTGATATGAAAACAGTTTGTAAACAAAAATATTATTTTTGTGTTTACCTTTTTCTAGATTGCAAAGCCAGAAAAATACAGTTTTAGAAGGGGAACATCAGAAACTCTTTAAATGAGGACCACATGATACCTTTATCATGGACACAAAGTTTAAAGTTTCAAAATGTTCTCAATGTAAAAGGGACCATGAATTCTATTGCAGGACATGTACTAAACGTCTTTGTGTTCTATGTAAGGAGAAGCATTTGATAGACCTGGACTTTCAATACCACGATGTAGTGATTGACCGGTTTAAGTCTGGAGACTTTATGAAACCAAAGTCTTGTGACAGGCACCAAAACAGATACGTAAACAAATGGTGTTCGTCATGTGAATTTCCAATCTGTTCCGAGTGTGATGGACACCCAAATCATGAAATTTTGGACATTTTTGCAGCTTTTAAAATGTGCAGACACGAAAACAAAAACAGAATCGTTCACATAAGAACTGATATTATCTACAACAATCTTGCTATTCTTGCAAAAATGAAATCCGATGTTAACACCAGTGGGAAAATTTATCAATCCATATTATCTGGTGTCCAGCAAAGCAAGACAGAACAAAGTAGGAGACTGAAAAATATGGTTGATTTAGTAGTGAAAAATATCTGTGAATCAAAACAGCTGAAAATCTTTCTAAAATCTAGATTAAAAGAGCAAAAGAAAAATATAACCATTACAGAATTTTTTTTACACAAGTTAATACAGTTATTAGATAAACCGGTGCAATTTCTTATGTATCTAAAGAAAACTCCAACCCCAAAGATTACGGACATTTCCGATCAATTTTCATTTTCTCTGAATTGTGATATTGGAAGCATGGATCTAATGAAGTTTATTGGGGAAATCGAAATCTCACAGAGAGGATTAAAAAAAGAAGTCAGGAGTGAAGAGTTGCTGGAACTGGTGCATAAACCTGTTTTGAAGCAATCTTTCAGACTGAAAGACGCATGTGCGGTTCTTCATATTTCATGTATGACAACAGACCAAATGTGGATCAGTGACTCCTATGGACGTATCATCTTGACAAACACAACAGGTGATCCTCTACATATCGTGACAGATGCATTAAGTTTTACTGGAGGACACACCGTGAATCGTGAGGGGAACCTAATTTATATAGACAGATATAATAACATCAACAAACTGTCTACAGATAACAAAACAATAAATATTCTAGAGCAGAACACAGACCAATGGATAGCTGACTGTGTTTATTCCTCTCCCTCCGATGGAGATTTACTGGTTGGGATGATTAAATATAAAGGTATTATAGATATATATACAGATGCCAGGGTGATGCGGTACAGTAGTACAGAGCAACAAATTGACGTCATTGACCATGATCACAAGGGTGGGAAACTATATAAATTTCCTAAATACCTCACGGAGAACCATAATGGAGATGTTATTGTTTCTGACTTGAACAATGGAGTAGTGGTGACAGATCGTACAGGAAGACATCGTTTCTCCTACACGGGTCCTCCATCAGGATCAAGACTAGAACCACTAGGAATCTGTGTAGACGCTCTTTCAAATATTCTAGTGTGTGATGATGAGAGCAAAACAATTCAAATGATTGACAAAGACGGTCACTTCTTATCATTGTTGTTCACCGAACAAAATGAGATAAATGTATCAGGGGGCCTGGCCTATGACAACAAAAATCACCTTCTAATGGTAGGAACAACGGATGATAACAACAGAGTGTGTGCATATACATTGTAGATACATACAGAGAAAAGACTTTCTCACTGACAATTTTTATGACTAACTTACAAATTAAGATCTAGAAAAACTAGTTTTAATTGTAACGGGGACCGTTACAGATGTTCCCCAAACGCTCCCCAAATCCCTTTTTGTGCCATTTTCCTGTACGACATTTTTAAAATATGCTCATTATCAAAGAATTTCATATAAGAATTATTAAAGCTACAATGATATCAACTATATTTTATTTAACTCATTGCACGCGCACGCACGTGCATGCACATGCAAGATGATCACAACATGTTGTCTTAACCATAAACATTTCTTTGTGTCGTGAGAATCAATAAGACAAATCATAGAAAATATAAATGTTACCATTTTTCAAATATATTGGTCATTTTGCATATTGTGCGCGTGCACTTGCATGCATGCTTGTCCTTGCATTCCATTTTGATAGTAGCATAATGTAGTAATCCATCATACCTATTCATATTCTAAATTTCATCCCGTTTTGTTGAGAAACAAGAAAGTTATATGCATTTAAAGTTTCAGCCAATCAGATTGCAGCACATGTGCATGCGCATGCTTTTATGATAATTGTTATACATCATGCTGTAGATCTTCATTATGTATGACTATGTTCAAAATTTCAAAGGATTTTGTCAAAAAACAAGACAGATATTGAGAATTTAGTTTCAGCCAATCAGAGCAATGCGCACGTGCATGCAGGTGAGTTCTTGCTATTTTGACCATGTCATTATGTCTATACTACTAATATATCCTCACATTGTGAGTTTCAAAGCATTTCATCAAAAAAATAGAAAAGTTGCGGCTATATCTATTATATTGGTCATTTCACGTGTTGCACGTGCGCGTTCTTGCAAGCACGTGCGCGCAAAATGACCTTGATTCCGCAAATCTACATAACATGTCTACTGACCCTAAAAAGGTTTTACCTACATCGGATGAACAGTTTACAAGATCACTCCCGGACAAAAAAGTACCCAGGAAGAAGAAGAAGAAGAAGAAGAAGAAGAAAAATAATAATAATAAGAAACAGAGTAAAAACAATATGTTCCCCAACTTCGTTTGGGGAACATAAATATAGAGAGATACATAGATAATATAGAGATACATCTAGTCTAGAATCATTTCACTAGTCATGGTTTTCAACAATAGAGATTAAACATCAAATTGTCATAATAAGATTACAAGAATCGATTCCTAATGTGTGACGTGAAAATCTGTCTTTCGCATTAGATCATATGAATTGATATCTCTTGTTGAAATATAGCTGTAAATGTTGGCAGGAATAAGATCCATCACTACGCAAAAAATTATACATACAGCCCACAAATTGCAAGTGGTGGTATCTCATTATAAGTAAAAAAATCAAAGGGAATTTAAACAAAACAAATAAAAGAATTATTTTAAATTGCGAAGAAAAAAAATTACAACGGTAAATGTAGTAAATTCGTATATCCAAGGTTTCGTACGTACTCTAGTTACATATAAATCTACAAACATACCTATCTACGAAATGTTCACTATTAGAGGAATTCTAAATATTAGTAGAACCAATAGTTTTGATACATTAGATAAGATTTGGAGTAAGTATGTATTTACTAGTAGTTTTAGATAATTTCCTTATTCTATGAATTCCATTAATGAATGCTGAAAATTATAAAAATCAACATAATAAAAACATACAAATTCTCCAGCATATTTTTCATCCCTTAGAATTAATACATTGTAGACGCGCTAACAGGTGAAGAATCATTCCATCACAAATAATTATTTGTTTACATAGATTAAAAATAACGGAATTGACCAAAGTTTAAATCCATTAGATCATATAAGGAAACAACAACGAACAGTATTCAAGATCAAAAGTCCATAAAACGATACAAAATAAGAGCAGAGCAAACACGGACCTCCAAATCATAGAGGTGGGATCAGTTGTCATGGAGGACAACGAGAAAAAAGATACATGGAAGCACGAGCATGGTCTGACTCAACCACCGTGACCCTGTTCTTATCCTTTAGTTTCTAACTGCAACAAATCTTGTATCTTCAAAGACCTAAATATCTTTACCAAATGAATGTACATACAGTTTTGCTGATATAGAAGAATAATTTATTTAATTTTTACCACATGAAACTTCTCTCAGAGAATGATTGCGCATTCTTAACACGAAGATGATGCAGTCTTCTTGACTTAAAAATGAATTAACATCGCAGGCTCTAATCACACTGTAGGACGCGAAACCCATTCCTTCGTATGAGAGCGTATAAAGCGAAAGACCGTGTCGCAGTAGGTGCTTGCAGAAAGAGAAGTCCCTCATTACTCGATAAACGTATACATGTATGTCGAGTATAGGACAAAATTTGTAGCTCTTTAGTGGCAAGTGGTGGTATCTCAATATAAATTTAAAATTCTGGAAAAGTATGTTTAGCAACATACAAATAAACAAATAAACAAATCCAATTGCATCAGCTAGGGTAGCCTGGGTAATTATATAGGGAGATGACGGTGGTAGTGGTAAATACCGATATTTATTGTTCTGTAATATACTTCAAATCTTATCTTTTATATAAAAAAAAAACATTCTGAGAAATACTTTTTTTTAAATTTTCATTCATGCAATCCTATATAAAATTTATTCAGAAACTAGAGGTACTGTGAGCAATGAGCTCACTAAATGATACCCCCCGCCTCCCATATGAATGGTCAGTGTCCATGTTTTGCTCTGGACGGACGGACGGACATACCGATTACTATATACCCTCCCGCTTTTCAAGCGGGTGTTATAATAAATAAAACATAACGACAGATATCATAATGGCTTGTATTTATGGCAAAGAGTTTCTTGGTCTTGGGAATAAATATTCTAGTTTTACGTCTATTTCTACAGGACATATATTAATAACTTTCATTTATGCGGAAAATGTTGAGTTGATTTATTCTCATTTCTGTTAAAAAGAATCTGTTAATATCAAATATATACAAGGGGTGATCAAAAACTTCGCGAACTAATTTTATATCTACAAAAGCGTAATTCAGATCAGAATGAAATTTGGCAGACATAGAGTCATACACATGTTCTATAAATAGAATATGAAATGAAATGTTTTGCCTCATGTTCGTACGTCACAATTAAGAAATGAACAACGTTATTCAGTGAACATGGTGTTATGAATAACAATTGCTCTGCTGGCATATTCCTTGATGCGCGCTAGCGCATCATGGAAAATATGCCGGCAGAGCTATTGCTATTCATAATGCCATGTTCACTGAATAATCGTTGTTATGCGCCCGGATCGATAGATCCAGGACGTATATTGTTTTTGTCTTGTCTGTCTGTCCGTCTGTCTGTTTTTTTGTTTGTCCAGAACTTTAACATTCACCATTACTTTTGAACAATGAAAGATAGAGACTTCATATTTGGTATGCATACTCCACTAATTAAGCTCTTACAAATGACACCAAGGTCAATGACCTTGTGACCTTGACTGTGGCCTATATGCTAAAAATAGCTTTTTTCTGCAAACTTTAACCTTCGCCATAACTTTTGAAAGATAGAGGCTTCATATTTGGTATACAAACTCCACTAATCAGGTTCTTCCAAATGACATCAACGTCAATGACCTTGTGACCTTACCTGTGACCTTAATGCTAAAAAAGCTTTTTCCGAACTCTTTTGCCGCCGGGCGCATAGTGTTTCACAAACACTTCTTGTTTATTACTTATATTTGCATTCTTTGATTTATTCAAAAATATCAGAGGAAATCCTGACTTACATAAGGACGCAGCTTCTTGTCTTCACTAGACTTCAGTAATGAAAAACATACGGCTTTAAAATCAGTACACCTGATCAATGATACTTTTATCTAATAAATCACAAATAATTATAAAGTATTTCCCTCTCAAACACAGTTATCTGGATACAGGCAGCGCCGTCACCATATTCTCTTAATTTTTGTTTTGATGCAGTTGTGACGTCATCGATCAACGTTATTGAAACCCTCTAACAAAAATCAACGATTTTAAAACACTATGATGAAAAATGATCATGCTTTTATAATGATTATTACTCCAGATTGCTTTTCTATTTTTTTGTTTAGTTCTTATATTTATTTTTAATAGCTGAAATTATTCTTGAAGTCGATATACTAGTTTTACTAGGTTTCTGAATGTTATTACCCAAATGTGAAGAGTTATCGTTCTTTGAAATCTACAATTTTTAAAAACTTTTATTATACAATTAAATACATTGACCAAAATTAATTTTTTAAAGAAATAAATCAGTAATTTTAATTATTCTGAATTTTTTTTTCTCAAAGAATATTATTAAAAACTTATTTTTATTCCTCTTGTAAAACATTTCATATATATACTTCTCAACACGTTATGTAAGTGTAGAAGAGATTGTTCTGAATTAGATAGAGAATTGCACTCATGGCAGAAGCAGTTGCATCTATTTAAGAAATGAATTTATTTTTTTAAGATTCATGAGGTTATGAATTACGACGCTTCACGCCGGCATATTTCATGAAGCGTGTTAGCGTTAGCATCATTTCATGATAAAGTTCATTTCTTATATTTAAATTATTTTTCCTATGACTTGCCATAAATTTACGCCGTTCAACTGTCAGTTTTAAAACAAAACAGTGTGCACTATATTTTTTGACTTTTTGACGTCAGGAGCGGTGTTATGACGTAACAATGGAGATATTCATGCTTATTCGTGATACATACCTAATGTAGTTCATGAGAAAATATACTGCATTTTATTTTGTAAAGAATCATAAGGAAAATTTATTGGAAATGTAAATATTGTCCTATGAACGCAGTTGATGACTACATGTTCATAGTGGGAGAGAGCAGTGGATATGCAAATATTATGAAAATGACGGCAATATGTAGATCACATGTGACAAATTTGAAAAAAAAATAATGGTTGCCTAAGTCGTATTCGATGACAAATGGCTGTAAAGACAAATCTATATCTTGGAAATTCAGAACCTTATAATAATTTCGTCACGGTTTATGAAGACAAAATACTTACCAGAAATTTTGTCAGGTATTGGCTTGATTGGTTTAGTGAAGGAAGGGATGTTTTAAAAATGATGTTTGCTCTGTTGCCATACATGTATTTAAGCAAGCTTGGGAAATATATGTTTTTCTTAAGCGATTTGATATGAAGGGTCGCCAACTTACAGTTAGAAAAATAGTTTAATGTCTTCAAATTAAAACATTTTTATGACGTCATCTTTTGTTAAACCTGGTTCAATAATCATTGTCCTGCACACCGTCCAATAAGCTACCTATGGGTGACCAATAAGATTCAACTTATTGTACAGGTAGTGGTAAAATTTATATGAGAACAAAGGGTAGGCAAATATAAACAGCAATTAAAAGTCAATGACAAAGCAATGAATAATATAAACAATGTACGAAATTATTAGCGTAAAATGTTAATATTTTGTAAAATGAATAAATTGTCAAGAATTTTGTAGAGCGAAATATTCCGCATGCGTAGTACATATAAAACACAAGCAATGTAGATGAATAAGACCAAATAAAGTTAATGTTGAACTTTCTATGTATCGATAAAAAAAAACACCTCTCGGTGATTCTTTCTATTTATAAAGATAGAAGAAAAAGCAAAACTGACTTTCTTTTGCCCAACTTGATAAACGGTGCCAGGTAGTCATCCAAACAGAACGAGACCTTTTGCGTGTACAATAAGTTAACAATGGGTGTGTGGAACCGCGGTGAAATGTTTTAAGTAAGTCATAAGCCTCAAACTGACCATTATATCAGATATTAGACTCTCCTTGGCGCTAACGCGTCATGGGTCGTAAATTTCTGATTATTAATACCATTACATAATATAATATACTGATTATAACCATTACATAATATACCGTAGTTATTAAATCCCTAAAATACCGTGTACTTTAGACTTTAAACATATCAGATATGATAGAAAGAGGGCACCCATTCTTTATCCACATTAAAGAAACGACACTCCAAAGACAGAGGCCGTAGGTGTTGATGGTCACCATGCTCATTCTGGAAAAGGATATCATTATCAACCCAATCATACTATTGCCGAGATAATGTCAATTTCTGACAAGTGGACTTTTTTATTATAGAAATAACTTGCATGGCAAGAAATATTAGAGTCGCAAAAATCTTTAAGATTCAGTGACAGAACTGATTAATTACACCAGACACAAGTTTTCAAATCTACTAATCAATTTTAAAAATTTGTGTGCTTTAAATTAAAGAAAAACTGTAAACGAAAACAAAATTGTAGTTACAAAGAACAAAGTCTAAAGGGATGAATGAATGAGAATTTATGAATGTCTATTTAGTGTTTAAAGAGGGAAAGAGGTGGAGGTATCTTTGAACTGAACGCTATTTTGCCATCACCTGCATCTAATGTTGACGTACTTGATAGATACAAATGCACATGTACTGAGTATGATCAAATTAATGACCATTGTAAGTTGATCTTACAGGAAATGGATTTCAACAAGTTCTTTCGAATTCGGCATTCCGTATATTATATGCTCCTTGTTTGTAATGACTTTGTTAGCAAAAAAGAAAAAGGGTCGTATTTTGTATGATGTGTTTTTATGCCCCCGTAAACGAAGTTTCGGGGGTATATAGTTTTTGTCGTGTCCGTCTGTCTGTCTGTCTCTCTGTCTGTCTCTCTGTCTCTCTGCTTTCTGTCTCTCTGTCTCTCTGTTTGTCTGTTTGTCCGCAAAAACTTTAACCTTGCCCATAACTTTTGATTTAGTGGAGCTATGGTTTTCATATTTCCGATGTGTATTCCTTGTGACAAGACCTTTCTTTGGGTACCACCAAATTTGACCTTTTGACCTTGACCTTGGAGTTCGACCTACTTTTACACAAAAATTTTGAACTATTACTTTGGGCATATCTTTTGAACAATAAATACCAGGACATTTATATTTGACAAATGTATTTTTTGTGAAAAGACCTTTCGTTGGATATCAACAACCTTGACCTTTTGACCTTGACCTTGGATATTTTCGTACCTATGAAAAAACTTTAACCTTGGCCATAATGTATGAACAATAAGTTTCAGGGCTTTCATACTTCACATATATGATTCTGATAAAAAGACCTTTCATTGGATACCAAGAACCTGGACCCTTTGACCTTGACCTTGGAGTTTGACCTACTTTAAAAATACATCATTGACTATATTTTTAAAGGGTTCGGACTAGGGTATTCATACTTCAAATATTTAATCCTTGTGACAAGCTCTTTCATTTGATATCAAGAACTTTGACCTTGACCTTGGGGTTTGACCTACTTTTTACAAACTTTAACCTTGACCATAAGTTTTGAACAGTAGGGGATAGCGCTTTCATACTTCACATGTGTAATCCTTGTGACAAGATCTTTAGAACCCGACAACCTTGACCCAGAGTTTGTCCTATATTATAAAATGTTAACTTTGGTCATAACCCTGGAACAGGTGTAGCTAGCGTTTTATATTTCGCATTTCTTGTGAAAAGGCCTTACTTTGGTACCAACATATTTGATCTGCATTTGAGAAAGCTTATACTTCGATATGTTGCCATACGGGGGCATCAGTGTTTCACAAACACATCTTGTTTTTTACGAATTTTACAGCCTTTGTTTCTATACTTAATTTGAGAAAGAAATGTTATATCTCCCTTGTCATAAAAATGTGTTGAATTCCACATATATTTTATAGTTTAATAATTAGATTCGAAATAGGGACAAAAATACTTATGTCTATCAAAAATGAATACCCCACAGCGCTCCATACCTGGAAATCCGATATTTCTAACATGAAAATATTTTAATGTTATAGGAATACAAGTCATGGTTGAATAAAATTGAAAGAAAAAAAGCAAGAAACTGGATTATTCTAAAAACTTGAAGGTTTATTCAGTGAGAGAACAACAAGAACCTTGGTTAAGGCAAGTACTAAGTAATGGTTAATGTTAACTGGCTGATTACATTTTGTAAATGAAGGATTGAAACAGGATCCTCATACTATTGACAAACCGACTGACATTATTTTGTAAGTACATAAGTACTAAGGAAGTTACGTAAAGTGTTTATTCATGATAAAAAAAATGACTTTACAAAATTAAATCTTTAACTTAGGCTTGGGGTGATCGTGATCGAGTAATCGTAATCAATAGTAATGATTACTTTTTCAAGTAATCGACAGAAATTTGTCATCGATGAGATTTTCAATTACTTGTAATAGTAATTCAGTCGATTGCAGCTGAAATTCCAATGGAATTATAAATTCTTTTTCGATTACTTGAAATAAGTTACATATATATATATAAACACAAGAACTTTATAAATGAATGAAATAAAAGGAGATAACGAACATTATTTCCTATGAAGCTTGTTACACGAGATTTGATTGGTTACGAAGTCGGATGTAAATATTCGTGCACCCGACTTGAGCCGGTGTAAAGACGAATAATGACCCCCATCGAATAATGACCGGGGGTCATTTTTCGACAGCGAAAAATGACCCCCAGTCATTATTCGACGTAGAAAATGACCCTTTTGCCCGTAGAAAAAGTGTCACAACCCTAAAAATTTGCAGAACCCACGTGACGAAACATGACCCCCGTAGAAAAATGACTCCTTGTGGATCAAAGTTGGAATTTTTAGGGGGCCAAAAATATTAGATAAAGAAGCATATTAGCCAAAATGCTCACCTGAGCTTATTTGGAATAAATAGATGATATGTTGATCTTATAACATAAGATTATAGCTATATTTTAAGGTCAATGCGATGATTCTGAATCTAAAGGAGTAAAGATTTATCGAGCCTAAAGGGTTAGGTAAACATTGTTTTTCGATGGTGGAAATCATCGTACTGACAGAAAAAATCAGCAGTATCATATATTATTATATCCCCCGCTTGAAAAGCGGGAGGGTATATAGTGATCGGGATGTCTGTCTGTTAAACTTTGGGGTATCCATCTGTTATCCGCAACTACTCTTATATATAAAAAGATGTGTTTGTGAAACAGCAATGCCCCTGTATGGCAACATAGCGAAGATTAAACTTTTCCTAAATGCAATTTAAATATAATGGTACCCAAAGTAGGGTCTTCTCACAAGAAATACAATTGCAAAATAGGAAAGACCTAGCACCACTTGTTCAAAATTAATGTATAAGGATAAGT
Organism: Saccostrea cuccullata; assembly: GCF_032062105.1. NCBI lineage: Eukaryota > Metazoa > Mollusca > Bivalvia > Ostreida > Ostreidae > Saccostrea > Saccostrea cuccullata. Next base: position 300,880 of record NW_026931057.1, on the reverse strand, counting down.
GATTGAAAGGTAGGTCAGACTCAATGTCAAAGGTCAAAGTTGATGGTTTCTTAAGAAAGGTTTAATGTAACAAGGATTACATTTGTGAAGTATGAGAGTACTAGTATCTACCGTTTAAAAGTTATAGCCAAAGTAAATTAAAAATTTGGCATTTTTTTTTGTGAAATGGAACAAACTCCAACGTAAAGGTCAAAAGGTCAAATTTGGTGGTGTCCAAGGTAAGGTTTTGTCACAAGGAATATACACATATTGAAAATGAAAGGCATAGCTACAATAAATGAAAAGTTATGGACAAGGTTAAAGTTTTTGCGGAGAAACAGACCGCCAGATAGACAGACAGACATACAGACGGACACGATAAAACTAGATTCCCCCGAATCTTCGATTACAGGGACCTAAAAGAAATGGTCTTCAATTAACTTTTCATATTATGATATAGTATAAGAAGACGTTACAAAAATGAAAATGTTTTTTCTGATTTTTATATTAATTTTCTAAAAAATATACTCAGAACTGGGTAAAAGGGTTGAGTAAAACAAGAATTAAGAAATGTTATGAATACTGTATGCTAAATCAAAAGGTTATGTCTACATGTATAGTTTTTGCAATAGAATGTGTATTTAACACTAGCGCATAGCTTTACAGAGCATATTTTTAGGTTTAATATCCACCCCACCCCCTTACTTATTTACGCAACTAGGTTAAGGGCTACCAAAGGTAGATCAGTGTATGCAGATCCTCGGGAATTCGATTATGACGTCACGGTGAAATTCTACAAATGAATCTCGGCGAATAAATAATAATTTTCTTTTTCATATACTCTTACATACTTTGATGTCTCATTATTATAGTAAATATTAATCAATGTGTAACTTATCTTGTCATTACAACACTATTCGAATGTAAAATCAAAGCCAACTTGATCTCGCTGTACTAACAGATATGACGTCATAGGCTAGTTTGACACGCAGTTTCTCTGTACTTGAGACGCAGATAAAGCTATTAGCCGAACTGATAATATGAAAATTGAATCTAAATAAGCGTGATCTAAGTATAATTGATTCATATTTTTGAATGCATTTATCAATAGTTCACAGTTTTATTTAATTGATAACTATTAGGTCTCTTATAAAGCCGCAGTCATGAACTTTTATGCAGAAACGTACTACAATCACATGTACAACCCCTCCAAAATCTCAAAAGTTCAATGTTATCCGCTTGATTATAAATTATAATATTTTATACACATGTAGCTATTGTCCCTACTATTTTGAAAAGTGCTGGGAGCAAGTTGTGCGCTGTTGAGTTTTTCCGTAGTTTTACATTTCTTCAATGCGTATAGTGTCAATGCACATAGTTTATCAAAAGTCGGATAAATTTTATAAATTTTCCGGGCATGGAGAAGATGCTCCCAGCACTTTTCGGGTTAAGAAATTTGTCTTAAAGAAAACAAAATCAATTTCATATTGAAAAATTATCCGTATATCTTTGAACTTTTACGATCTTTGTATCCGTACATATTTTTTTTTCTAATTTTAAACATGTCACGTGACAAACAGCTGATGTACATGAAATGCATTAATATAGTTCCCACTAAATTAAAACTCATGCTAATAGAAAAAATATCAACATTATATTGATTTTTTCGGAATATTTTAAGGCTTATTTCCTATGGTTGATTCGATACTTTGGTTTCAGGCTTGCACTTTTATACATAAACGTACTGTAATCACAGGCACAACCCATGGAAAATCTCTAAAGGATATCCGCTTAACTATGAATTATGATATTTTGTACACATGTCGCTATTGTCCCTACTGTTTTGAAAAGTGCTGGGAGCAAGTTGTACACTGATGTTTTCTGTTATTTTACATTATTTCAATGTGTATAGTGTAAATATACGAAGTTTAAATCGAAAGACGACATTATATTGATTTCCTCGGTATATTTAAAGGCAAAATTCCTATGGGCGGCCTTAACCTAGCTGCCTATCGTCCAGCCTTATAAAGTATGCGTTTCTTAAACGTCAGTTAGCATTAGACTCAATAATAAATTGTATTTGTTGACATAATCTTTGTAAGGACTTAAGGACTTACGGACTGAAGACTTTAAACGAGACTGCTGACATTTCTGTTTCATCAGTTTGTTTGTCAATAAGTTACCTCGTTTTAGAAACTGATCATACAAATGATTATTTGAGGACAAAAAGATCAAAGGTTGGGAGGTAGGAGGGAAACGTTTGACAGGTGTCTGATGTTCTAAAAAGACATGTGTATATCTTGATACATCCCTCTATTTTTTCTTGAGAATCGGTAGGAGACGAAAATAGTGCAGAAAAAAATTAAGCTCTTTAATTTGGAGACATCCATAAAAAATGTGAATTTATACTTAACTGAGCCTCATACTCATTGACAAGCAGTATCTTTCCTAACAAAATAGCTTATCAGATCCTGATTTATTAAGATCAGCCGCATTATTTTTCTTTGATACATGTATCGCCAGTGAGAAATGTGAAATTTCCCTAGCTACTTTAACTTTCTTTTTGCAGACGTTCCCGGAGATAAACGCATTTTTTATTGGAAAATGAATCTTACATGCTACCACGAGAGGGAAAACAACTTAAATGTGCTTTGATTTAAGCGGTCAGAAGAAGCCTTTAACTGCACATTTTGATATGTTGAGGTAATAAATCCTTATATTCACCCGAGAGGTTAAATAAAAGTGAATTTAATTTGGCATTGCTTTACATTGCTGACTCTCATTAAATCAAAGAGGTATGAACTATTCAATCATATATATAAATATTGTAATATAATACTTGATATATTTGATAGTCTTGCCGGAATATTATTTTTCTTGGCTGAATATATCCTCATATATCTACTTATTTCTACTTATGTTCTATATTTTGAGTCTTGATAAATAATTCACTAGCTGGAATAGTAATTTATGTCACAAACACAGTACCGTCTGTTTTTAAACAGATACTTTCTCATTGCTTCTATCATTTTGATTTCAATCTATAAAACAGACTATTAGACATATTGAAAAAAAGAGATAAAAACTACTTTTATGACATAATTCCTGTTTTACCTTTTTAGCAAGGGGGTCTGGAGGTGTAGGTCGTGGAGATGAGGACACTTTCGCCGTCTTTATCTGTTGTTCTTTCTCTTGTATTTCTCGTTTTTGTTGAAAGTTCGCGTCTGGACATGTTGTTTTTGTTTCAGCAGGCCTTTCTGGTGATGCTAATTTAAATGATGAGTCTGCCGCTCCCATTCTCTTAAGAAAAAAGCGTGTTTCAAATGAAAGTAAAATTCCAAGTCAATAGAGGAAGATTTTAGTGAATACATGTAAATGCAACCAATAAGTATTTTATTTTACTTTATTTTATTTAAGATATTTGATCATACAGATTTTACGTACAATATACATGTAAACAATCGCTCCAGCAATTCTTACTACTTACATGTAATCTTTTTAATACTTAGAATAGCATTTGCTTAGTCCTGAGCAGTGATATTTTTTTTGCTTGATAGATTTATCTTTATAGTTTTCCATTTCACTTCCTTATAAATGTAATGCGTAGTTTTAAAGGGTATAATAAGCAAACGTTATGAGAAATTACAAATTTTAAAAGTATTTGCACACAATCGTCATATCAAATTTGAAAAGACACAGGTAATTGAAATGCTGTCAAATAATGCATATCGTTTAGCAAACGCATTGCATACGGTGTTTGAATTTATATTGTTAGTGTGTAAGTATATTTGTTACACGAAACACGACTCCATCTGTTCATATTTATCTCAATATGACAATAACGCTAATCTATATAAAAATGATAAGAACTAAACTCTTTACATTTACAACTAACTGAACTGTAACGTATTATACACTTAATGTTCTTGTCATTGAAATATGACGTTACATTTTCCCCGCAAGTCGTTTTAAGTTCGGTACAAATTCCTCTTAATTTTATCGTATATACGAGGCGTGATCAAAAAGTTCGCAAACTATCTCTATATTTACAAAACAATAATTCAGATTAGAATAAGGTTTGGTACACATATAGCCATACATAAATATCACATAAGTTCTTTAAATAGCATATGCTGTATAAAGTTCTATAAATAGCATTTGCTGTGTAAAGTTTTTTCCTTGTTTGTGGCGTCATAATTAAAAAAATGACGTCACTAATTACACTAAACATTCAAATCGGAATACTACACACTACAGAATAACTCGATATACACTTATTTCATTGTAGTCTTTTACACGTTCTAATTATTATTATTTTTTTTTTTTTTTTTTGAATTTTTATGAAAATTAAACTTTAAACATACATGTGTACATCATACATTCAAAATATGATGTGAACATGTAGCTGATCATTATTAAATCTATTTAAAACCAATAATAAAATTAATTATTATGCTTCGTACAAATATTTACAACTTTTAATTACATATACTGCAAAAATCTAATATTTAATCTGCAAAGCGTGAAAGATCACTGTTTACTACATGTAAGTCTACAATTGTTAATTGGAATTAATTTTTGGCAAAAGTTTGAAATCATAAGACTACATGAGTATTAATTTTTATGGCTTAAACGGGTCATTCAATAAACATACATCTGTAGTTTACTTCTCGTACAAAAATGATAATTTTCCTTTGAATTCTAATTTGAACATCATTTACTTTCTTACAGCTGGAAGTGTGGCATTCCCCAACTCTGAATATTAGTGGTAGGGTGTTCTAGGCTTGCATTACATGTGTATATGGAATATTAAAACATTATTTCTAAAACAATGGTATTGAGAGGCATGCTTGCTAAATCAGTAATAGTTTAAACCAGTATTGTAACTTAGTTTAAGCATGGATAAACCTTCTTTCAAGTTTAGTTTTTGTAAATTCTATTGCTGTTATACTGACCTTGTTAGCAAAGGAGTTTTCCACTTATGTATAGTTGCTTGGTCCCTTTTTTCCCCCTTATTTTACAGAATATACCTGAGGATATGGTATTGTTTTTATTTTCATGGTATATAACATGGTATTTCTAATTAAAATTTCACACTGTCATTATTAATAACATTGAATAACACGAAATCCAAGCCAATTTTCAACGCCTACCGCACATAGAAATTCCTGAACATTTTCATTCGAACAGTGTGCGGTTTCTCTATTACATAAAAATGGGCGGAGCAATTTAAATTAGGTGCTACATGTATATAAGGGAAAACCTGGAGAGTTGTAGCATTAGATAAGAAGAGATACGAAGTAAATTTTCTACATGTTTTAATAATGCATGTATATCTTATGAAATTCCTTAAGCAGATGGTGAATATATTAGAAATATTTGTAACTCCATACGTGATGCTTTTAATATAAGAAAATCTATGTGACTACCTATTTGTTTACTGATGTATGACTTCCGCCAGACGTGGTTTATGTCTAATAGAATAAATTTATCTCAGATAAGTGCATATAAAAATATCAAGTATGTATCTAATAAATTTTATTGTGGCGAAAATTTGGCACGGCTGTTTATCCAGAGACACAAATTATGAAAAGCTATTGGTGTCTCTGGCAACACAACAAAGCAAATATACTCAACAAAAAAGTTAAGGGTTATGTAAAATATACTGTAGTTAAGTAAAGAAAATTTCAATTCTGAAATTTATTATAAATTGATGTGATGAATCAAAATTTTGTGTGGATTTTAATGATGGAAGGTGACGATTGTGGAGACAGAAGAATGAACGTTTTAGTGACTGCTGCGTGGCTCAACATGATTGCTTTGGTGGAGGTTATGTTATGTTGTGGGGAGGCATTTCTATTCAGAGGTCCATGGAGTTGTACATCATCAGAAATGGAGCACTGACAAGTATAAGATACTGAAATGATATCCTTCAGCCAATTGCGAGAACAATTGCCGGTGCAATAGGAACAGAATTTGTTTTAATGGATGATAACGGCAGGCAAAACAGAGCAAACGTAGTGAACCAATATCTTGAGACAGAGACTATCTATAGAATGTGGTGGCCCTCGAAATCACCAGACCGCAATCCTATTGAACATTGTCTGGGATGTTCTTTAGAGGCAAATTCAGCAGCGGTATCCTGCTCCATGCAATACCAATTGACTTGAAGTTGCTCTTTTAGAGGAATTCGATCGGATACCACAAAGACCCATCTGCTCACTCATTCAAAGATTCCCAAGGCGATGCAGGCTGTTATTCAGGCAAGGGGAGGCCAAACCAAGTTTTGAGAGTTGTTGGATATTTGTCAGTTTTGAATTAAACAAATCAATTAATTACTGTATATGGACATTCACTTTGAATAGGAGGGTATCCATAATTGGTAATCTTGTTCTTCTGTCAAAGTGAACAATTACCATTAGTTTTTTATCAAATGTGTAGGAACTTTAAAGAGGAAATCATGTAATTTATTTTGAATAAATATACCTTTTCGATGTAGAAATTTTAAATGAAGGTTTTGATAACCCTTAACTTTTTTTGTTGAGTATATTACATATTAAATATTCAAACTCATGTTCAAAGTTTAAAGGTCAAAGTTCACAAACACTTGGTAAAAGCCTTGACCCTGGGAGGTGCAGAGGTCAAGCATTTATTTATGTATATCTAAATCCAAAGTTTACTTTTCAACTTTCATGAGTTACATGACTGCATATAAGGATAGTTACTTAGTGCAGCTCGTTTACGCACATCTCAGCTGGAAAGAAATGGACAGCCGTACCATATTCTATAAATCCACATTATTGTGTAATGTTTTTGGTTAGAGGAAAGTTATTGGCTCCTGGAATTGGTGCATGACTTGCTCTTGGAATGAATCACTTCCATATAAATGGATGTTCCTCACATCACTTTCACATTAAATGTCTTGAAAGTCCAGAATGCTGTGAGTCCATTGAAATACTTGTGGTTCGATTCCCATGGCTGTTTCCTAAGGTCCTGGTTTTATCTCGTAAGTCCTGTCATGTTGAGCTTGATATTCACTAAAAGTCTTTATCTGAAAGCATTAAAAAAACAGAAAAGCAGTATCTATTCTAAATGGGTGAGGCGGGTGGGTGTTTCAAATTTATAATGCACAATAACAAGGTGGAAAATTTTTACAGACCCAAGATGATGCTGGAATATTGAAAAAGGAAGTTGCAACCAAAGCGCCCGCAGGTGTTTTTATTAAAAGGGGGAATAATCAACAAAAATATTTGACAAGAACGATAATCACTAGGAATAAGTACTGAGATTTTGGTAAAGCATTTATGCACTTCCTTCGATAAAAGCAGCTAATTCAGAGTGAATTAGCTTTGAATATTATCTCAGATAAGTGCATAAAAAACATCAAGTATGTATTTAATAATTTTTATTGTGGCGAAAATTGGGCACGGCTATTTATCCAGAGACACAAATTATGTAAAGCTATTGGTGTCTCTCGCAGCACAACAAAGCAAATATTACATATTAAATATTCAAACTCAGGTTCAAAGTTCAAAGGTCACAAGCACAATATCAGAAAGTGGTAAAAGCCTTGACCCTGGGAGGTTCAGAGGTCAAGCACTTATTTATGTATATCTAAATCCAAAGTTTACTTTTCAACTTTTCAACTTTCATGAGTTACATGACTGCATATAAAGATAGTTACTTAGTGCCTCTCGTTTACGCCACAAGTTCCCGACCACAAATTATTGTGGTAGTGAACTACGCCACCATATGGGTGGGGGTAGAGCGGCAGAAATAGCCATGTCCAAGCCAATACCTATCATGATTGATTAAATTGATTCCCTGTAAAATTAAACCTAACCCCTAATTATACATGGAGTCGATGTGATGACCCCAATAAAATAGTACATGTATCTAAGATTTTGGTGATGAGTACATCAAAGAAACATGTACGCATGTATATCGGTACACATGTAGAAACCAGAAGTCTGTAAGCAAAATACATCAATAAGAAACAGATAAAATATTTAAAATCTATTTTATATCTGAATTAAACGGAAACTGTACTAACCTTATTACTGGAAATATTACCTATTTATTGTAATTGAGATAAACAAGAAGGGCATTGTCTGCAGCCATTAACTCCTTGTTGAATGTAATGTACAGAGGTTCGGTTGACATATCAAAATGGCATCTGGATTTGAAATATTTTGTATATATTTGAAAAGTTTTAGGAAAGCAATACACGTCTGTATCAAGTTCTATCCTCACTCCATTAATAACCAGTCCGAAAGCAAATTCTTCCGAAATAAAAGTATCTTCGAGTCGGTAACAGTTCTGGACAAACGAAGTATATGTCTTTTCTTTGACTGCTGATGTACTGTTAATTCCAACTAAGCAGCTGGTTTCTGGAATTTTGTTTTCTTCATTATGAAGTTTTTCGCCCACAAAAACTTCCAATGTTTCTGATACGGATGTTGAATGCAGTGTGAGTACTGTCATATATGCACCTCTGTACCAAGAATTAGTTCAATTTTATGCTCTGTTGAACCTTCCTTCGAGTTCGAAACTAAAAAAAGTAAAAAAAAGAAAAAACTAAAGGGCTGGGTGGTTGTGGTATTTTTCAAACTATATTGATCTCCTTTAGAAGAACTCCAGTTCAACAAAGCTCAGAATCAAAACAAAAATGTATGAAAATTTTCTTTGCCAAATGATTGTTGACACCTTAAGATACCTTGTCTAAAAACATATATCTGATGGCTATATAGTTGACTCCAAGTCTCTTTAAAATGTAATTCACAGAAATTAAAACTATAAGGGCTGACTTTAAAGTCGCAATGTTAGCAGATGATTCTTACTTCGCGGGTTCGAAACCCACTATGGGACGTGGAAACAGATTTATCGGGTGAGATCGTATAAATCGAGGCCATGCGTCGCAGTCGGCGCCTGCACGAACAAGATCACTCTCTGATCAATGGCCCTGAGTTCCGACTACATGACAAAATTTGCTGCTCTCCACTGGTAAGTGGTGGCATCTCCATATGAGTAAAAAATTCTCAAGAGGGACATTGATTTACATAAATATGAAATCAAACAAACGAGGGTTGACAGAAAATTTCTTAGAAAACCAACTTGTAGGAACTGGGTGAAACAAATAGATAAAATGGGGAACAAATATTAGACCGGCAATTATAAGTAATTTTTCTAAAACACAGTGAAAAAATTTAATGAAACAGAGAAATTATTCTACTTTTAAAAGTTTACGAGGGGTTATTAAAAAGTTCGTGGACTGAGGCGATAAAATTAGTACTATGAAGTCTGTACTTATAAAATTTATAAGTAATTTAAAACAACATAAAATAAAGAAATATTGAAAATTTAACCTCGATATGTTCATTATTTGCCAAATTATTATAAAATAAAAAGGAGATTATATCATCACTCGGCGCTGTCGCCGTTTACTTTCATGACGTCCGACAACGTTATTGTATTTCAATGTCTGCTTCTTCTACCTCATACACTTAATTTGATGAGACTCCCAGGAGGTTAGTAAGGACTGAAACCCGTCTTGTTAATATGAATTTACAATGTCATGAACAGTGGCTTTCAATGCAAATGATATTAAAATTGAAATTAAAGATTTGGACAGATTCTTGCTTAATTGTGCTAGCAGATTTTGCTTTTTGGAGTTAAATAACTACAACACATGATAACGTCATTTTTTGGAGTGATTGATTTTTCACACCTTGACTACAAATCGACATTAAATGTGCATCCCTTTTCTCTCTGAATCTACTTTAGCATTAAAAACAAACAAAAAATATGATATAGTATTGATAAGGACCCTCTTTATATTGCACCCAAAATTTTAGTACTCTTATGTATTAAGACTGATCAATAATCTGACACAAATATAGTAAATGGTTATCTGCATACCAAGACAAACTTTAAAATAAATCAAAGTATGTTACTCATTATATTTGACCACAATAAAGCTATTAAAAACTTTATATGTTCGTATTTTCTTCACTTGGACAAACAATAGCATTCCTTTGCGATAATAACTTCAATTTCTTTGAAAGAGTTTTCCTTGATGAAATGGACGGGCTCCCAATATCCAAACTTTTTAAATTTAATTTCAAAATATCCTCCTTTACACTTATAAATTTTTGCAAAATCTAAAAAGAATTTTTCATCAGTGTATAGAGAGAGGGTCCTTTAATACAGACAAATGGTTTTTGAACAATAAAAAATATAAGATTGAAATAATACAAAAAAGAATAATTTCTATTTCAAAACATATGAAAAATATTTGATACTGCAATGAACGTGCCATAATTACTAAGAAAAACATATACATTTTGAATAACAATTTACCTTTATCAAAGTTGACAATTTTCACATAATTAATTTTTAGCCAGCAAATGATGAAATATTGCAATACCCATGCCGTAAATAAAAATGAATATTGATTGAATATTATAAAAATAACAGTAGTACATTTTTTACCATCATTAAATTTGACAATTTCCCCAAAATTAACTTTTGCCGTCGAGTCTTGCGGGCACTGGAACCTTCCATACAAAATCATTTTTTCTTCATCTGTGTATTTGGTCACATTCAGGTAAAGAGTCTTTATATTCGGCGATTGAAAAACGCGTACTGTTTTGGAACTCTGTCAAAGAAAATATATTGTATAACATATATGCTGAGCGCAAAATTTTGGCGAAAGGCAGCCTCTACAAGCTGGCTTGACGTGATTTAAATTAGAACATGAAAATGCCATAATATTTAAAAAAAATTCTTTCAACAAACCAAAATGCAACTATTTTATCTAAATTTTACATAATAAAATCCAGCTCAATATTTCGAACATTGGTAAAAATAGCATGGCAAATGTCTAATTGATTAAAATTGGAAATTTAACCGCACTGGTTATAGAGGGACTATTATTTAACTATTTTTATCCAAATGTCAGATATAGGAAATAACATATTTTGGTCAATAAGCAACTTAAAACCAATTTTCTCACAATGGATTTGTACTTAAATCTAATTCTAAATCTCGTAAGTACTGTATTCTTTTGAAGCCTCAAATTTTGTTTTAGTATCCCAGACTCATGCATAAGTGCTTCTTTAAAAAGTTCAAATATGTCAACAATTTGTATAATTATTTTCATTTCCTGTGGTTCTTACACGTGTTAGAGGCATTTATCTATACAGTCTATATGGTTAAATTGCAAACCAATGTTAAAGGCCTGTCAGTTCTTTCTGATAGATTCATTTAAGCAGTATGCTTTCTAACCAGATCATACACAGGTACGATACTGGAAACCTTGATCCACCCGCACTACGATCTGCTACAAACATTTAACGGTAGCTAAGCTTATGGAAACGTATCCGTTCGCATGCTTCTCTGGAAACATAAACCAGTGTTTCTTGAGAAAAAGGTTTATAAAAGATATTAGTAATTCCTTGCTAATAAATTATTATCTGCCCTATGAAGAGAGCGTGGCCATTTATTTGAACAAACTTGAATCACCAACACCTAAAGATACTTTGTGGCAACCTTCGTAAAAATTGGTCCTGTTGTTCTTGAAAGGAAGCTGCAAATGTGAAAAGTTTACGACAACAACGAAAACAATGACAAACGACAGACAATGGACAAATTAAGATCAGAAAAGATCACTTAAGCCTTCGGCTTTGGTAAGCTAAAAAGGACCCCGCATTATGCATTTACATATATTTTTAAAGAATGAACGAATGAAAATCTATAAGGCATATAATATTTGAAATAATATTCGTTGGTGAACAAAGTATGCTAAACAACCTTAGATTGAAATGTTACTCTGAATCAAGAGATTTATCATAAAGAGAATATGATTGTGTAAACGTATAAATTAATTTGCAATATTATATGCATTGAAAGCCGCTGTTCATGACATTTCAAAGTCATTTAAACTAGACGGAGTTGAGTCTTTACTTAGCCCCAGGAAATCAAAAAAAAGATGAGTGTATTAGGTAGAACAAGCAAAAATTGAAAAACAATGACGTTGTCGGACGTCATAAAACTAAGCGAGGGCACCAGATAACAATATTATGTCTTTTTATTTCATAATAAATTGGCAAATAATGACTTTGAAAGTATAACTCTATAATTTTCAATGTTTATTTTTGTGGTTTTATTTTCCTTACAAATTTTGAAAGCACTAAGCATTAGTATTAATCTTAAAGCCTCAGTCCACGAACTTTTTGATAGCACATATAAACATGAAATTCTTATCAATAATTTTACGGAAAAGATTCTCGAACTTATAATAGTGTAATAGAGGGAAAGAACTATCTGCAAACTTGCTTATGAAAGAAAAGGTTAATATCTAATAAGCTGCAAATGACATATTATTCTGAATATACAATATAGAAAGGATGAAGATATAACTTCCTATTATTATGTAATAGAGTGGGGAAACTTTTTTATCATAAAACGGGATTGCTGATCGACGTGCACAATAATGGATGAAATGGGAATAACGCACAGTGAACATTATTTTCAAAATGTTAATGGTAATTTCCATTCCCTAATCAAACTTGAATGAACAGGATCATTATAAGTAAAATAAAGTATTTGACTAAATGAAAATAATCATAATTACTGTATTTTCTTTTACACAAACAAGAAATGGAATTACTATATTTTAGAATTATAACATTTTATGTCATTTGCGGGAAAATCTTGTGTCTAGATTTTTTTTCTTAACAACTGCAACAACAACAAAAAAATTGTGGGAGCCAATCAATGAATATTTTCATACCAATTAACAATAAATAATTTTCCGAGAAAAGAATGGGTACGTAAGTGTATGTTTCTATATAATTTGTTTAACAGGAAAAAAACTATATTAATACGGAAAATAAATAATGCTTGTTTGGTTTGGTTTAAGATTATGGTACACAGAAGGAAATGGCGAAGGGATATAAACATTGCAAATTGTTAATTTGCCGTATTTGATATATCTTATTCCTGCAAAATATAATTACTAGTATGAAGCATAGGATATTTCTATTCCTTACATTGTGTGCTTTGACAATCACTGAAGAGACTATCTGTGATGGGTAAGACACTTGTCATAGTTATATTATGTTCTTCATAAGCACCTTTATATCGTATTATAGACTACATGTATGTAGGATGTGTGATTGTCTTGTAGAAAAAGCGAAGTAACATGCTGCTTTGGATACATATGGAGCAAAGAATATCAAGAATGCATAAATGAGTTAAGCATTACGCATTTATATAGATATTTTAGCATGCAGCAATGTAGTGTAAAGAAGAAATGATATTATTTGATATATCTTATATTATATTTATTATGTTGTAATCTTCTATAGAGTGTAGCCCCGGATTATTTGGGCATAATTGTTCCCAAATTTGTCCCTACCCAAACTACGGTGAAAAATGTAAAAACGTCTGCAATTGTAACCCGGACGAATGTCAGCATAATGTTGGATGTGTTGTCACTACTATCAGTAAGAACATTTATGCATACTTGTGCAGTATACATGTATATTAAGCAAGCATATTTTTCGGTCCCCATTCGCAAAACTAATTCCATTTGAGGTACTTTCAGTTGTTGATGGAAATTTTTGCAATGTATTACTTTCCCTTTCTTCATGGAAGTGCATTAAAGCTCTTCATATTTTTTTTCTTCTTTTTAGAGAAATCATCTACCCACGTTGTAAAAGCAGATCATACAGCAAAGCAACATATATCAATCACCAAAATAACTACATCACGCAGTACAGTTAAGGTGCGCAATGGAAATATCGGCTAAATTTTGTATTTAAAATTGTATTCGTAATCGGGATGGCGATTATTTTTAGTACATTATTTATATCGGATAATTGTAATTATGATTAATAACTACATATCGAGGACGATTATATTTTATATTTAGGCTAGTCACGTGATGCGGCAGTCACGTGATTTTAGCACATTAACTTGAAGTATTGATGTTACATATAAATGTCACTAGTGCAAGGGCATAACCAAGTTAAATTTCCAAATTTAGTATATAAATATTTTCAACAAACATTGTAGTTTCTAAAAAATGCTGCGATCCTGTCTAAATTCTGCATTTTCATTGTTAAAATTATAATTGTATGACCGAATGCTATAGATTTTGCTGGTCAGCGGCATGAAATATTGATATATTTTAAATTGTTTTTAAGATTTCATCAGGATCGCAGCACTTTTCAGATACCTTATTAGTTCTATAGTTGAAATGTAAAAGCTTACTTTGATCCATAGAGTGTATGCCCTTGCACTAGATCGACTAATTAAGACCCCCCACATTACCCTCCGATGTACTTGCATACAAATATACGGCACTGTCAATAAATACGTAATGTACAGAAAATATATTAATAAAATAGCGAAGAAGACATCAAATTCAAGTTATTGTTCCATAGAATATCTGAAAATTATATTTTATTTAATTAGACAATACATATTTTGTTGAGAAAATATTACTTGATCTGTCTCTCACTGCATACAAACTACGTCACGCTGTAAGAAATGACGTCATACTGACAAGTGTATTGCGATCAGTTACTTGTTTATAACTTGTTATGTGGGATTTAACTAGCGACAAAACAATATGCTGTAGTAAGTTTTTAAGTAGATTGATGATTTCTTACTGGTTAAATTAGCAGATAAACTCATTTTGTGGTATTTTAAAGAAATGTTGTATGACGTATATTGTGTATGATGTCATAGTCAAGTTTTCCCGTACAAATTAGGCTCCGCCTCCTTTTTGTAACCTTAACTGTACTGAGCATCTCTCTTTCATACGACTGAAGGAATTACTGCAAAATATGTCCCTTTTTTTAAAGAATCATCTACCCAAAATGTTAAAGCAGAACATACGAAAAAACATCACTATTAGAGGTTCAATGGCATTGCTGAAGTAAAAATAAACTACGATATTAAAACAGGTCAGTACATAGTCGGATTTAAAACACAATGTACTAAAAAAGAAATACCGTCAATTTCATCAAAAAAACAAGATTAATTTGATTACGGATCAACTGCATACTGAAATGAATGAGACAGGAACGGATGTGAACAAAACTACTATGTTAAATGAAGAATATTTAAACTATGTAGAACCCAAAAGAAACATCGACACTAGAATCAATTTTGAAAGACATGAATCCGTCAATTTGTATTTACTTATAATGCCAGATAATCATTTAAACAAATGTACACAATTTCCATCTGGGACTAACTGTACCAATTAACAATTAAAATAAATTGTTTTGAAAAGCAGTACATTGTTTCTTATAGTGTGAATTTCACGAAAAAATCAATCCCACTAAAACACTAATCAACTATTGATATATGTCGAAAAAGTGTTTTAAGTGGTGGTTTTTATTTCTCTGAATCGGCAAGCATTTTTAACTTTACTAAATATGCAGGAGATAAATTTATAGAAGTAAAGAAGAATAGCTTCTTCTCTTTAACCATTAAACCTATGTTAAATCACTTGTTAGCATATGCTCTCTACATGTATGAGTAAAAAGAAAAAGAAAAAAATATACATGAATGCATACACCGTTTTTCACTGGAGTCAAATAGATGGGGCTAAAGCCATAGGAGTTAATGTATCTTTTCCAAATTTTCCACTGTGTTCCGGGGCATCGAGCAAGTAACTTGTTGGTGTTATAATAATAATGCTTTTAGATGTCTTCAAAATTGTAAAATTCACGGTCCTAGGGTCAGGCGGACTAATGAATGAGGTTTCATTTATCAAAAAGTGAAAATGTATAATTTCTTTGAAAATTTACACTGACCTATCTGTTTCTGTGTATCAAGCAAACTGCTAAGTGTATGGCTATGGTTAATAAGATTACCCCTTTCAAAATTGTAAATTTTAGCCAAGAGTACTGATGTTAGGACAAGGCTCAATTTATTATACATACAAAATGCATAAATTTAATTTCTTCAGGGTCTTGAGTGAACACGCGAAGTGCAATATATTCATAATCCTGTGTTCTTTTCTAAAATTATACGTTTGATGAGGTAATGATTTCCTGTTTATAAAGTATGGACTCTTGTGTGATACATTATCGTAAAAATGCATTAGACATCCCCCCCCCCCCCCAAAAAAAAAAGAAAAAAGAAAAAAAATAAATGCACAGTTAGGAGAAGCAAGGGTGTTTTTTTCAAAACTAAGAATTTTTTTTTTACCCTTGGCCATGTACAGTGTAGTGTGGCTAGGACAGAGTTCTATTTTCTAAAAAAATAAAAATAAAAAAAATTCTTAGCTTGGTATGAAGGGAATATTCTAAGAGGACAGGTATGTTTCTCAATTACCCTGGGTCAGGGTCCTCGGCTTGTTGTCGTTAAATATGTATAGTAAACATGAATTGATTCTTTAAAAATCACTTCTCTTCATTTTTTACTGACAAATTAAGAGTCATTCTCTGTAAGAATCAAAGAATTTAGAAAAAAGTTGGAAATGGTACATCACAGATTTTGCTGATTTTTTGCATGCAATGTAGAAACACCATGTATAGAACATTTTGGGGGTTAATTTTTTATTTTGAGTCCCGGTTGCCATGGTAACCAAAACCACCATTTTGAGGTCAACAATACAGAGCAACCTACTGAAAGTATACCATCTTCATCGTAAATTTCTATTTTCTGTATATTATTTACAGATTTAATTGTTGCCTACTCTGATAGACTATTTGTTGGAGTAACTACCAAAACTGATGAAATTATTCAGTAGTTGGTCATAAAAGAGTTGTGTTCCAGTGAAAAGTGTGAATTTTCAAAATTTTACAAATTTGAAGAAAAGCCAATATTTGGCATTTTCTAAGCATAGTAGCAAGAAAACGCGGGCAACCCATAACAAACAACTACCATCACTGAAAAGTTCATTCCTAACTCAACAAAATATAAAATTTCTAGAGAGGTATTATTTCTTAAAATAAAATAAAACGAAAATGAAAATGGTTGCTATGGAGATTTTGGATTAATTTGTAGATTCAACATTTGGCTCCTTTTTGTACATCATAACTTTAAAAAGGTCAAAAGAAAAGCAAATCACATTACTAAACATCATAATTTTAAAATATTATGATAAATGTGAAAGTTCATAAATTAAACAAAAATAATTTGTTACTATAGCAACCAAAAAGACAGGAAAAATAGCTATTGACGTTATCATTATGCAGAATCTGTGGCCTCGATGCATGATTTAATTTCTTCAATTTTAAATAGATAACACTTATTATATTTGTTATTTCACTTATGTACATTTTAAAGAAAAATAAATAAAAATTCAAGCGTGTAAAATCACGTTGCTAAGGTAACCAAATAGTTTTTGAACACTTCTTATATTGGTTGCTATCACAAATTTTGTTATACTGACAGGTATGAATAAAATCCTAGCTTTATTTTTTATTTTTCTTCTTTTTTCAGTAAAATAAATTGAATTTAGTTGTATTTCACTAAATATCAAAATAGTAATTTAATTTTTTGTTAAATGGTAACTATGGCAGCCAATACTTTAGGAAAATCATTTTCATTGATATGTTTTATATACAAAATCTACTGCTTTATTGCACGATTATGTGTCTTCTTCAATAAAATAAATTCCATAAACCTTGTCATTTCACTAACATGAAAAAAGACTATAAATTCATAATTTAATAAAAAACAGTTGCTATGGTAACCAAATATATTAGGAATGATCCAAATAAGTATTGATGTACCAGTACACAAAGCACTGACACCAATGTTTGTTTATACTTCTAATTGATTTATTTACCGGGACAAAAACAGATGAACTCAAACTTAAAATGACATATATCTGAATTACTGCAGCAGGTTTTGTTTCCATGGAAACAATAAATACCGACATAAAATCATGACCGATCTTTTGGTGGCCACTTGCTTTATTAATTGAAACATATATAACATGTTTTAACGTGTACATGCACTTCTTAGTTTAAGTAGGACAAGCACATAGTCAAGAGTGCCCCCCCCCCCCCCCTCTCAATTCAAATTGTTTTTGCTGTTATTGAAATGATCTTTCGCTGTTCCTTTCATACGGAATTTTTATACCACTGCTACGAAGAAGAGGAGGGTATACTGATTTACCTTTGTGTGTCAGTCCGTTCGTCTGTCTGTCTGGCTGCCTGTATGTCTGAACGTAGCAAATGTTTGGTTGCAGTTTTCTCAGCAATTACACATGTCACTATTCATTGAAAATGCTTGAAATTTTAGCACAGTATTTGTTAAGGCATGTATTGTGGCATAGGTGGGTAACATTTGAGTTTCTTAAATCTGATGTCAGTTTCCTGTTTATCCGTGTGTCTGTCCGTATCGTACATAAAAATTTTTTGTTGAAGTTTTCCAAGCCGAGATAAACGTGATTCACACACATTAAGAAAATTCAGTATGTAATTTAAAGATTTTGTGATTTTGTTCTTCCTCATTAAGGCACAGAGGGTAAAATAAGTATTAGGGAAAGTGCAATTAGATTAAATTATAGAATTATACAAACCACCGCCACTCTTATTAGTTCCAAAACACTATCCATAGGGTCTATGCCCCTGGGAGTGAACTCCCTATAAGCTTTTGAAATTCAATCTACAGAGAACCTCATCAATATATGGCAGGAAAAATATAATGATCTGAAATAGTTTTCTGGGAGGTTAAAGTGAGGGGGTATAAAATGTTACCACCACCCCCTCCAATATGTTACAAAGGGAGGGGGGGTGATTAATTTGTATTAGTATTTTTTTTTTCAAGTTAAATTACTTATTTTTATCTAAAACTATTTTGAAAGCTTCTTAGAAATATTTTCCAGAACATAAAGTCTGTGATAAATGGAATACCGAGATGTCCTTATAAAATATGACAAAATCAAATATAATTTTTTTTTTCTCTGCTATAATTTGGGCACATAAATCCATTATTTCAACAACGACCATTTTACATTCCCCAATTTCTGCATGCACGTAAAAATATAAAATGAACTCCTTTCCACTGAAAACTGCCGTATTTCCCTATAAACTTTAATGTATTCCTTCATTATATATTATTTCAGTAAAGTGAAAACAATTGTATTATAAATTTGGCTTAATTTCAACTGTAGTGGTTGTTTGCTATGACAAAAAAATCTTAATATAAATTAATTTTTTATTTCTTTGTTGCATAAATTGATCTGATGTTAAAGTAATAAACTCCTACGTTCTTTCATTTTTTGCAATAACTTTAAGTTCCTAAAAGAAAGGGCACATTCACCCACGATCATCGACCCATTCAAAAAAAAAAAAAAACTTGAATCAACAAATTTCAACCCTGCACAAATTGAAATCTAAAAGAAAATTGCAGTTTTGTCCCCTGTTCAGTTTAGCGATGTGATTTCCTAAGGTTCACTTGTAAAATAAAAAAGAAAATTAATTTAAAAAATGATTAATGAAATTAATTTTCATAAAAATTGATGAAATACCTTACATGGCAATAACTTTTACCCCCCTCCCCCCTTTTTTTCTAAGCACACAATTAAAAAGCTGTTATGGGGTATTTAGCTTAAATTATCATATATACAGAATTAATTTAGTCTAATTAGGTTTACATATATGATTTTTATCAACAGATGGTTTAAAAAATTTTCATCAACATCTGATTTTAATAAGATTGATAATATGTCTATACTAGTATAAATCATTGATATAATTAGAATCATGTCATCATTTATGACTTGGGTACATTAATGTTTTTTTGAAAATAAATACACTGTAAGCATACCCTATTATCAATAAACTCATACAAAATATGTGCAACTTTCAATGTACGACGTGGTAAATATTTCATTGGTACTTGCCTTGTGATCTTCTTATTGCTATGTATATTTCTTCATCACAACATTATTATTCCACCCTTAGCTCTGAAGTCTATTTAGCTGATGTTACTTTTTTTTAAACATTTTTTTTTCAATGATGCAGCACTTGTTGTCACAGAGGCAGGAATTTCATTGGATGCAATCCATTTTTAAATTTATCACATCTAACGTTATACACAAACATGTATATCTCTCAGTCACAGTAAAGCCTAAACAATCATTTAACAGTTTTACTTTGGGTAATGTTAAATACTTCACAAGTTGGATTAAAACCCCTAAAAATATCCAAAACAGACAGTATTTACTCCTCAAAGTCGTTTTCTGCTGTGTACTTTCACTTTCATTTTCATTGATTTAAGCAAAAGATTTCCGAAAGGGGAAATAACTCTTGTCAAAAATGTGTGTAAATTTAGAGATTTTTACAAACTTTACAATCAATTTATTTTCTTAAAGTAAATAATACCTCTCCAGTTTTTTCATATGTTCTTCATAAATGTATTAGGTGAAATTCAGAGCCTCAGAATATTCCACCAGTGCCTGCGTTTTTTGTACACATTGTTATGTTTAACCCCCCTTTTTTAAAGCAATTTTTTATGTTATTTGGCATTTAACAGCAGGTCCAAACAAAAATTTTCAACTTGTTTTGATAGAAAATACAAATAACAAATTATTTCAAAGGAAAAACTAAGTATAATCACCATTATTTAATTAAATGTACATGAATGGGAAGAAATATCATTTTAGGTATTTACCCCTATGTGAAAAAAAGGTAACCTGGTTGCCATGGAAACAAGACCAATTGATCACTTTTAATAATATTTTTGTAAATTGGGCTTATAATGTAACTATTTCACATAGTTTCAGAAAAATCCGTGAAAATCAATTTCCAACCCATTTTGATGCTTACAGAGAATGACTCTTAAGTGCTTGCTGATGATGTGATAGTTTCTCGTAAGGGAATTGAAATTCATGGACCCTTTGGTCAACAATTCACTTGTACATGTAGGTGTGGGGAATTAATGCATTTATCTTTTTTTAAATAATCTTCTTCTCTGGTTTTGGGTGTTTAAAAGTTAATTAACAAAGTGTTTTGTTATGATAAGCAAGGGTTCGCTTTGCTTAAAACAGGTAAAATGTAAATATAAGGAATGCTTTTTGAAGCTTAGCGTGAATAAGTGGCGTGTGATTCACACAGACTTGCAAGTAGGCATATTTTTCTTAATTTTCCCATAGACAGCAATGCATTTTTAACTAAAGATAGTGACGTTACGCTCGATCTTGATATCATTTTTCAATTTTAGTGACTGGCCTATTAAGCCCATTGGCGATTTAAAAAAATACTTGCAATATGGGTAATTTTGGTATAGATAGACAGGTTATCAATAGTGCTTTTCGATGCAGCTCAAAAAATTATCTTTTTCCTGGTTAATCATTTTTAACTCTAAACTGCTTTTAATAATTTAAGAGTATATAATACAGGATGTATATTTAATGTTAGAAACATTAAAATGTATTGTCTTTTATGGATCGGATACCTTAAATCTATGTGTGTCACACTAGAGGCATTTCGTTCGCAGTATTCACCCATCTCCTTTATAAATGGTTGACTACGTTCATTAAAACTGTCAAGTGAGGACAAGTTATGCATCTGCTTAATGTAATTAACTCATTCTTCAGAACTGAATTCAGATGTGTGACCAAAGGGCTATTTTTTAAAAATAATCAATTTCATAATTTATGTATATTAAGTGATTCAGTACCCTTCCTGTTTCAGATTGTTGGGAAGATAATCTGAAGTCTTAAAGAAGAGATAGGTGTCCAAATGTACAGGCATGTCTGAAATTTTAGGTGTCCAAATGTACAGGCATGTCTGAAATTTTATGTACGTAACTTGGTGTCCACAGTGACTGTTTTCTAAATCAATAAGCTATTCTTTTATGCTGAATCTTTTTTGAAGTATATAAACACTAGTTTGCATGTTTTATTTGCATGACTTATTTCTGCCTTATTCCATTTTAATCAGAAAATATATCCAAGATTACCAATGGACACTGCTACTTACATAAACACTAAACAAGTAACATATTACTACAGATTAACAAGTTTTTAAAATATGAAAATTATGTAATCTATAAGGTATGATGAAATCATGTTTAAAGTTATATTAAATGGAAGTTATTTAAAAAGTCACAATTTTTATTTCAAGTTTCAAAAAAGAAGAAATTATGTAAGTAACATAGACACCTTACTCCAAATCAGGCTTTAAAAAAGAACAAAAAATAACAAAACAATCGAACACTTGTCTTTAATACTTTTAATATTTCATTTAAAAGCTTAATAATAGACTAGCTTTCAAAGAGAATTAATGCCGACAAGTATATTGTAGATGGATTACTAAAAATCCTAGGTCTTCTATTTTGAGTCTTGTGGAACTTTGTGTCATTGTTACGAACATAATTCAGTCATTTCTTGTAAATCTGAAAGAAAAAAAGATATAAAACAAAATACACCATGATGTAATCAATACATATGCTGTTTAAATATGTTTATTATACATCCTTGAAAAAAAACAGAAACAAGGCAATTAAAGCACAAATTATGTCACTACGTTAAGTTTTCGTGTCTCCTTTACGAACGTAAATGCGTAAACGATATGGCAATATAAAGAAAAATATTCAATAAGTATTCATCATTTGATAAGAACAGAACAAAACTAACATTTATAGAATAAAATATAGTAAAATGTAACTTTATCATTAATATTATACAAATAATGTAAAAAACACATATGTTCGTAACAAAAGACGCGAATCAAAAGTCAAATGTTAAACCGAAAGTACTCGACTCGGACAGATTTATGCATTGTGTATGGTCATAATCGACATATTTTAGTTTCTTATTAATAGCTACATGGTATAAAGATACAATAACTGTATTTATGTGTTAAACATTCACTCAAATTGATACAATATGAATATACTTACCGAATCTATTACGTACGTAACTTCTTTTTTCTACATGGACACAATGAGCATCGCCATGTTTTCTAGCAGACAGCTGCGCTGCATTTCTACTTTCGTTTTCAATTTATAATTTTTCCACTGCTACGGACTTCCTGAGCCAAACTTATGATTCATTGGTTGTTATTTTAGCAATAATACTGAAAGCTATAATGTCCGTAACGATCAAGACATTAAAATTTTATAATCAGAGATCATTTTAAAATTACAAAAAGAACTGAGTCATGTTCATGAAAAATATTGTTAAAAATAATATATCACACATACTCATTAATTAAACACAAAAATTGAACTTGACAAATTTTTTAGTGTTTGTAGAGAGGTGTCAAAAACTTCAATGCATGTGGACACAATGCGTAACGATCATAAACCATATATTTTTAAGTTCCGAAAAAAAAAATAATCAGGATAATTTTAGCATGTTTGACAACATAAATACATTATTTCATTTATATACTAAGACGTTGTACACATATATTCTAAATGATTTTATTTTTTAATGAAACAATATCTTTATGCCTATTCGAAAATTATGTCACATTTTCTGTGATCGAAATCCCCTAAATGCAAACATCAATGACCAATATTTTTTTTTTCCTCAACTCACATTCATAAAACTATTTATACTATATCCTTACACAAGTATCAAATCATATCAATATCAATCTATCTGCTTACACATTATTTATTGGAAAATAAAGGAGAAAAGAAATATATTTTTTTTAATTCACCAGTATTGAAGAATGCGTGAGACGAAATTGGTCACGAAATTTTTTGTGCTCAGTGAAAAAGAACATTTTCTAAAGTTTTCAAGTGTATTTGGGAATTTTTGAGTTTTGAAGATAGAGATATTTGTGTGATATGTCTCTTGGAGTATTTAGAAGCATTTAAAATGGCCGAATCTGAACGAAGAAGACTTTCATCTGATGGACAGACACCAAAACCCCCGACCAAGATGTTCAAGATGGCGGCACGGAGCGGTGAGTCTAATACAACAGACAGCTTTGAAAATAAAATGATTGACCAAATGATTATAATTGCTAACGCAATAGATCAACTTCAGGATGGTCAGGCACAGTTAAAATCAACATTAAACAGTAAACTAGACAGATTCCGAAATGAGTTTATGGCGTCTATCGACGAAAAGCTTAAAGCTATCCGTTCCGACCTTGACCTTGAACTTGGAAAACAGCAAAGCCAAATCGAATCATTGTCACAGTCTGTTGCGTCTATTCTTCAGAGACTACAGGTGGTTGAAAATGTAGTAGTAGAACGCCCGGACTTTACACATGAAAGTAGGTCAGCAGGTGAATCGAACACGCTGTTTGAAAACAAGGGGAACCCCCTCAACAATGCGGAAATTACAATTATAGCTTCAAACATTCCACAGGAACCGGACGACGACATATTGGAGGTCTCAAAGGAATTGATAAATTTTTTAAATGCATCAATTAATGTGATTGCTGCTGCTCGACTGAGAAAGCGGAACATTGGAAAACCAGCTTTAGTTAAAATTAGCTTTGAGTCCGTACAGGATAAAATACTCATTTTGAGAGAAAAGAAACAATTGAAAACAGTAGAAAAATTCAAAAATGTGTTTTTGCGTGGTAGCAAAACCCATACTGAAAGGCTATTGGAATTGAATGCGCGTACACTACTAAATGAATTGCCTCATGGAAAAGATTTTCGAATCACTTCAAACGGCCGAATTGTGAAGAAAACGCAAGATAAATTGCAACAGGATTTTCAAGACAATAATGAAGGATAGGATCCGCTGCGGTTCATTGAACATTCGTTAACTTTCTGTCATTTAAATGTTGGTGGCTGGCCATCGAACAATCAGGATTTAAGACGAGCATTGATCAAATGTGTAGAGGCTGACATTGTAAGTGTTTGTGAAACACATTTACCTGGAGTTACGGGACTCGATTTAAAAGACTTCGGTTATGAATGGTATGGTTTTAACAGAACACAGATACATAAGAACGCTCCGAAAGCTTCAGGAGGTGTTGGTTTTTTAATTAAAGCTGAGGTTATTAATCATTATGAAGTGACTGTAATCGACAAATGTGTGGATGGAATCTTGGGACTTCAATTTAAAAACAAATCTACTGATTTTAAATTCATTGTTTTTGCTTGCTACCTCCCACCAGAAAACTCACCCTGGGGCAGAGATGCACTTGCATTTTATTCACACATACTTTCTCATATTTATCTGAACAGTGAATCTAATGCTGTGTTTTTATTGGGCGATTTCAATTCTCGTCTGGGCAACCTGAAAGACTTTTGTGTCGAAGTTGACAATATCATACCAAGGGAAACTATCGACTTTAATCAAAATCGACATGGCCAAGCATTTGCTGAATTTCTATGTGATGCCAAATTTTGTGTGTTAAATGGTCGGTACGGGGAGGAATCTAACAAATTTACTTCGGTTTCACCAAAAGGAAAGGCTGTTGTAGATTACATATGTGTTCCTTATGATCAGCTGGCAAACTGTCACAACTTTAGAATAAAAACTTGTGGTGATCTGATTGAATCAGAAAAATTACAACATTGTCTTGGATCCAGATGTCGTGTTCCAGACCATGACCTCTTGATATTCGATTACAGTTATAAAATTGAAAGTCCGGATGAAGCAAATGATGTCAAATTAAATGCAAAGAACTTTCAGCATACTCCAAGAAAAAAGTTCAAATTCAAACAAATACTAATGAACTTTATGAGTTCGGACATTATAAAAGAGGCTTTGTGTGAAATTATTAGTCAAATAGAACTATGCAGAGAAAAACAAAATGAAATTGACAAAATCTATGACAAATTGTGTAGTGTTATTACAACTGAAATGGAAGAACAAATACCATTTTTTGATGCATCCAAAAAAGTTAGAAAACGATTGAAGTACAGTAAACCTGACTGGAACCAAGAACTCTCAGAATTACGGAAAAAGTTACACATGAGTGAAAAATATTTCAGAAAAACCGTAGGAAGAAAGTGTAGACAAGATGCACGGTTACAATTTTTAACAGCACAGAGATATTTTGATAAAAAACTACGATTTTACGAGAGGAAATACAGACGTGATTTAGCCTTAAACATTGAAACACTTAATACAGAGAATCCAAGTGCCTTCTGGAAAGAGTTGCAGAAACTAGGACCGAAAAGAAATATTAGCATTCCGATGGAATATGTGAATGACGATGGAACTGTTCTACATGACGAGGACCGAATACTACAAAATTGGGAGTCGGCATTCAAGAATCTATACACAAATCCAACTGGAAATTTTGATGATGCATTTTATAATCAAGCTATTCTACATAAACAAATCCTGGAAGGCAACTCATTGGATCCGTTATTTATACCAAATGAATCGCTGAACAAAACTATTACCATAGAAGAAGTCAGTAAAGTTATTTCCAACTTAAAAAACGGAAAGAGCGCAGGAATTGATCAAATTTATAATGAGGTTCTGAAGAATAACTCTGTTACTAAAGTGTTGCATGTTTTATTCATGTTCTGTTTTGACACCGGAAGAGTCCCTTCTATTTGGATGAAAGCTTTAATACGCCCAATTCCAAAAGGCGCTACGATTGATACAAGGTTACCTTTGAACTACAGAGGAATCAGCTTATTATCAGTCGTTGCGAAATGCTACAGTTCAGTCTTAAACAATAGAATACAGCAATACCTAGAAGATAATGAAATACTCTCCGACACACAGAACGGATTTCGACGCAATAGATCTTGTGAAGACCACATATTTACCCTTACCAACCTAATACAAGATCGAAAATCTACTTTTGTTACTTTTATTGATCTTCAAAAAGCTTTTGATTTTGTGAACAGAGATCTCTTGCAATACAAACTTCAGTTAAATGGAATCAATGGTCCGATTTATAATGCTATTTCCAGTTTATATTCTGAGACATTCTCTTGTGTATGTGTAAATGACTTTCGCACAAACTGGTTTGAATGTCCAAATGGTGTACGTCAAGAAAACAACTTGTCACCCACCTTATTCTCCCTTTTCATTAATGATTTAGCAACAGAAATTTCACAACTAAATACAGGAATTCCCATTGGTGATCAAAAGATAAGCCTTTTATTGTATGCTGACGATATTGCCATTCTCAGTGAAAATGAATCAGATATGCAAAAATGTCTTGATACTCTGTCCAACTGGTGTAAACGGTGGAGATTAAATGTGAATTGTGCCAAATCAAATGTCATGCACTTTAGGAAACGCAATGTACCTCAAAGTCTATACAAGTTCAAAATAGGGGAAGAAGAATTACAATATGTTAATCAATATCGATATCTCGGTATAATCTTTCACGAGAAGATGGACTTCAACATAGCGGCAGAAACTCTTGGTAAAGCTGGAGGAAGAGCATTGGGGTCAATGATTTCGAAAATTCATGATTATAAAGATGTTGGATTCCATACCTACGAAAAGCTTTTTCAATCTTGTGTGATCCCTATTTTAGATTATTGTTCCGGGGTTTGGGGATTCAAAACATATCATTCTTTAGAAGTTGTACAAAATCGTGCTATTCGATATTTTTTTAGGACTACATAGATACGCACCCGCAATCACATTAAACAGTGAAGTTGGATGGATAACACTGACATACAGGCGCTGGATCAACATGATTAGAAGATGGAACCGATTAATCGAAATGGACGATGACAGACTCACCAAAAAGATTTTCTTATGGAATTATCAAAATAGTGGAACATGGTGTTCACAAATGAAAGAAGTCCTATACAAATTAAACATGCAAACCAATTTTGATTACCTCCGAATATGTGATTTAAATCAAGCCAAATGTGAATTGTTTGTGCTTTGCGAAGAAGAATGGAAATTGAAAATATCGACGTTACCCAAATTTGTGACCTTTAAAAATAATTTTGAAATGGAACCTTAGATAACCATGGGTATGAAAAAACAAGAACGCTCCACAATGGCTCAGTTTAGAGTCGGTATCCTTCCGTTACGAATAGAAACAGGCCGATTTAGAAACGAACCGCCACAAGAACGTTACTGTGTTCTATGTAATGACGAATCAGTAGAAGACGAAAAACATTTCTTATTTCATTGTAAAACCTACGAAAATATTAGAGAAACTTTTTTTCATAATGTTCATTTAAATAGAAATTTAACTGTATTTGAAAATTTAAACATTTTAATGAAAAATTATCAGAGACAAACAGCCAAGTTTTTAAATTTATGTTTTTCACTAAGACAAAAATATTTATATCAATCAAATTAATATGTCCATCATGCGCGCTAAGGATTAAGTAATACTGTACATATATTAAAGTGACATATAGGTCCAATGGGCCGGGTGTGATGTATATTCGTTTATATTGTATTTACTTGTTTATATTATACACATGTCACTATAATAAAATATTTACTTACTTACTTACTTACTTACTTACTTACTATTTACAGTACCAGGTAGTTTTATACTATTTTTAATGAATACTGATCTGGGATCTTATCTTATTTTATACTTCTATAGATCCGTCACAGTTCAGGATTTTATACGAGTGTCCATTAAGACATGTGTACCTGAAGTGAGACTTACTAAAGATAATAATTATCAACTAAATATCTATGGAAAGAATATATTTCGTTATCTTATGAATAGATTTAATGATAATTGATACGGAAAATGTCAGGCGGTGTATGAAATAACGGAAAATGAGGATAAGCATGCAATGTTAACAATATTACTGAAAATCTTGGTTTACACAAGATGAAACACACCCTTTAAGTTTGGTTTAATCGTGGCTTATAGGTCCTTAATGGTGGTTTAATGGTTGCTCTTGATATTTGTATGAACATATTAATTATTTATTTTGCACAAAGTTTGTTTTGGACTTGTAAAAGTATTTATTTTGTTGAATTGATTTATTAATCAAACTATAAACATTTTTATTTATGGATCTTTTTAAAAGGCTTATATTACATAAATATTTCTAAACCGTTGAACCGTTGAGCTTTTAAATTGTAATAAATTCTTCGCTCTGTTATTCGAAGATTTGTACGTTTAAGCATTAAATCGTGATTGAAATTAAATGAATTATAGATAAAACACAAAAAAATCTGTCATCGGGAAACAAAGATGAATTTTTTTAAATAATAATAATAATAATAATAATAATAATAATAATAAATATTCTGCGGATATTAACGTTTTTTGTGTCTAAGATTTAGGCCTAGTGACAATCCTCATTTACGAGTTACCTGGTTATGTTTACAAAAACTTTTTTTTCGAAAATCATATTCAGTTAAAATTCTTTTTGTATGATAATGGGTATCAAAATAATTGTCATTTTACAATGAATCATAATTTTAATTTGTTATATTCTTGCGTAAAATTTAAATTTTGTAAAAATAATTGATCATCAAAATCTGTTAGTGTACGTTGTGAATGTATAGTTTCCTGTTAGTTGACCGGGGACGGTGGACACCTAATTAAGATCTATTGTT
Source organism: Saccostrea cuccullata (assembly GCF_032062105.1). Lineage (NCBI taxonomy): Eukaryota > Metazoa > Mollusca > Bivalvia > Ostreida > Ostreidae > Saccostrea > Saccostrea cuccullata. The sequence continues at coordinate 271,476 of NW_026931057.1, read as the reverse complement.
AAATCAAAAGGTACTGTACACTGTTAATTTTACCCCGTTTCCCAATGTGTATAAATCAGGTCGGATGTCATGTTTAATCTGATCGGCTGTTCTTCTGAAAATCGATGTTGAAATTACAATGATTGAAGACCGACTAGATTTTGACAGATACTTACCGCTGCATTATATAAGAAAAAAATAACGAATTAATTCAAATTATTCATGATGTAAAAATCAAACTTTGAACTAAACATGTTTTATATACCTGTGGTCCAAGCTCGCCCCCCCCCCCCCCAAAAAAAAAAAACAAAACGACAGATTTTTTTTTCTCATGAGAACACGACTTTATATCCCTGGGAAATATGTAGCGGAATATGTTGTTTTCAACACATGAAATAAAAATACCATCTCTTAAAAAAAAGTAATATATATTTTGTGTTTATGGATAAAGATGATTTTAAGAACAGATTGATTTTCGGTAGTGAGAAATTAAGATATTTCACAGAGGGTTAGCCCCGGCGTGTAATAATATAATTATTCATTTTTTAAAACAAAAATCATATACACAAATACTAAAAACAACGTATGTAATAATTATTTATTTAAAAAAAATCATATGCGGTAATAAGATAAAACATCTTTAATTTTTATTGATACTGTAAATAATTTAAAAAAAATTTAGAAACCGGGAGCAAGGCCCTGTTAGCTTACTTTATTCTCAGTGCCCGAGATTTTGCATGTTGACAGAAATGTGATATGAAAATGACGATCGAGACAAAATTATAAATCACAAAAAAAATCAGATTTTGCGTAAATGACATTGAAATAACTTAAAAAGTTAGATCAAAGATTCGATATAAAATGCGTAAAACGTAAAAGTTCAATGAGGTTTGACCATTAAGTCACCATTAAGCTCGGCTTAAAGGTGGCTTAATGGTAGCTAAATGAAGTTTAGACATAAAGCACCTGTAAGTTGCAGCTTAATGGTGGCTTAATGGTGGCTTAATGGAGTTAACTTCTTTAAGCACCTTTACGTCACCATTAAGCTACCATTAAGCGATTGCTTAAAGGTGGTCTTTCGTCTTGGTTTATGCGCAGGCTGGCACAAGTTTTCCAATCATTTCTATGTTTGAGAATCTAGGGTTTTTTAATTATACTGTTAACATTTTTGAGAGGAATGCACTGTATGTCATAGTCCAAATACATGTTTTTTTTTCCTGTTTAAGCATTGTGAGATATGAAATAAAAAACAAGGAAGGAACTACTACTTAATATATGTACATACATGTGTCTTTCCAAACAGATTGATGAAGAAAATGTTCGAAAATTAAAAACAATAAAACATGTTTCATTAATTCGAATCACTTAATGATGTAGTCACGTGTTTCTTTCTTATGATTTAATCTTTCTTTTTTAATCCCTACATTTGCTCTGTTTTACTTAATTTTCGAAAGGGGTGTTATAAGTTTTGCTGCTCAAGAGGTTTGAAGACTTCACAGTTCTTTAAGGAAATCCCTTTCTACAAAACAGCCTTATTTTGACCCCTCGTAAATAGGTGATTTTTTTTTAAACAAAGTTTTTGCATTATAGATTCTGAGCCTCTTTTGTATGGAGAATTTTGTCTTCTTACATGCTGATTTTCTGTTTTCTCTGACAGTGTTACCAATCACATTATTGTATCATCATATACGGATGTATTTCAATATCATCTTACAAGAAAATTGATATTGAAATACATTGGTATGGCAATACCATGAATTTCAATAGCATCTTACTAGAAAGATAATGACATTACCCGCGATGTTTGTATCATTTTGCAATTTTAGTGACTGACCTACAAACCCATTAGTGAAATAAAAACAAAATACTCGCATTTTGGGTGATTTTGGTATGAATACTCAGTATATGGCTTATCAATAGACCTTTCTGATGCCGTTCAGAAAATAAAGTTTAACTTGATTTTATATGGGAAAATAAATTTTTACAGGGCAAATAAGACGTATTTTAAGCATGAAACGCAATACATTTTAAGCAGGGATCGCGCGTTTCTTGTGTAGAATGTTTAAAAAAAATAATCTAGAATTTTCAATTTCCTCAAAGAACAAGTGCATTCAATATCATTTTTGACGTTATATGCGATTTTGCATTAAATGGTTGCAAGTAAACGAGAGCAATAGTTTTACAGAAGAAAAATCCGTAACGCTATTAATTAAAAATGTGCATATGGATTTAAACATAAAACTCACTCTTTAACAAGGAAGTTTAATAAGAAATAAATTGTATAGAAAAATTTTGCTAAATTTATAAGTTTGAAATATTTCATTTATTTTGATATCAAACCGCATGCTTTGTAGCCACTAGATGGATGGAGATGGATTACAAGAAATAGTTTAGACATTCTTCGAATTATTTCTGTTATAATAGAGTCGCCGACGAGGCGTAGTGGTTAAGCGTTTATAGAGTAACGGAGTAAGAAGTTTGTTCCTTAAGCGGGAGGTTTGAATCCAATTGTGGGACTTATACAGGACTTATACTTTCATACGAGTCCGTATAAACCGAGGTGCCGCGTTACAGTAAGTGCTCGTATGCAAACTATATAGCATCATTCTCCCCTCTCGAAAAGTGGGAAGTTATATACAGTGATCGGGATGTCCATCTGTCTTTCACGCTTTGGGTTACCCATCTCTTATCCACAACTCCTCTTATACCGCTGAATGAGCATCGTCATAAGCTACCATACGGGAGTATCGATAATTATCAAATACTTCTTGTTTCTTTTCACAAATCAACAGTCAGAAAGATAAACTATGAAAGACCCAGAAGTCTCTGTCAAAACTGTAGTTCTACTGGTTTATACTAATATAACGATGTAAAAGAGGAGTAGCAATTGGAACTTGAAAATATAATGCCGCAGCAAATAAAGTTATGATTTTTATTAAGTCACTTTCTGTGGCAATATTACAATAAGACTGCAGTAGTTTTTAGTAAATGTTTACAAAATTATCAATTTTAGTTACCATGGTAACATCATTCATAAAATTAAATAAAAAAAGAATAAAGTCAATAATGTATTGAATTGTAGTGTAGTCTACCTACATGCCACATTTTATTATAATGAGACTGAAACTTTTTTTTGAATAGCATTTTTAAAGTAATTTACAGAAATTAATATTTTTAGTTACCACGGCAACACAGTTAATTAAAATCAAAAACCGACACAGAGAATTATGTATCTTAGTCTAGACCACTTGTGTGCGAAGTTATATTAAAATTTGACCCAAAACTGTAGGAGGAGTAACATTTTGAAAGCATTTCAAAGAAATTTCTATTTTTAGTAACAACGGCAATGCCGTTCATGGAAATCAGAAATCAATGTACAGAATTATGTATCTTTTTGTAGTCTTCATGCGTGCCAAGTTATATTAAAATCACGCCAAGACTGTAGGAGGAGTAGCCTTTTGAAAGCATTTCATTATTTTTTTATTTCTAGTAACCATAGCAACACCATTCATCAAAATCAAAAAAAAAAAACAATACACAGAATTATGTATCTTTGAATAATCTACTTGTATGCCAAGTTATATTAAAATCAGACCAAAAAAAGTAAGAGGGGTAGGATTTTGAAAAATTACAGACAGACAGACAGCTAGACAGACAGACGGACGGACGACAGATGCATAACTGTAGCATAAGCTCTTCAAGTCTCTGACCAGTAGAGGTAAAATGGTATAGATAACTTTAAAGTGAAGCGGTAACCCAACCACGTGGCTCTAAGGATGAAGTTTCATCTGATATATATTCACATTTAATGCATTTTGTTTTTTTTTTAATCTATAAATTCATTTATCATGAATGTAATATTTTCATAACAGAAATAAACAGTCAAATCCCTCTAGATGAATTGAGGAATATTATGTTATATATAATCAATTGATTCATTAATGCACTAATCTAGCTATTAAAACATTCAGGTAGACACCAATCGTGTTTGAATCAAATGACATTGTTTTAATACTGATAGAAAATAAGATTTTTCCCTTTTATTTGAACATCATTTGTATATATTTCAGGGAAAGGTACTGTTGTATTGTACATTTATTACAGAAAATGTGTATCATACATATTATACATCAGAATGGAAAATATTTTTGTATGTCATTCTGAACATTTCACAGGTTTTTATTCTTTTCGTAAGTAGTATTTAACCACAAATACATTTACAATGTACCGATCACAAATTAAATCTTGACACTCCTAAGTTACTCCACAGTTATTTCTAGTTGTTACTTGTTTCATATGAAAAGTTACAATTCGCTCTCTTCAAGATTAGTCTACCAGTTCTTTGTAAAGGGCCTGAAGCATATCTCTTTTTAGAATTACTGGCATCACATGTGTCCTTTGTTGGGGGTGGGGGTGGTGGGTGGGGAGGGGGAGGTGGATTACTCCTTGTGTTTCCTGCAAGTGGTGGATATCCTCCTTTTCCTTCTGTTCACAAAAAAGTAATAAACGTTGTAGTCATGTACAGTTAGACCTATGTTCATCGATGTTTAAAGAAATTACATTTTACAATCGTGAAAAGGGAATTGTATAGATTTATTTGTAACAGTTACTGAGATTTATGGGGGTTTTTGTTTAATCCTCAATTCTACAATGAAAAATAAAATTAAATATCAGTCCTCAGGGGAAGTGACGGTAAAGCAGCATTCAGATATGACGTTTAATGAGTGTATGTTTATATAAGCAGTTTGTATTGTTCATAGGATAAATATATTTAACTGGTATTTAACAAGGGATTTACATTTATTATGCTCGGAAATACGTACGCTTTGGATCAGACATTGTAAAATGTTTGCCGTTTAATTCAGAGCAAATGGTTTGAAAATACCTGTAAAAAAGGAATCGGTATATACATCTATAAAACTTGAAAACTTCAGATAATATGGGATAACAACTAAACATCAACAAAACCCTTGTTTCTAAGGACTTTAAATAAAAACAAGATGTGTTTGTAAAACACTGATGCCCCCGTATGGCACATTGCAAAGATTAAGGTTTTCTTAAATGCAAATTTAATTAATTGGTACCAAAAGTTTGGTATTCTCACTGGAAAACAATTGTGAAATTTGAAGGTACGCTTATGTTAAAGTATTTTAATAAGTACAAAAATCTCCAAGATCAAAAGGTCAATGTAATTAGTATCAAGTGAAAGGTCTTGCCAGATAAAATATACTTATATAGAGCATGAAAGCCCTAGCCCTAACCTTTAGAAGTTATGGTCAACCTTCAATTTCTTAAAAAGTAGGTCAAACTGCAAGGTCAAGGTCAAATGTTTAAAGTTAATTTTATCGAATGAAAGGTCTTGTCATAAGGATCAAATATGTAAAGTATGAACGCACTAGCCCCAAGTCTTCAAAAGTTATGGTCAAGGTTTGCTTTTTTTAAGAAGGTCAATTTCAAAGGTCAAGGTCAAAGTTCTTGGTATCCTATGAAGGGTCTTCTTACAAATATTACAAGTATGAAGTATAAAAGCCCTATTCCTTACCGTTCAAAAGTTATGGAAAAGGTTAAAGTTTTCTAACAAGTACGGAAATCCACAAGGTCAAGGTCAAAGGGTCAAGATTGTTGGTATCCAGTGAAAGGTCTTTCAACAAACATTAAATATGTGAAGTATAAATGTCCTGGTATTTACTGTTCAAAAGATATGGCCAAAGTAAAATTTTAACATTTTCATGTAAAAGTGGGTCGAACTCCAAGGTCAGGGTCAAAAAGTCTAATTGGGTGGTACCCAAAAAAGGTAATACACATATGAACTATGAAAGTCATAGCTCCACTAAATCAACAGTTATGGGCAGGGTTAAAGTTTTTGCGGACAAACAGAGAGACAGACAGACAGCTAGACAGACAGAGAGACAGACGGACACAACAAAAACTATATACCCCCGAAACTTCGTTTCCGGGGGCATCAAAAAATGTGACAGTCTTAGTGCGTTTTTAAAACAGAAATTATGGTTCCATTTCTCTCCAAAAAATTACGACAATTGAGTGATTTTTTCATTGCCTGTAGACAAAATTATACTAGATGATATTCAATAGATTTAATTAACATCTCATTCGATTTTTAAAGTAGTTTTTTTTTTTAACTAAGTGTTATGGCAAGACAAAACGTTTGGCATTTTCAAAGTATAGACAAAAATTAGAATCCTTCAAGTTTTGTTTTCTTGCGTTGAAGACGGCTTTAAACCATAGGTAATAAGAAAGCTGCCAAAAATAATTCGAGCCAAAGGTACTGATTATACAATACACGTTTTCTCAGATAACATGCATCTAAAGAATTCTGTCGTACTTCTTTATCAGCGTTGAGAAAAAAAAATCATCTTATTTTCATGTACAATTAGAAAAGAAATACGAACCTCTCTTGTGTCTAAAGCAAACACCTGTTTTAATCAATGGTTGAAATTCAGCTGTGAGAGTAGTGTGTACTAAGAATAGACCCTCTTTATGCGCTGTGTGTATATTTTACAAGTCTTTCAATACCAATATTATTAAAAATTATTAAAAGCCGGTGTCGACTTACGGGAAAACCTAAAAAAAAAAGAAAAGAAAATAGATTTATTAGGCAGACCTCTTGCACCATTAACTACATTAAGGTATCTACACCTACAGGTGTTCCAAGCGAGAGCAAACACTATATGTACATGTATAACATCTGAATCAGTCTATTTACAGTCAAGAAAAACGATGTTACATGTATATTGTTTTATTCACCCAAACTTTAAAAATAATTTTCAGTATCAATAACGTTTCTTAAAGCTGACATGAATTCATAAAAACGCAACATGTTCATCTATGTACGACTTGTTTCATACAAACTATAGCCGAATTCCGCCATATTTCTTTCAGATACCTTGTCTCATTGTAAGGATATAAGTATACCCCAGTGCGCTCGTTACACTTGAATGATTTTTTGGTTTGGCTATCGACTTGTGCACATCTCCGATGGTCAAGCATATGAGAACACATGAGGAGATCAAGACATTTCAAAACCACAATAAACAACATAATAATCATATTTCTGAATAATTATTGATTTGAATCAAAAGGAAAAAAATGCAAGTTTGGTGAGAAATTTAGATGCACGAGTACGTATTTTTACAGTGCGCCAATTTATGCAGAATAAACTTGAAATAAAAAGCAGTAAAATCTCCAAACACATTTTGTAATTAAATCATTCGAATGGAACAAAACAACCAACGTCTTTGATTTGAAGCCTCTATGCAATTGGTGCATATCGAGAAAACACCTCGAACGCTGTAAACGTACCAATATCTGGTTATAAGGTTATTGCATCGGTTCGAAGTCAAGTGATATACACCATGAATTCCATTTATTGAAATATGCATCACAAAAAAGAAATAAACTCCACAAAGCTCAAGAGTAAACACACTGTCATTACTCCGTATAGACTAACACGTTGATACACTTAGTCTGTGCTGATCAGATTTTGGTCAGGGAAAATATCACAAGTGGAAAGAGAAGTTATTTGGTATTTGCGCGGCTGAAGGGGGGGGGGGGTATAATTGTGCTATAATTGAGAATTGTCTATCTACATGTAGTTCTAATATACATTCTATACAAAGTCATGTATATAGTCTGCAGTTTGTTTGCGTCGCAAAATTCATTTGTCAATTATAACTGATTATTTTGGTACTAATCCTAAATCTAAACCAAGTAATTTGATGTACGGTAATTATTTACTTCAAATCTTAAATGCAATTAACCAGAATACAATTTTTTTATCTGTACATAGATCTATACGTTCTTTAACACACAAACACACGAAGAAATGCCACCCCCTGTTCAGATTGACATTTAGGCATTTGATTTTTTAGCCGGAGGGGGGGAGGTGCAAAAATAATTTACATGACCGTTATCTAAATATTCTTGGAAGACAAACATATCTGTCGAATTCAATTTTGATTTTTTTTTTTCAATATGTCACTCCGACCACAAAGTATGTGCATTTTGAGGAATGTATAAATGTTTTATAATTATGTTGTTATAGAGTCTTTCGAGATTTCACTATCCCTGCCAGACAGACTATCTATTTTTTTTAATATAAAACTAATTTCTAAAGGAGTATTTGGGAGCTAATTTTAAAAGCTAGGGTAGGGATTCTTGACACTGGTTGAATACGGATAATTTTATTTACTCTTTTGCATATTGAACTCTCTCTCTCTCTCTCTCTCTCTCTCTCTCTGTGTGTGTGTGTGTAACCATCCCTTAGGACAATAATAGGTGAAAGATCCTACGCACTTTGTGCTGTACCATTTATTAAGCCTTAGGACAGATCAAGGATTTTTTTAGGCGGGATGTCGAAACTTCATCAATTGAATAATAATTTTAATTGGACAAGACGTTAACTCAAAAGGCCAAATTGAAAGAGAAACTAGAGGTATTGTGAGCAATGAGCTCACTAAATGATACCACCGCCTTCCATATGATTAAAATGGCAAGGTCCACATTTTGCTGTTGTCGCTAAACCCAAAATACGTGTCGGATCAAAAAGTAAAATAGGAGGAGCACAATGATAATATGTAAGATTCTTTGAAAGTTTCATTAAATTTCACTAAGGGGTATATGAGGATTTTCGGATAAGAGATGGATACCCCAAAGCGAACAGACTGACGGACGGACATAACCATTACTTTTCCAGCGGGGGGTATAATAAACGTGAAATATACATCACAGGAAAGGGTACATTGGGAACTTTCTCAAATACCTTTTCAAACGCATTGGCCTCGGAAGCAAATTGAAAGTGGGGGGCTAAGTGCAAAGATTTTTTTTTTACATTCAAAAAATCTGAGAAGCTTAAAAAAAGCGGGAAATGTCCTTTTCCAAAACACTAATATCTTATTTCGTGTAGGGGAAAGGGGGGGGGGGGGGGGGAGGTTCGATTTTCAGTAACAAAATTTTTCTCCAAACACCTACACTTTCCTCTTTTTTAATCTATATAACTTGTCTGTGGAAAGTGGTTGGGGGGGGGGGCTAAACCTACGCAGCAATGTTCAATGTCTATACTAAGTATATATTTGTAAGAAAGCCATCCCCCCCGGTTCCGACACTTATGCTCAAACGTACAAGTCGAACCTGGACCTGGACAACAGACAAGAGAATTTTTAAAAAGCTTATTGTAGGTAAAATGTGGAATTCTCACGGGGGGTTTGCTCTCTCTTTCTATCTGCTTTTCCTAGTAATCATTAATTATTTATGTCTTAAAAATTAATTCACATTAAATTCTTTTTTCATTATCATTGTACCACAGAATCAAACTCGTTTATTATATCCGTCGCAACAAGTTGCGTGGGGTATAATGTTTTGGACCCATCAGTCAGTCTTTTTTTTTGTTTTGTCAGCGCAACTTCTTATAAACCACTGCACAGAGTTTTGTCGAACTTTCGAGAAATATAGGAGTCAATGTGTGTCTAGATTTGCACATCACCATGACATTCTTTATTTTTTCGGGAATTTCCGCACTTTTACATTTAAATTTTTACCATGTCTTGAATATAAAGATGAGTAGTTTGTCAGCGCAATAAACCGCTGCACACAATTTTGTCAAACTTTACAGATATTTAGGACACAATATTATAATCATAGATGTGCATATAACAAAGAAATTACGATTCCTTTATTTTTTTTTTTTTTTGGAATTTCAGCTCTTCGACTTTTGGGGGATCGTGGGGTATGTTTTCATTCATTGTGCATAAAATTATAAATAACTTTAAATCAAATTATTTTAGGTCTAATAAAGGCAATACACAGTATTTATTTGATAGTAATTAATCATTAAGAAATCAATCTGTTTCAGACGTTTTTCTTAAATCATTTTTATGAGAGTGTTAATATGCATGTTTTATTACACCCCTCCCTCTCCTATCGCAGGAGCTATCTTCAAAAGGTGAATGATTCGTAATAATGCATGCTTTATTATAAATTTAATGAAGTTAAACCATGTTATCTTAAATTCTATTTGCAATATTTACAGAAAAGAGTAATGTTTAGTTTTGAAAAAATTGCTTGCATTTTTTTCAATCAACCCCACTGAGCTTTCAACCTTTGATATTTTCCCTGACCAAATAAAAGGATTGGCATGGGGCACGTGTGTCTAAGCATCTTTTACTGTTGAGTTAGCAATGGATTACATGACTTCTAAGATGCATTTTTCAATAAAAGTAAAATACGGTAAGATAATTCTTTCGACATGTGCACATCCCTGTAACGATAGCAGTATATCCAGGTAAATGTTTTATCACTGCGTTTAACGCGTTTTCTCGACCTGCAGGGAATTTTGCTGTACGTGAATGTATTCAGTGTTAGTGTTTTTTATGCCCCCGTAACGAAGTTCCGGGGGTATATAGTTTTTGTAGTGTCCGTCTGTCTGTCTGTCTGTCTCTCTGTCTGTTTGTCTGTTTGTCCGCAAAAACTTTAACCTTGTCCATAACTTTTGATTTGGTGGAGTTATGACTTTCATATTTCATATGTATATTCCTTGTGACAAGACCTTTCTTATGGTACCACCAAAATTTGACCTTTTGACCTTGACCTTGGAGTTTGACTTACTTTTACATGAAAATTTTAAACTTTTTCTTTGGCCATATCTTTTGAAAAGTTGATACCAGGACATTTATACTTCACATATCTAATGTTTGTTAAAATACCTTTCATTGGATACCAACAACTTTGACCCTTTGACCATGACCTTGTAGATTTTTGTACTTGTTAAAAAACTTTAACCTTTGCCATAACTTTTGAACGGTAAGTAATAGGGCTTTCATTCTTCATATATGTAATTCTTGTGAGAAGACCCTTCGTTGGTTACCAAGAACTTAGACCCTCTGACCTCGACCTTTGAGATTGACCTACTTTAAAAAAGCAAACCTTGACCATAACTTTTAAAGAGTTAGGGCTAGTGCTTTCATACTTTACACATTTGATTCTTATGACAAGACCTTTCATTTGATAACAAGAACGTTGACCTTGACCTTGGAGTTTGACCTACTTCAAAAAAAAATGAACGTTGGCCATAACTTCTGAATGGTTAGGACTAGGGCTTTCATGCTTAACATAAGTATTCTATGTGGCAAGACATTTCATTTGATACTAATTACATTGGCCTTTTGACCTTGACCTAGGAGATTTTTGTACTTATTTAAAAAAAACTTTAACATTTGGTTACTTTTAAATTATACAATTGTTTTCCAGTGAGAATACCCTACTTTTGGTACTATTTAGTTAAATTTGCATTTAAGAAAAGCCTAATCTTTGCTATGTTGCCATACGGGGGCATCAGTGTTTCACAAACACATCTTGTTCTATATTACAGCAAATGCATTCAAAAATAATTTAATTTTCGGTTTAGTTCTATTTTTTTGTTGAATTCTTACTTTACAAACGTGTATTTGTTCAGTTTATTCAGTTTATGGACTTCTAAAAACTATGCTATCGGAGATGTGTACATGTCGACAGCAAGGCTAGAAAATCACTCAAGTGAAACAATTCTACAAGGCTATACAGTGGACCCTCAGATATCCGGACCCCAGATATCCGGATGCTTCAGTATCCGGACGATTTTTCATCGGGACGAAATTTTTAAATGTTACATTGTCTTGTTTAACTGATGATTCAGGTATCCAGAATCTTCACTTATTCGGACAAATTAACTGGGAAACAAATCGTCCGGATAAATGAGGCTCCACTGAAAATATTTATATGAAAATTCTTTCAAAAGAATACGTGCAGATTGAACCTTTCATTACTTTTATCACGATAAGAAAAAAATATATATTCTTTTTGTTCTTATTCTTAAATTGTCTCCAACTTTTTCACTTATGCAAATTGTTATGTTTTTCGGCAGTTCGATTAATTTTATAAATTGCACACTGCATAAATTCCAGTTGTACCTAAGCCTAAGACAAAGTCAGAGCTGTGCATTTACTTTTTTTAATTGACTTCTTTTGGTATTTGTTGAAATTTGATAGTTCATCTACAATATTTTTTTAATGTACGCGCCGTTAAAATGTCACCATTTGATCCCGACTGAGCTGTCAACGTATATTGGCAAATATTTACAAATATATTTTTTACATGAAGCTATTGAAGAGAAAATAAGTAGGTTCTATCTGAAGAACTCTGCATTGCTTTAAGACATCGGAACATTAACTAGCAAGATTGGAGATATACAGCCTACGTCATTTCTATCTGTTACGATCAAAACATTCAATGATAGGCAATGAAATGGACGGATTCAATTCGACAATTCGACGCTGTTTTCAAAATCAAAGTGTGCATGTATGATCCAAAGGACAAATAATCTCTATTGCCAAGTACATTTTGGTTGAAATTTATATTATTTTGAGTTTATAGCCTATAATATATTCTTCAGGACACTTGTAAAAGTCATAGAAGATTTTTATTTCAGGAGACGACCATTTGATTGTAGAAGGTGGGAGGGGTAAGGAAATTTTCGAGGCAGATCATGCTTTGTACCAATTACTAGTAATTTTTAAGATGACAATAGCCTTTTTAGTTTTATCCTCAATGATAAATGTTGACAACTTTCTTATTTATTTTTCAAGATCATTACCCCCCCCCCCCCCCCCCCCGCCCAAGCACACATACATTGTAACGCATGCATAAATTATACAACGCAGAAATCAAATATTCCTTTATTCATAAAGGTTCAACATTTTTCGGCTGTAGGTGAATCGTAGATTCGTACACATTTCATCGAAGACAAAGTAGTTTTGCATCTTTATTAATGCTAAGAAAAATTTATTTGTAGACTCTACTGAATCCTTAGTAAGTAATTAAGGCGATTTTTGACTATGCGTTTTATGTATTTTTGTGTATTCCGATGCAGTGAACTACTTAGTAGTTGACCATGTTGACGACAGGTGTATTGCTTTGAAGCCTGAATAAATTGAATTTTAATATAATATAGCAAATGAAATAATATAAATTTATTTTCAGTTCTCTATTAAGGCAAGAAATGCACAAATAAATGCTGTAAATCTGTATTAAAATACATATCTTTAACGAAGTTTTCTGCACAGTGTTCCAGCACAACCACAGAGTCTACAAGTACCACCATTGTTTCATATTTAGATGTTTTATTGACGATGAAGACAAACTTGCGATTAAGATGTATGACAAAGGAAATTATCTCAGCTTTCCATCCTAATCATCTTGGCCTATATTATTTCTTGTTTGAAAATATTCCATTGTCATCATTGGCATGCGTGCATATGGCGATTATATCCCAAACTTGTTCACGAGTTGTGAGAAATTTGTATTGTGTGTGGCAAACCTTTCATAAGTTACCAGCAATTCTGATCTTTTGACCTTGACCTTTGAGATTTCTATACTAAAAAAAAACTTTAACCTTGACCATAATTTTTAAATAGTAAGGGCTAAGGCTTTTATACTTTACATAATCCTGGTGGGATAACCTTTGATTGGATACCTAAAACTTTTATCCCTTAACCTTGTCCTTGGAGAGTGACCATCCTTCAAATATGTATAACTTGTCATCTTTCTTAATAAATCAACAACTCAGACCTTTTCACCTTGGAGTTTGACCTATCTTTCAAAAATTTATCCTTGACCATAACTTTTGAACAGATGGTGCTAGAGATTTTGTATTTTGTGAATTAGAAAGTAATCTTATGGAATAAATATAGCATCTGCTTGATTTCAATATTAATATGCCATTTGTGTTCAACATTGTACCATTATATATGAAAAGGAAATGAAGATAAGACCTTTCAAATCATGTACTTTCTTTTAAATATTATTGCAGTTAAAATGTATAAAGCTTTGTAATTCACAGTATTAGTGTTTGCTTTAATTCTTCTTGTACATCATATGCCCCTCCCCTGGCAAATACTTGATGATCTTCTGCAATGGCTATAATGACAGGCATATTTCTGTCTTTGAACCATCTTTTCTTTGATTCCGTACGCATCATTTCAATTTTACAGTATAAACCAGTCATTATTACACATTTCACATTCTTTGCTAAGAAGGTGTCTTCCACATAAATATTCATTTTCTCTCCAGATTTTTTTTTAATATTTTGAAAACATTCTTCTAGAAAGGGTTTTCCTATCTGAATTTCCATTTTTCTTTGAATGATATATTTCTCTTTTAAAGGTTGTATACTTTCTACAATGTCCTCCTGGCTTTCCCGATGTTTTACTTATTTTAGTAACCAAGGCAACACCGTTCATCAAAATCTGAAACCGGTACGCATGAATCATAGTTTTACATAACAATACATAGGAAAATTTTGTAGAAATCTTTTTAAGAACCACTGGGTCAGAAAAATTGAAATTTATGGGGATGCATACAAGTGTTGTGTAGATTCTTAATTGTTCACATGATGACTCTCGGGGGTTGGGAGGGGCCACAATAAGGAATCCAAGTTTAACAATGAAATATATAAAGAAAAGTCTTTAATTTTCTTTTTCTCACTGAAATTTATGTATAGTTCTGGGGGTAGTGTGGATTCTATTTCTTTTTAAATCATGACCTTGTTGATTGATTTATATTGTTTAACGCCGAGGCGGCAATACTTCAGTCATATTTGATGGAGGAAGACGTTGCCACAGAAAGTATTACAATGGGGAGGGGGATCTTGTATATAAAGGCATAACAAAAGTTACTTACATGTAGGTGAGTGATGTGGTCAATGTGCCTTTTCTATTTCATTCCCCCCCCCCCCCCCCCCCCCCCCCGTCTATTTGATTGGAAATTGGATTTCTTGGAATGCAAATACAAATAAGACAACTACATATCGACATATAAACTAAAAGAACTCTACATGTAATCATATTCCATAACGATAATCGACAAACTTTAAGCTTCTCCTCTTTCTATATGCCCTATGATGCTTCTTCATATAATAAATAAATAAAGAGTTTGTAACTTTTTTTTCAATTGCAGTAGTTGGCGTTTTTGCTGGCGAACCTTCAGACTAGTGGGCCATTGGACTAAGGGCTAAGGAACCATTGCACCAGTGGACAAACCAATATGAATGGTAATGTTTACGGAAGTTCAGTCAGTTGAGTGCTCACATCGTGATCGGGGGGTCGTGAGCTTAAATCTTGGTGGCGATTGACTTAAGTCGATAAAAATCGGTAGCAATTGTTCCTTCGCAATCACTTGGCACTTCAAATAAAAGAATTGGTTCTTTCCAATAGCACCTTAAAACAGCAGGTGTTGACATGCTTAAGATTCCGAACCGATCAATATCAATAAATAAAAAACGCAATTTTACAAAGTGTGTTGTGATATAGCATCAAACATGTCATTTACTTGTCTTATAAGAGCAAATTCACAAGAATGGAAACGTCTGTAAACCGATTGGCATTGAGTCTATAATAAAACAGAATTTTCAGTAGATTTTGGAAGTATTGACAGATTACTCACTGGTCGTTAGATTGCTTACTAGTTACAAATATGTTTTCTTTAACATAAATCAAACGATTGCCTGCTTCAATTTTTCTGGAGAGATTTCCTGTTACGATGAAAGGTTTTCAATTTTTGTAATATTTATTAAAACGTCACCATAAAAAGATTTCAAATTTTTGATTGGTAAGATGTCTAATTCGCAAGATTTAATTTCAAGATCATTTTTTTTTTCATTTGGCAAATACAATGCATGGAAATGCTTTACCTGATTCAATGTGAATGTTTTTTTTTTCTAATAAAAAGTTTTTCGTCTATACTTTTACTGGCCTTATAAAACCTAAAAATGATACATAAATGTACAGGGAAAATTATGATTATTACTAACCAATTTTGGCGAGGAAATAAACTGAAAAAATAAAGTGTATCTGAGTGTCAAATCGAAGAGTTTTCCTTACCAAAATTGACACGATTGTATATGTACCTCTATTATGAGTACTTCCTGTTAGGTAAAAACACCCCCTTTTTTCTCCCTTGATGACACTTTTCTAATTAAAGATTATATTCAAGGAAAATGGATTCTTGTACAATTTATGGATCGTTAAATATGTCCTTGCTTGAATTGAATAAAAATAATTTATAGCAATTTAATGAAATAAAATCCCAAAACTCAGACTGCTGACTTATTTCATTTGTTTAAAGTTTCTGTTATGTCTAAGTCTTTAAAACACACTCCACTTATTGAACATGAACTTTCGGATCATCGGGTTTTCTGTGTAATACAGACAGACTTAATTTTCAGAAACCATTTCATTAATCGTAGAAAAGATTGAACTAAATAATTCTAAAATTTCAGTTCTTTATTCACTCAAAACAAATCAATGGTACAAGAGTTACATATATATATGGCCCCAGGGTCAGGGTTTCTTGTGTTAGGGCGGGGCTCTATTGATTATATATTAATCTTCATGTTGTACTTAAATGTTGTGGAAGTCAAGCAGATCAATATACATATATACAAACAAAAATTACAGCCGAAGGTCAAGAACAAAACAAGTATAACAAGAGGTCTATAAGCCACGCCGCTCACCTTAGCACATGGGCTACTTAAAAACACAAATCAGCTTAGGATTGAAAAAATAATTGTTGGGGGAGGGGGATTTGAATTTTCAATTACTTGAGAATGTCAATATATCAATAAAACATATTTGTATAATTTGTATAATTTTTATATAATATATATATATTTCTATAATTATGTCATACTTGAAAAAAAGACTTTTTTCAAGATTTTTCCAACAAATTACTCGCTAACATATTGTGACCCTTTGCTAATACCCCCCTCCCCTCTCCAACATTATTTATATGAATCTAAATCTTAACTACTGGCAAAGGCTTACATGTCAATTAGCCTAAACAAAACTTTTCTGTTCTGGAGAAGATTTTTTTCTTAAATATTCTTATGAAAAACCCTAACCCATCTACACTTCCTGAGGATGCTTTCAGATGAGTTTCATCTCGCCTGGCCCAATGGTTCGGGAGAGGAAGATTTTTAAAAGATTTTTCCTATATATTCCTATGTAAAACTTTGATCAGCCATTGTGGCCCCGCCCCATCCCATGATTTGAAGAAACTTTAATCTTAACTTCATGGGGGTGCTTCCAGATGAAATTCATCTTTCCTAGCCTAATAGTTCTGGAGAAGAAGATTTTTAAATCGAATTTTCCTATATATTCCTATGTAAAATGTTGATCAGCCACTGTTGCTTCGCCCTACAATGTACCCCAAGAGGGTTATGATTTAAACAATCTGGAATATATATACTACCTGAGTATGTTTCCACAAGAGTTTCATGTTTCCCGGCCCAAAGGTTCTAGAGAAGAAGAATTTTAAAAGATTTTCACTATTTATATTCCAATTTAAAACTAAGATCAGTCATTGTGGCCCGCCGAACCACCGGCGATCATGATATGAACAAAATTGAATTTACACTACTCGACTAAGCTTCCACATGAGTTTCATCTATCCTGGCCCCATGGTTTTGGAGAAGTTAATATTTAAAAACACCTTTAATTTTTCTTAACTAATAACTATATCCCTTAAGAAGAGGACCTGACCCTTCATTTGAACAAACTTGATCCCCCTTTTCCCAAGGATACTTTGTGGCAAGTTTGGTAAAAATGTGCCAGGTGGTTCTTGAGAAGATGTCAAAAATGTGAAAAGTTTATGGACAGAAAGACAGACAAACAAAGAGGCGGCCAGACGGATGATCAGAAAAGCTCATTTGACCTTTCAACTCAGATGATGAGCTACCAAATGAAAAGAATGAGATAATCATAAATCAATTATACATAAAACACATGGAGGATTCAAGAAGAACAGATAATTTTTAAAATTTTATCGATGATTTTTGACAATAATTTTTGTATTTCTACATTAATACGGGTCATAAGTGCATTAAATTTAAAAGTGTTAAGATTTTTACAATAATTATCTATTTTGGAGAAAAACCTTTGTAATTCGAAAAAAAAAAAAAACATCTGCATTGCATAACATAATGAAAGTCAACACTAATAGTGTTACAAACACAAATGGTACACGATCTGAAATTTCTGTCAAACTTTTGCGAGGTTTATTTCTTTAAATATGATGGGACTACCAGAAGCCAGAGAAAATACATGATTTTACCTTATCTAAATATATATGAAAAAAAAAATGATAATTTTAGATGATTACTTGTTACATATTAAACGGTAAAGCAGATTTTGGGCAGTTCCTACATGTTGTATGAATATCATATCTATTTCTATAATTGGCATTTTACATATATATCATTGTGTTAGTGTGTAGAAATCTCAGCATATATTAAATAAGTTAGAAAAATAATAATCATATTGTATCCTGGGACTGGCCAGGCCTTCACCAAAGTTGGAATGCCTCCCATATACTTGTAGTGTGGCAGAAAATAGCACATTCATCACATAATGATTTTAAAAAATGAAGCTGAGAGAAAATAACCATCAAGTTAATAATAATAAACTCTTTTGTGAATATGGATACCTTTCACCAGTGTTTGAAACTCACTGTAAAATAAGCCAGCCATTCAGGACTGATTGTTATTAAAAGTTGTCAGTCCTGCAGAATATCGAATAGCCCGAAAAAATATTATCTGGTTTAGAAATAATGTTAAGTGGGCAATATCACCCTAAACCTATAGGCTGGGTATTTTCCCTGTTTGCTTGTTGCACTTTGCTGTCGATATTATTAGTTAATTTGAAAGAGATTTATCAAAGATCTAAAGAAGAGGCTACAGTTAAAGTTTTATTGTGCCCTTAAAATTTATTGTTCTTAAAAAGTAACGAATTGGCTTTAACAAGAGTTAAGAAGATGAACATGATAAATCATAAAATAATAAGCCATGAAGGAGGACCGTTCTGCAAAATTGACGTTATTATTTTGGTGCATTTAGGTTTAATGCACGAAAGCCCCAGAAATCGCTCATTTCTGTGCTTGTTTTTTTTTTTCTGTAGAAAATAGTGTTTGCAACTGTCACCCACTTTTATTTTTGAACATATTTAAAATGCTTTGAACAATCATATATGTCAAAATCTTTATGGGCAGTCGGGTGCATGTAAATTTCAAACAATGATTTCACCCACCAATATTTAATCTATACGAGAGGAAGAATTTAACACTGTCAACACATTTTTTACTCGTCTAAAAATTATACGCCATGTTGACAATCAGAAATCTGGATTGTTTAAGAAAATTAATGTTCTGTGTTTATCAGGGTTAACACCAAGTTGGTTTTGCTACGTATATAACCATGTCTTGTACATATTCTACAGTTAAATCAGGTTTGTAGAACAATGTTTTTTATTGTAACGATAAAAAATCCATTCTATTTACAATCCTATGAGTATGATGCATAGTCTGTGCAGTCTTACATTAATTAACACATCTACTATACAACATTTATTATTGAAAAATTGGCCAAGTTAAACGGACTCAATAGGACTTGCTTTATGGCAATTCACATTGAAGAACAATAAAATTTTACAAATAATTATTGATTGTATGTTGTTTAACGTAAAGTTCGAGAAATTTTCACTCATATGGAGACGCTACCACTTGTCGGTGGAGAGCTGGATATTCTGTCCTATACTCGGTACTTACAGCCATTGAGCAGGGAGAGATCTTTTCCCTGCAAACACTTACAGCGACACAGCACCTTAATTTATACGGTCTCATCCAAAGAACTGGTTCCACTTCTGAGAGTGGCATTTCAACCCACGACTTAAGGAATAAATTTGATTAAACTATGTACCTTTATAATCTCTACTGTGGTTTCAGACTCCTTGCTATGTCCTAAGCTATAAGCAGGAGGATTTCATCTAGTCGTATATTATGAACTACTCAGGGAGTATCGATTGAATGTCCAGAGAGATGCAGCTGTGATCCCCAGTCAGTGTTCAAATTTCATTACAATATCAAATAACTTTTTCCCAATGGTTTTTGATGTAATTGTTAAACAAATTTGCTTTTTCAAAACACTTTACAACCTATATCGGTGACTGTTATAGCACGATTTGGTACATGTATATATTGAATTCATTTTTCATTACTAATGCATTAAACTCATTTATAACTGTGATTAAGCAACTATTTCGATGTATTTCAATGTAAATAGATAATAGTTTTTGAAAAATCTATCACTGTAATGAATCACATTTTTTTTTTTATTTTTTTTTTATTTTTTTTTTTATTTTTTTTTTTTTTACTTAATAGCAACTTAATACTTTATAATATTTTTGTACTTAATAGCAAAAAAATGTATTTGCCCTTTCCTGACAGGCTGACATAAAAGAGTCCGAATAAAGAAAAATCCCTATAGGAAATGATTACTTTGCATATTGATTTTCTCATGCCATAAAAATTCTTTTCATTACTTTTAATCTCAAAAGAGTTGAAAAAAGTGCATTATAAAGAACTTTCTTTTTGGAAAAGAAACATAATATTACCGACTTTCCGATCAATATCTTTCATCCTGGGTCAGTTGAAGGCCAAAACGAAATAGATTAAAATTTAACATCTTGTAGATAAAAACAACTGTTCAAATTATCAACGTCTATGAATTATCAAGTGTTTTCTTGGAAAAGGATACAATCGGTGAGTTCTTCGTTAAAAAAGGCAAATGAAAACGAAAATGTTCATCTGGTTAATTCGTATTTTCTCCATTTAAAATTCATGTTTTTAATATTATTATTTAAAAAAAAAACAACTTTTCATGGAATATTAATTTAGGTAACAAAAACAATCCTTTGAAAAAGTTGAATTACAGCTGGGCCGATCTTCCACTTAATCCATCGTTGGCAGTTGCATTCCACTAGAAAATCTGGGACGTTTAATCTTTCGTACACAATATGCTGCTCCCATCGCAAAAACATGTACATTTTCTGGAATTGCTATTGTGACTGAGCGGTTTTTGAACCACTTTTCTTCGGCTTTATCCCAAATCAATTCCAGTTTGGAGTAAGTTCCTGTCATAATCACACAACTGACACCCTTTAAAAAAAATTCTTCGGATTTAATCAAACTTTTGACTTTATCCGTCATTGTTTTGAAAAATTTCTTGAAAAAATCATGCGTTATTTTTATTTTTTTGGTTTTTCCATCAACTCTCTTGTCGTTTTTATTCTTTGTTTTTTCCAAGGACAAACTGTCTGGCAGGTGTATTTCAAACGCTATTCCATTGCTAGTGTTTATATCTCTATTTGTTAGTTGCTTCTCAAACGCATATGTCAATGAAATACTGTCTTTCTTCTTTTTACTTTCCCACCTATTCACCGTGTCATTTCCATAGATATCAACAAGGTATTCGCGTAAATGATCCTTTGGTAATTTATTCCATATTTCAGGACCTGTTTGAGAAAAACGGATTGGATCTTCATCATCTACATCTTTCAGAAATGCCAAATCACAGTAGGCTAAAATGAAATTATATCATTTAAAAAAAAAATCATAGACCATTTCAATAATCATAATCTTTAATTAATGCATTAAAGGAATTGTCTTCATTATTACCTAGCACTAGATACACACTTTAAAGGTAAGGGGTTAAACTAAATATTATGATTTTCTTCGGGGTTTGTACATTACATAATCATGCACTTTAAGATTATTATTTGTGCTTTGAATATTATGTTATAATGATTTTTTTTTCTTATTTAGTCATCTTGTAAATATAAAAGTATACATTTTGATAAACAACAGTTATTCTCAATATTTTTGTTATTTCTGAAATAATTAATCGCCCAATTGCGGTCTATTTTAACAAGCTCCTCTATCTACCTTAATTTTTTTGGATAAATAAAATGTAAAAATAAAGAAGTTGTTCCATATATGAAAGCGTTATATGGTATAAATAAAACAGTGATATGGATCTGTAATGGAAATAAAAATGCCACTTGTGTGTTATATGTTAGGGATGTCAAATCGGTCAGTTTTTTAGGGAAGCCCATTTAGGACCTATCAAAAATATTTTTGAATTTAATTTAACGATTTTTAGAATTCGTTGTAACGAACAGATTTTTAAGAATTCTTTGTAACGAATCTAATTTGTTAAAACAGATTTATTGAATTCGTTATAACGAATTTAATTTGTTAAAACAGATTTATTGAATTCGTCATAATGAATTTAATTTGTTATAACAGATTCATTGAATTCGTTATAACGAATTTAATTTGTTATTACAGATTTTTTGAATTCGTTATAGCGAATTTAATCTGTTATTACAGATTTGTTGAAATCGTTATAACCAATTCAAGAATTTGGTTATAACGAATTTAACAAATCTGTAATAACTACGTAAACGTATAACTACGGAAGCCCATTTAGGACGTATCAAAAATACTTTTGAATTCATTATAATAGATTTTAGGAATTTGTTATGACGAATTTATGTTATAGCAGATTTTTAGAATTCGTTATCACGAATTTAATTTGTAATAACAGATTTATTGAATTCGATAGAACGAATTTAATTTCTTATAATAGATTCATTGAATTCGTTATAACGAATTTAATTTGTTATTACAGATTCATTGAATTCGTTATAACGAATTTAATTTGTTATTACAGATTTGTTGAATTCGTTATAACGAATTTAATCTGTTATTACAGATTTGTTGAATTCGTTATAACCAAATTCTTGAATTGGTTATAACGAATTCAACAAATATGAAATAACAGATTAAATTTGAATTTAAAGATTATAACTTTGCAATAACGGAGTTTTGCTGTGTCTGCATTTAACTTTCAAGCAAGCTTATTAAAAATGGAAAATGGATGTGCATTTCTGTTTTATCAATACATAACTTTACTATATAATCTTTATGTTCAATGTTTTACTTTTTTTTTTGAAGAGTATATTAATGGTTTAGGTCATCATAGTACAAATTAACACAGTTATTCCGTATAAAAAATGTAAAGAATTGTGTAATATATGGAAATTTATCCGTAAAACCATCGCGATTAGAAATGATTTAATTATATAGTTTTGTGTCATTTGCTATTTTGTTACTATTATAATTATTGTTTAGTGTAACTAATACTATACTACATGTACTTGTCATTAATCTTAATGTACATGATGTACATGTATATGTCACCATCTATATGACCTGCATTAAATGTCATTATATTTATATGTATGGTGTGGATGTATAAGGTCTATGGTTAAGTTTAGTGATGCTATAAGACGTATGTTTTTTGTAATAAAAAAATCGAAATTGAAATATACTTACTTGAGCCAATATGCAGGACGGCATATGAATAAACGTCTGGTTTATCACTTGGCTTTAAATTATCAACGTTAAAGTTGAGATACGACACTCTTGCTTTAACCTCATGAATGCAGGGCAGTAATGTCTGTTCCCTTTGGATAATATGTATGTGGTTTTCGTCAATGTTTTCAAGCTGAAAAATACAATATATATTTATATATATATATATATATATATATATATATATATATATATATATATATATATATATATATATATATATATATATATATATATATATATATATATATATAAAAATCATGTGTTACTAATTGAAGGCAAACCCTAAACTTTGGTGTTTTTGTTGATGGCGATATATATTAAAATTCCTCCGACGATTACAGTTGGCAAAAAACAAAATAGTACCCAATTTTTTTTTTTATTCTCGACGATACAGAACAGAGCATCTATAATTCACTTCCGGTGTGAAAATATTGCTGATTAATGTTTTAAGAGGGTGGCAATGGGTAATTACAAGACTTTAAAATAAATAGTTTAATGTAGAAGCATAAACTTCACGTGAATTCTCCAATTTTCATTTTGTTTTTTTTATTTCTCTCTACATGGAATAATTTGTTAAGGTATACAGAGCAAAAATTTGCACAACTACAAACTCTTTCATCCGATATCAACGAAAAAAAGTTAATCCCTATACAATGGAATATATAGATACAGAAAGTTTTTTTTCCCTTAATATTTCAAAAACGCTTAAAAATTTATGATACATTACGAGGGCTGTTTAATAAATAATGTCCTGAATTGTATGTCATACAATACAGATATTAAACTTGATTTTCTCACATAATTGAATCTTTATTGAATTTATAACAATTTATGTGACCACTGTTCATCACATAGTTTCATCGTGAGAAGCTAGCTTTAGGAAACAAGGGCTTTTTCGAAACACTGCATTATAAATCAATGGTAAAGTATTAGTAAACTAGAGAGAAAATAAAAGCTTCATTTAAGCTGCTGTAAAACTTGTTAAAAATCCCCAAAAAATATTCACTGAAATATGTGAAATTTACAGCAACCAATGCCTGTTTTATTGTCCCCCCGCTTGAAAAGTGGGAGATTTTGATTTGGGTGAGTCCGTCCGTCCCTCTTTCTGTCTGTCTGTAACGCTTTCGTTTCCACACGATATCTCGAGAACCCTTTTGCAATGAAATTTAGCAATGCAATTCCCTGTAGACTAAAAAAGAACCCTATTGATTTTGAGGTCAATGGACAAGGTAATAAATAAGCAAATTCTCTCTGTTATAACAATTTCGTTTCCACACGATATCTCTAGAACCATTTGAGCTATTGTAATGAAATCTTAAATAACAACTCCCTGTGGCCTAATGAAGACCCCTATTGATTATAAGGTAAAAGGTCAAAGTTCAAGGTCGTAATTTATATATTCTGTCTGTGTGTAAAATTAACATTTCCGGGCGATATTTCAAGAAGATTTTGAGCTTATGCAATGTAATTTTATACCAAAACTCCCTAGGATCTCTAAAACCCATCGTTTAGCACCCACCCCGTTTGTTTCATTAGTATTTATAGTATTACAGGTCGCTATTTTTAGCACAGGAGCGTGAGGAGAGTTATTGCATATAAAACAGGTTCTCGGCGGACTTTATATTCTTATTACAGCTATTAAAACTGTTTAAAGAAGGCTAAAAAAATCAAACACCGTGGATTGTGTAAAATTTTGTCAATACCGAACAGGAATATATATGCTTGTATGTGACTTCACTTATGCATACACTTTACTCCATTACTTACTTTTACAATATTTACTAAAGCAATTCCGTGGTGTAGTGGTGTGTTTCTCGCTTCCCATGTGAGAGGCCTAACGTTTTATTTTTTGATGAAATGTTTTGAAACTCATAATGTAAGGATATATTAGGAGTATAAAGAAGATGACATGGTCAATATAGCAAGATCTCACGCGCATGCATGTCTGCTTCGCTCTGATTAGCTGAAACTGAATCTCAATATCTTTCTTGTTTTACGTCATAATCATTTGAAATTTTAAACTTAGTCACACATTATGAAGATTTACAGCATGATATATACGAATTTTTATGAAGGCGCGTACATACACGTGTGCTGGGAAACACACAATGCAATGATATATTTGTAGTACCAACAAGATGACATGGTCAAAATAGCTAGATCTTACGCGCATCCGCGCGCGCTTTACTCTTATTGGCTGAAACTAAATGCTCAATATCTTTCTTGTTTTACCTTAGAATCCTTTGAAATTTTGAACATGGTTATACATTATGAAGATCTACAGCATGATATATTAGAATTATCATGAAAGCACGTAAATCCACGTGCGCTGCAATCTGATTGGCTGAAACTTAAGATGCCTATAATTTTTTTTCTCAACAAAACAGGATGAAATTTGGAATATGAATGGGTATAATGGGTTCCTACATGGTCCTACTATCAAAATTGAATGAGAGTACGTGCTTGCATGTACTTGCGCAAGCACAAAGCGTAAAATGAACAATAAATTTGAATAATGGTAACATTTATATTTTTATGACATTTTATAGATTCATGGAATATAAAGACATGTTAATAATTTAGACAACATGACATGATCACTTTCTTATGCATGCATGTGCATTTGCATGCAATGCACTTAATGACAAAAAGTTTATATCATTGTAGCTTTTAAAATTCTTTGATGGAGTTGGGGAGCGTTTGGGAGCATCTGTAACGATCCCCGTTACAATTAAAACTAGTTTTATTGCGTTTAATAATAATATTGCGATTAAACGCAAAAATTATTGCAACGCAATAATATTTTTGCGTTTAATTGCAATAATTAATGCGTTAATTATTGCGTTTAAACGCAATAGTTTTTGCATTTAATTTGCGTTTAATTGAAATAGTTTTTAAACTCAATAATATTTTGATTAAACGAAATACTTTTGCTATTCAACGCAAAAACGTTTTTGCATCTAAACACAACAATCTTTGTTTTTTAAAGCAAGTATTTCCACTGATCTTTTAAGAGTGCAATGGATCCCCGCTAATATTTGTTTCTTTTTTTCTTTTGTTCATTAATTTATGAATAGATTTGTGTATTGTTAAGCTTGATAGAACCAGCTCCTTCTGAACAAGCATTTTTTGAATGGTTAAATCATGATATGGATTTAAAGAGGAGTAAGAAGTGTTGGTCTGTAAAAATAAAGACAATCTTAAAAAGAAACAAAGCTTTAGAATGCAAAACTATGCAAACAATTTTAAAGGAATTTCGAAATAAAAGAATAGAGACGATATAATAATGGAAAAACTATCACCAAGTTGCGATCACAAAGTATACACCATGTACCTTGAGGAAACGACTGATGAAATGTTTAGACTATTGTATATGTACATGTACATAGTATGTATATGTATATTCCCAACCTTTCCTTTGATCACATATAGTAAACACAAGAACAAGAGAATTTAGGCGATGGAATCATATGAAATAAAAAAATAAATCAAATGAAAACAGATTTATCAATTTGTATTACCAAATTGATATGGCTGTTAATACCATTGAAACATTCTTAATTTGCTGTGACAGCTGCGGAATTAATTAATGTGTTAAAAGTGTTGATTTCTAATAGGTTTAAGAAACTCTGGTTTTTTATTTAGGATGCCATTGTTCAACTTCAAATCTCACAAACTGCAACATTAAGCAACATGACACAGAACAAAACGGTTCTTCTTTCAAGAATCAGACCGTACGTACTATTCAAAATAATTTTTGGCTAGCCGATGTTTGATTTCAAACTACAGCACTGAATCATTGCGTTTAAATTAAAACTAAATCCATAAAATGCCGGATTATTCGATAAAATGCGAAGAGTAATGCATTCATATGCGAATATTAATGATTAAATACAGAGGAATATAAAATTTTACAGAATATTTTTTTCTGGCACAGGATCTTGAATTGCAAGCATGACGATTATTATACTTGTAATACCATACCGGTATTGTAATCTTTTAGAAACCCGTTATGTATATCTAATCATGTAATGAACATGTTGAAGTTTTCCAAAATTGTTTACATCTCAATGCATTGATCATCTGATTGACTCACCATTGATTGTCACGCTTCACAGCATAGTCGCTGATTAACGACGTGTTTGTTTAGCACAGTCTGCTTTCTTTCGAGGCTTGCCAGATGCATGGCAGTCGTAGTATAAACACAATGAACTACTCAAGTCATTAAAAATGAAGATGTCAGGAATGAAATGCAATTAAATTTAAGCATGGCGCATGCCGATTTTAACAATGGCGCAGCACGTTGAACCATGGCGCACATAAATTTAACCATGGCGGGCCTCCATAGTAAAACCCCTTGTGGAGAACCCTGGTTAAGGTTATCAATAGTTTACAAAAAGAGTACATGAAAAATACATAATTGACATACAACTATATGTCTTTGTCCAACTACTCTAAGTTGGAAGGTTTCCCTTTTCTCCTGCATTTCCTCTATTGCTGTCTGTTCCTTTCTTTCTGGTTTCCTTTACTAGAGAGCTCTTGCAAGGGAGGCAATCCAATCGTTTTTCAACAGAGTTTTACAACAATTCAATCTGATATTTTATCTTAACTCTTAACAGTCTACCCAATTTTCTTTATTTAATATATTGAACAGAACATTCTCCTTCTACTGGTGTATATAGAAATTTCTAAAAGTGCACAGCATTTGAAAATCAATTAGCTCTTTTGGGATATAATTCTATCCGTAAAATCTAAATAAAATTAAGAATAGTAAAATTTTACTTATAAAACAGAAAAGATATAGTTCAAAGCACTTTTTGACCCACATCATAAAATTATACATTGGGTTTTTGTCTAAAATATATGAACTATAACAGGAGAGGCCAATCCAAATATTTCTCTGATGAAGTATCACAAAATGCTCTGGTTGCCATGGCAACAAGAGGTCATAAGTCTGGTTAGATATATTTTTTTTCAAAAGACTATTCATATGCATAACGTTCACAAAATTTGAGCAAGAAATAAATTTCCAAATTTCCGAATTTACATAGGGTAAAGCTCAATACTTACTGACACGGCTTCTTACATGTAGCTAAAATATACTACTAGGAAATCGATTTCGGGAGAAAAGGTGGGGAGGGGGGGGGGGCTCTTAATCATACCGAATTGCAAACATATATTTAGTAACGGTGAAGGAAGGAATTTTCCGCTGCATTTCATTTCCGGAAATATGCATAGCATTTCTGATATTTTTTGTTTTCATTTCCGACATTTTTTGTTTTCATTTCCGACATGTTTTTTTTTTATATATTTCATTTCCTTGTTACCTGTGCGGAAATTCAATGTTTTTTAAGAAAATGTAATTTTAAAAGTATTTATGCTAAAATGTTAATTTAAAAAAAAAAATATACATTTATGCAAACATGTAGCACTAAGTCTAGGTAAAAGAGTTTAATAAGCATAATTTTTTTTCACCATATTTAAAGTAAACAAAATTATATCTCAGTGACAACACCATGTCTAAATCACTGATAGATTTACAAAAATAGATTTCAATTATTTATTTATGATTTATTCCTTTAAATTTTTCATAAGTAAAGTAATAAAATTTGTTTCTATAGGTACAACTTATGTATTCGAAAAAAAGTCTGAAATGAAAGCAAAAGAAAATGTCGGAAATGAAATCTGAAAAAAAAATGAAGGAAAGGAAAAGTTGAAAATTACCAAAAAATCCGGAAATGAAATGAAATGTCGCCAATTTTTCCTCTCTAATAATAGACTTTATATACGTAAGGAAAGTCGAAAAAAAATTTAATGTATTAGATTTTAAACAGTTGGTCTTTATTAAAAACACATCATCAATTTAATTCGCTCTAAAAATATTTAACTGAATATCAACTGTACTGTTCCTAATTCTCAGAACTAGTTACAACACGTTTTCGAGCATTTTTTGAAATGCTTGTTAGAAATATTTTTTGTATAGTTGCTGCTATTGACAAATAAAAAGTCTTCGATTTTTATCCATCCATTATCGAATTTTTGTCGTTTTCATAACAACAAAATGTTGCCGTGATTGAAGTATTTGAAATTGCCCTATTTTAAATTTAAATATTTAAGCATCGTTCAACATACATGTAGGTTCTTATTGTGCTTATAACAATATTCATTTTCCATAAAAATTTCATGAATAAAGTAACAGCTTAGTTATAATAATAGAAAAAAAAATAAATATCGTAGATAATTTTTGCAATGAAAAAATAATAAAAAAAAAAATACCTATGTAATTAAATAAAAAAAACTATAAATCCTTTCCATCAAAAAAATAAGTCCTTTCACTTCGGAGTTCTGAATGACAATAAAGACTGAACGATTAGTGAACTTTGAATGCAAAGTAAACGGAACAAAGAGCGAACGATGAACGGTGAACTCAAGCGCACGGTGAACGGTGAACGCACGCTGAACGAACGGCGAATGTACGGTGAACGAACGGTGAGCAAACGTAAAAATGGAAAAATAAAACGTTTCGGGGACTGTACACGGGAAGAAGACTCAATGATAGTTCAGATCAATTTATCTGCCTGGTCAGTTGAACTAAAGATGAAACACAACTTACCTTGTCAATTTTGTTTCTCACGATTTCTTCGCGTAATTTGTCCTTTGCATTTCCACTCCAACATCTTGAAACAACGAAGGCATAATGTACAAGTTTTCGCTGGTTTTCGTCCAACTTGTGATCTATTTCAAGGTAGAGATAATGTAGAATCTGTTTGATGGTTTCGCTATAAATGATTGGTTCCGTGCATTCCTGTTAAATTAATTTTCATCTATTTTTTTAATCAGATAACATGAGACAAACATTCAACTGTATTCGTTAGAGGATCTCTTTCTGTATCTGTGTGTGTGTGCGTGCA
Source organism: Saccostrea cuccullata (assembly GCF_032062105.1). NCBI lineage: Eukaryota > Metazoa > Mollusca > Bivalvia > Ostreida > Ostreidae > Saccostrea > Saccostrea cuccullata. The sequence goes on along the minus strand of NW_026931057.1, from coordinate 241,270 downwards.
CTTGCGCATGTGCGTGCGTTAGGGTGTGTGTGTGTGTGTGAGGGTGTGTGAGTGAGGATATGTGTGAGTGTGTTTGTGTGTAAGGAAGGGTGTGTGTGTGTGAGTGTTTGTGTATGTGTATGAGTGTGTGTGTGAGGGTGTATGAGAGAGTGTGTGTGTGTGTGTGTTTTTCTTAAATCAACTGATATTCTTTGAAAAGAAAGTTAAAATACGTTTAATGTTAATTTTAATGATTATGATTTACTCCTTATCTTCCATTTTTTAACTTAACTTTATATGCTTATTTTTCAAAATAAATTGCATTTATCACATGCTTTCCAATTTTGGAATAGCAAAAAGAAAATATATTCACTCAATTTCTTACATTGCTTAACCTGATTCCATCATGATATGTAAAATCTGCACTTTTATTTTCCATATATTGACGAAAAGCTTCCCCGCCAAATACTTCACAGCTAAATGCTTCACCTTTTGTTTTTGAAAGAAGAGAGATTCTTTGCCTTTCCCCTAAGATTGGTATGCGTGTTGGAAACTGCTCTATTGATAGAGCCATAGTTACAAAGTTATCTCCTATGTCGACACCAACAACATATAACTCTAAAAAATAAGATTTCGTTATTTCATAAGTGAATAAATTTGCAGACATTAATCTCTGCATAGCTGTAAAGGAATAATAACAGGTAGGATTGCAGAAAGAAGAAAATGTCCCATTATAATAATGAGTTCAACATTTCGGAAAACTTAAACTGAAAGGAAAAAGAAATGCAGGGTACGATAAAAATTTTGTTGAGTACATGACTGCAAAATAGAAAAATAATAATCTTAATTACTCTCTACTATATCAGCGTTCAAAATTACTCAATCGCAAAATATATAACGTTATAAAGTACTAAGCTCAAAACACGCGCAAATTAATGACGGTATATTTTGCAACAAATTATATTTTGCCATTTGATGTAATCAAGGTATACACATTGTTTTTCAATATTTACTGACCAATGAAATACCCGAATCTTTGTACACCTTACAAAAGTTTCATGGTGTCTAGTTTTTACAATGTCTTAGTAAAGCCATTTTTTTTTATTATTTTTCAAGATTAAAAAAAAAAGTAAGGTCGGTCGGTCAAAAAAAAAAAGAGTCAGTTGAAAAGCGGTCGTACTAAACAGATAACGATAGAGTACTTTAGAGTACATTAACAATATTTTATAATCTTTAACATGCAATCAAACTGCTTTGTGTGTTAGTCTGCTTTAGTTTAACACATGCAGTATATGTCATTAAGTATTGTACTTAATGACATATACTGCATGTGTTTACCAATAACAGAAGAATGAAGGAAATTCGGATGAAAGAAAAACGATATTTTTTTTAGAAGTAAAAAAGTACAGTAGAATTCCAAAATGAATAAGATAACTGATAATTACAAAGAATTAAAGCATGCTGCATTGGCAATTGTCATCAATTTTCATTTTGAAGACATCACAATAGATCAGAGTATAATCAATGAATCAGGACAAGACCTCCCACAATCGGTCACATGGACCGGTTCTAAAGTGTCAGATTTCATCTCGGACATTTTGTTTTTCTATCTGTTTTGCAGGTAGGACCAATGGTTTTCGGAAACATTTTCCCCCAGGGTTAAGCTTCGTCTTTTGCAATTTTGAAATTGAAAAAAAATGCCCATCAAAAGTTGTTTTTTTTTTATTTGTCAAAAATCGGTGGTTTTGAAAGACAAGTAATAAAAAAGTTGCCTAACTACAAAGGCATCAATGGATTATTGTGCAGTAATTTGTAAATCCCTCATAGAACGACTTACGCGTCGTCAAAGAAATCTTACAAAAGTCAGGTTGCTTCCAAAAGTGATGTTAACATTGACTCGTAAGATTGAGACATTTATCCTGCCACCTGTTAAATTACCACTTTACTACGACAAAAACTGCTATTATTGCCTGACGTCACGGAGTCAGGCACTACTAAGGATCAATATTTCCGAGGTTCGAAGCTAAGATGTCACAGTTAGCCAGCAAAATTTTGTGCATGCTGATTATCTTCGGATTTTGTTACCTGCGTTTTAACAAAAAAGTTTGCAGAAATTTAACCGTATTACTGATATCATATATTGATGTAGTTGTTTCCTTTAGTTTTTTGCATGCTGCTATTTATTTCAAGCGAGTTTTTATATACGGACAAGTCCGTTTGACCCTTTTTTCTGCGTTGCTGTACTACTAGATTAGTCTATTTTTCTTCTATGTAAGGGGTGACACATTTATTTCGCGCCAAATTTCACGTGTAAGTCTTTCACTCTTTCCCTGGACGATTCTATTTGTATGGAAATGAAAATTATTTATTATAGGCTGTTCTTTTTATCGGAATCTCGATCGAGTTTTGAAAAAAAAAATCTGTGATATTGTGAAGTACGTTAGAAGTTATATCATTTAAAGTAATAAAAGCGAAACGAACAAAGACTTCCCCTCTAGAGTTTTCCTATTACATAAACAGAATATAAACTTAGGACAGTGTCCCCTCACATTTTCAGGAAAAAAAAATCCTGAATTCTGCATAACCATAAGGGGCGTTTTTTTATTATTCATACCACGTTTCCAACAATCGTTGATGCTCTAGTTTGTATACCCAACAATTTATGTAATAAACATATTCTGTATGTCATTCATAGCCGTTACAATTCCCAATTTCCAAAGCCCTCCACCAACAAGTGGTGGCATCTCCAATCCATGCAACAAAAGTTTAAAATATTCATCATCATGTTATATTTATTAACTACTCACTACATTCAGAATGTTACCAACATGCATGTACAGTCCACGAGACGTTCTACTTTCCCGTTTTTCTGTTCGCTCACCGTTCGTTCAGCGTGCGTACACCGTTCGCTCCCCGTTCACAGTGTTGCGTTCACCATTCACCGTGCGCTCGCGTTCACCGTTCACCGTGCGCTCTTCGTTCCGTTTACTTTGCGTTCACCTTGCGTTCACCGTTCACTTATACGAGGGTTGTCCCGTAAAATCGTGGACAAGTTGTCTAGTGTGAAAAATAAACATCACCGCGTTCTGAAATTTTCACTATTATTTAGTACATATTTTAGTAATATACACAGCAAATTTCAGATAAATATATGCATAAATAAACAAATTATGAGATTTTATGCCATGTATTGTATCAACTTACGGCGCATGGATTATAACGTCAAAGTGTCTAAAACAGCGTCACGTTTTATCTTTGCTGAAAATGAAGTTGGATGAGTCCGACTTAAATTTAGGAATGTCATTGATACACATTCTTTAGTCTCCATAAACAGCCGAAGAACCAATTGGCACCCTCATGCGATCTTCTGAAGATTTATTAGTAAGTTACGGACAATATTCTCACCATCATTCAACTAATAGAAAATCTCATATCGGCGGTCTACTGTGACAGCGTCCTTTGCTATTACATTAGGAGTTTGTCCGTATGTTTTGTACTCCCCAGGGACTCGATCAGAAAAAAACTTCGCTAAGAAAACTCCTATTTCATTTGTATACTTAAGATATGGTGATATTTTTATAATCTTTTTTCTTCTATGGTCATTTCAAGTCTCTAAAGGTGCCATTACAACATAGAAATAAAACTGAGCTGTTCTCCGGTGCGCCGTAACGTCACAAAACGTCGCCATTTTTCGTGTGTTGTATTTACCATTTTCCCATTTCGAATGCTCGAGAAACTGCCAAAAATTAAGCAAATGCCTTAAAATTTTTACAAAGACTATAAAATTGATTGTGGAATTGAATTAGGATAATTTTAATCCAAATCTTATGTATTTAAAACTTTTATTTTGAATTCAAACTTGTGTCTTCTTTATTAAATCCTCGGTTTTTTGACCGTGCGCCGTAGGACAATACCTCGTGCACATTCAAGCATAATAAAATCTTTATTTTTGCCTATATTTAATCAAAAAAATTATCATGCACTTAAATATAATAAAGAAACATTTACTGAAATTTTCAGCTCAGTGCGCCCATTACTTTTCGAGAAAAACGCTTTGTCCACGATTTTACGGGACAACCCTCGTAGTTCAGTCTTTATTGTCATTCGGAACTCCGAAGTGAAAGGACTTATCTTTTTGATGGTAAGGATTTACACGTTTATTAATTAAATAACTTAGATATCGTGTTCGAAGAATAATTATTTCATTGCAAAAATGATCTATGATATTCATATTTCTATTATTATATTTCAGCTGTTACTTATTCGTGATTTTTCCTTGGAAAATAAAACATTAAGTACCTATATGTTTGTATACAGATGCAAAAATATTAAATTTAAAAAAAAAGGCAGTGTACAAATGCTTCGTGCACGGCAACGATTTGTTGCAATGTCAAAGACGACAAATCATTAATAACTTTACAATAATCAAATCAAGTCTTTTATAAGACAAGAAAACACAAAAAAAAATATTTATACATTAACAAGTATTTTAAACTACACGTAGGTCTGAGAATTATGAACAGTACTGCAAATATTCACTTAATTAAATATCTTTAGAGCTAATGAAATTGATAACGTGATTGTAAATTTTAGAAAAGACCAACTGTTTAAAATAGTCTATTATAAGAGAAGGAAAATTTCTTCTTTAACCGTACCTAAATATATGTTTACCATTCAGCATAATTAAGACCCCACCCCACCCCCCATCAAACCACCCCCCACCCCCCACCCCCCCACCCCGGTGCCTTTTCTCCCGAAATAAAATTTTTAGTGGGTATTTAACTAATACGTGCTTAATGTGTATTATACCACAAGAAAATCAGTCTTAAAACCAACATCAAACAGTGATTAAACAATAGTATTTTAGAATACACTTGTGCAGACAGGAGTATTTCAAATTGGCAGGGAATATGTCTCAAACTCAATTTTAAACTTAATCCTTCCAAGTATATATTCCCATAATTTATTTTTTTTTCTGCAGGAATGCAAAAATCAGATCTAGAAATGATAGGGAAAATATTAAAACTTCTTGGAAATACAAAGTAACTGCTTCGGCATGTTTAGTGAAACGTGATTTCCACACCTCCACTGTGTCGAATGACATTGATTGACAGGACAAACACACCTGGACTTCCTGTAAACCGTGTGAACATGATGACATAAAATAAAAGCCAATGATTACTGTCAAATCGACTTCGTAATAAAAAACTGATTACCTATACTGCTTGGAATATTTAGGAGAAATAATAAGAATTTTTATGTAATACAACAAATATCTGAGAATTGAGGGTCTCTCTCTCTCTCTCTCTCTCTCTCTCTCTGTCTCTCTCTCTCTCTCTCTCTCTCTCTCTCTCTCTCTCTCTCTCTCGTGTATTTCTCTGTTCAGTAAAAACTATGAAAGCATATTACTTAATTATTTTTTTGAAATTTTATCTATTACACATGATTATTGAATTCCTTTTAATCTCCATCATCCTGCCGAGTATAATCACGGCCACGAAATGTATACATATACATGTAGAAGTTAGCTAAAATAATCATCATAAAAGAATACAACAGACACATAACTAAGAATATTTGCATTAGAATTAAAAAAAAAGAGAGGTTTTATGCAATACGTCAACAGACAATTCTGATTTTAAAAAAAAAATCCGTTATTTTACTCAGAGTTGCCTTGGCACGGAAATGCTTGTATGGTTGATTCAACCGCGTACAATTTAATTCATTCATTCTATGAGTAGTAGATTTATCTTCTAAATTCCACGTTATTTTTTTTAATGAAAAGATAAGCATTTTTACTATATACATGAATTGACTTATTTTATATTTAAACAACAAATACACATGTCTTACGGCAATTAAAATCGTGTTATAAAACTATCGATTTAAGTCATAAGTGCATATACTGTGGAATCATCATTGTTCGTGGAGGATCAATGTTCGTGGCTTTCGTGGGTAACCCTGACCGACGAATTTACATGCCCACGAACTCATGCACAAACAACTGTTTTATTATTTATTTAAAGGTAAATAACGAAGTAGAATTTGTTATCAACGAAATTACGTCCACACGAACCAGAAAAATTTTGTCTATCCACGAACTTTGACCCCCACGAATAAAAATGATTCCACAGTATGTAAAGAAAAACAATTTTTTGTTATTTATTTATTTATCTACTTTGTATTTATATTAAAGCAACTGAAATACGAATTATAGAATAATTTCAATGCAAGGAAAAGATTGGAGGCATTCCGAATAAATCGTTCATCTTGCGTTCACCGTTCGTTCCCCGTTCACTTTGCGCTCGCGTTCGCGCTCCGTTCGCGTTCTGCGTTCACACATCGTTCACCAAGTTGCGTTCAGCGTTCGCACATCGTTCAATCACCGTTCGCTTTGTGTTCGTTCAGCGTTCGTTCAGCGTTCGTTCACCGTTCAGATGGGAAAGTAGAACGTTTCAGGGAATGTACGTGTGCTTTATTTTCCATTTTTGATTTAAGATACAAACAATACATACGTTTAAGATTTGTTCCTTTTCAATTGCTCTGATGAGTAGCAAAAACTTCAAATGAATGCATGATTTTTTTTTTTTTTTTGTAGCGTCTTCAGAATTATTTTAGTGAAATGATTCAACACCCCACCCCACACCCTCTCTCACCAAATGTAAACGTTTATAACTTTAATACCATGCTTATAGGTTCTATAGATATTAGTGGCATTAGTCAGACAAGCTTTTGGAAAAGCTGTCACTAGTTACCGTAAGCTTTTACTGTAGATTCCTAAATATACGCTTGGATCCACATTCCGGAATTAATTATCGCGGTATTTTGCGAGAAGTAAAACATATGAAACAAAATCACTCGATTTTATTTTTATGGTGATAAATAATCGCCCTTTCGTGATTTGTTATTCTCGCAATCTGCCGTTAAAGAGCCCCTGCGCGATAATTAGTACTCGCAATAGATAAAGAGTATACACTATATTCATACCATTCACCACGCAGCTAATATAAGGCCGTCCATAGAAAATATGTCAAAAAATTATTAGAGAAAATCAATTGAATGTTGGTATCTTTTTTCATGAGCATGTGTTTGAATTTAATGGAAAGTGTACTAACGCATGTGTATGCTTGCTGACTCAACAGAGTTCCACCAAAAGCGAGTTCTCGGTCACCATCTGTTTGTCACGTGATATGATTAAAATTAGACAAAATATGTACAGATACAAAAATCTTAAAAGTTCAACGATAAACAGATAATTTTGCATTATGAAATTGTTTGGTTTTCTTTAAGACAATTTCCTTAACCCAACAAGTACTTGGAGGGACAATAGCTTCATGTGCATAAAATATCATGATTTATAGTAACATTTAAGCGAGTATCGTTGGACTTTTGAGATTTTCGAGGGGTTTTGCCTGTGGTTGTAGACGTTTATGTTTGTAGCAATATAAGGAAATGAGGAATGAGTAAACATAAACAGGAGTTGGTCCTCTACTACCACCGGACCACTCTCTCTCTCTTTCTCTAGGTTTTTTTTTAATCTTTCTTGGCAAAGTTTGCATTACACACACAATCTGACCTTAAGAGGGCTAGTATGGCACAGCGGTTCAAAACTCAATACCCTTAAATGTTATTGTTACCTTCCTTTAATCAATGAACTAAAATATCTCACCGTTGCCCAAAACCTACACCACCTATATTTAACCCCCGCTTTCTAAGTTACACAAAATTTATAAATATACGAAATCTCTCAGCATTTCTATTGTATTTGTCAAGGTCGTTGAAACCTAGACCTAAGAAAGACATTTAATTTCTCACTTACTCATTATTCCGTTCTTACCCATTAATATCCTACAAATTTCTATCTTGTCGGAAAACCAGTCCAATAAAAACATGGGAATTTTTGTACTTGAAATGAGACAAAATACAGTTTTACAACTTATTATAAGAATAATGCCTCAAATTAACAATCAACAAATTCTAAATTCTGTCTCAGTCTGTCTCTTTTCACCTAACTTATCTATCTAAAACAAACTTCCATGCAACACTCAAAAGTTTCATTCCTGACTCTCAGAGTTCCTAGAGGAAAGTATATACAATAACTAACATTTAACTCCCTAAACCTAATTAATTTCTAACAGATTTCAAACACCAGTAATTCTTGAAAATTCCCTAAGTCTGAATTCCAGTTAAAAACAGAAGCAAAACTAAGAAATAAACTAGCTTCCTTAGCTTAATGAAAAACAAAATACATAAACAATTTCATGTAATTCAAAAATTTAACAGCAATTTACCAAAAATTCAAACAACCAGCAACGTTCATCTAATTCCAATTTCTCAGTTAAAATTCACTAAACCTGATCAAAACTTCCCATAAAATTCCATAAAATTTCCAAAATCTTCCTGAGAGGTCCTTAAAATAATCCTTGCTCTTCTTAAAATAAATTTAAAAGTCATTAAAAAATCTCATTAAAAAAGGCCAAACTCATACATAATCCTTACCCCTAAATCACGATTTCTCTAAAGAAACCAACCTTGCAAAGAGCAAAAAAAATTCTTGAATCTCTCCTTTTTATACAACAACATTATGTAAAAGTTAGAAACTGTTAGACAAGTTGGAAAATGCTGGAAAATCTTCCTTGATATTTCCCGGTATGCAGCAAAGTCTATAGAAAATTCTGATAAACTGCATAAAAAACAACTTTTTCTGAATGAAAGTAATCACCAAATACATTCTTAAATTAAAATAAATAAATTAATATTCACTGAATACAGCAACTAACACAATTAACTCCAAAAATCCGAAAATTGTTGTAAGTTTTACGATCGGGCTCGACCTCCATAATTTACGACCGACAACTTCGTGAACATTCAACCAGTTAACAACAAGGCAATGAACCACTTATAATGAATTAAAACATATTAAACTTTAAGAAAACATGAATTTATCCATAAATCTATGCTTCATCTACTACAGAAAACCAAACCAATTAAAGTCCTTGACACATAAAATAAGCTAAAAAAAGCACAACCTTACTCCAACTACATGCATGATCAGCTGATTTCTATTTAACTCAAAACATGTGCACAAATCATTTCAACTCATGTAAATCACCAATAAACTTGTCAATTATCACCTATCGACTACACGCAAAGAATATTTTAATGAATATTCATGCAATGTCTAGTAACTATGACCATATACAATAATTATCTCAACTCTCCGACAATGTCAACAATAATCAAGTTCAATGACTCTGTATAAAACTAATCTGTCAAATCAGTTGACCGTTACAATAAAAAAAAAATTCATTTCTTATATTAACATTATTTTTTCTGATGACTTGCCATAATTTTTTGCCATTCAATTGTCATTTTATAAGCAAATCTCTCTGAACTTTATTTTGGACGTCAAGTGCGGTATTATGACGTTATAATGGAGATATTCATGCTTATTCGTTGAACATATGTAATGTAGTTCATCAGAAAATATACTGTATTTTATTTGTAAAGAATCGTAGGGGAAATTTATTGGACAAATGAATATAATAACATATGTATTGATAAATTATGGCTGTGTGGGTAAAGAACCCGGGACCCCTGTATTTCTAATCAGGTGCATAAACCATACAGTTATGCAGACCGCTGTCCTTAGACCAGCCGATTTTCCTACATTCTCCCTTCCGTTCAGGACTTAACAGCAATTAAACAGTATAAAATACCTTAACAAAGTAGGACAAGGCAACATCTGTAGAACTGGAAGAAGAGTATAAATATGCATTGAAAATTCATAAATACATGTATAGTGAAACATATGGCTGGACCGGGAATCGAACACAGTGCCCCTGTATTTTTAGTCAGGTGCTCTAATCTCTGAGCTACCCAGGCCGATATCTTCAGTCCAGCCTAATTTCCTTCACTACCCCTTCCTTAAATAGTCTCAATTATCTCACATTTGCAATGGACTGGGTCGTTTTCACAAAGACCTATGTAGTAAGACATTATAGTCTTTACCAATTTTATCTGGAGGGGGATTTACAGTATTACATGTACGTTGAAAGAAAAAAAATAAATGCAATGAGAAAGAGTACGATGGGAATATTGTTCGACCGATGCAGAAGGGATGTGAACACGGCAGAAGATATGGAATAAAATGCAATTAGAGATTGAATGATTCCATAGCTTATATTTTATCTAAAAAGAATATTAGAAATGATTTGGAAAGGTTTTTCCAGTTTTAATTTCTTTTTAATGTGTTTCACACAAAAAGAAGTTTCTTTATCTTATTAGATATTAATCGTTTTTATTCTGTAATACTTTTTTGAAACTTAAAGTAACTTTGAAGAGGTATGACCTATGTCTTTTGCATCACTTAAACTATGCTATTTACGGAATTCCTTTACAATACTTACCTTGAACTTTCTTTCTAAAACTCATAATAACTCAATACTTTATGAAATGCGATGTTTCAATTATTCAAGTCAATTTGCAATGATTTTTTACCCTTGATATATATGTATTTCCAGCCTTTGAACATCGGGCTCATTATTTTGTTGATGATGCTTACAATTCCCACTGTTTTCGTTAACTGTTTGTTCAGCATTCGTTCACCGTTCGCTCACCATTTAAGTGAAAAAAAAAAATCAGGAATTGTTTACCAAACGAAACAAATCGCCCGCGTGGCATTGTGTAGAGCGTATGCTCTAAAGTCGCGAAGTAAAGAGTCGATTCTTGCGTCGCAGGTTTGAATCCCATTATTGGACTTGAAGACCGGTCTTTCTGATGAGACTGTATTACCCGTGGTCTATTGTCGAAGTAGGTTCTGACATCAAAAGGACACCTCAATGATCAATGGCCCTGAATGCCGGATTGCAACTGGTGGCATCTCCATATGATTGCAAATTTTCTAAAGGGACGTTAAACATACAGTCCCTGAAACGTTCTACTTTCCCACCTTAACGGTGAACGAACGGTGAACGAACGCAGAGCCAACGGTGAATAAACGATATGCGAACGCTGGACGCAACTTGATGAACGATATGTGAACGGTGAACAGTGAGCGGTGAGTGAACGCAGAACATGAACGGAGTGCGAACGCAAAGTGAACGGTGAACGAACGGTGAAAGCAAGATGAACGATTTATTCGGAATGCTTCCGATCTTTTCCTTGCATTGAAATTATTCTATTATTCTATAATTCTAATTTCAGGTGTTTTAATATAAATAAACAATAGATAAATAAATAAATGAATGAATGAATAAATGATTAAAGCATTTTTTTTTCTGTAAATATATGTACCTATGTTTTAAATCGATATTTTTATAACACGATTTTCATTACCGTAAAACATGTGTATTTGTTACCGAACGCGTGTGGTTGAAATAAAAAATTAATCTATTTGTAAAGTAAATACACTGTAAAATATGCGCTTAGAAGATAAACACTTGCGTTACATGTTTAAACCTAAACATGTATAAGATTGTGTTTAACAGCTAAACATTTGTGTTTTAACTTGTTTTATATCTAAATGACGTTAGATTTAAAACTTGTTTATATATAAGTGTTTAGAAATTGAACACTTTTCTGTGAAGTGCAGAGTTATCTTCCTGGAAATGACGCATATAAATTCGAATGATAAATAGAGCGGTTATCAAAAAAAAGAACATCTCAACGTAAGCTGAGGAAGATGGATTAAAAGAAGTGAATGCTCTTCAAAGTAATAATCATGTTGAGATTGGGAAATGCATTTAAAATGCAACATTACTTCGACAAAAGGTATGTTAACTATTATTTTTATTTACATAAATTGACCACAATGGGCTACGAAAATTGACATGCAGTTACACATGTAGTTGTAGATCAAGATTCCTTTCGGTTATTTTGCATTCCTGAAATCTAGAAAGGGGTACAATATGTAGAATGTCATTAACTATAGCTATATCGGTATCAATACTATATAGTGGTTAAACGAGGTTCAATAAAAGTAGCACAATAATAGCTTTAAAACATATGAAAAAAATCATACATTTCCAGCCAGCTGGAGCATATTGTTATAAAATTTGAATTTCTCTCTTACAGGATATGGTCCACATCGAATTTAAAAGCAAAAATACACGTATCAGAGGAACTGCTGCCATCTCCAAGTCTACAATTGCATGCCATCTTTCTAACATTTTTCAGCACTTCTTACTTTATGTAGGAAACTGAATTTTGTGAAGTGTGCTGTTTCTTATAGCTTTGAAAAACCCATAAAGTTCTTATTTTATGGAATTTAAATAAATTACTTACTGATGTTCACGGATGAAAATAAATTACATGTATGTGTTGCTCAGTGAAAGAATTTCTGGAACTTGATACAGGCAGGAGGAGTGACTGCTTGCTAAGCTGATTAACATTGAAACCAGCGTGTAAAAATATATATTTAAACATATCTGTATATTTAATTTAAAATTCTTCACAACAAATCCATGTTTCAATGTTCGTTGAATAAAATTTAAAATGTAAAAAATTGTTATATTTTCAGTTATCTTGCAGGAAGACAATGAAAACATCCAAGTGTTTAATTTGTAAACATGTATCATAACATGTTTTGTAAAGTGTTTAAAGTCTAAACATGTAAGAGTTTAGGCTCTAAACACTTTCCGTTACACGTGATGAAATTCAACGTGTTTAGAATTTCAATGCATTAAAAAAAGTGTGACAAGAATGTGCTTAGGAAAGTGTCTATCATCTAAACACATTTTTTTTACAGTGTATGCTTATTCTTTTCACTAATAAAATAATGCAGACTTGAGAAGATAAAACTACAACTTATAGAATGAATTAATTACATTGTACCCGGTTGAAACAACCATACATGTATTTCCGTGCCAAAACGATTCTGAGTAAATTAACGGATTTTTTTAAATTCACAATTGTCTGCTAACATATCACATAAAGACACTCGAATCTTAAAATTCTAATACCAAATATTCTATATTCATATGTCTTTTGTGTTCTTTTATGATGATTATTTCAGCTAACTTCTACATGTATCTGTACACATTTCCCGGACCGGCCGTGATTATACTCGGTAAAGATGAAAACAAGAGGCATTCAAATTATTTGTTATAGATTTTTTAAATTTTAAAAACTGAATAAGTAATGTACTGTCATATTTTTTATTTAACAGAGAAATGTACGAGAGAGAGAGAGAGAAAGAGGGAGAGAGAGATACCCCCCTCGATTATCAGATATTTGTTGTATAAAATATTTTTTTTCCTAAAAATTCCAAGCATTAATGGTAATCAAATGTTTTAGATTAACAAATCCATTAGACAGTAATCATCAGCTTTTATTTTCTTTCATCAAGTTCACACGGATCACAGGAAATCAGGGTGATTGTCCTGTCAATCAAATAATTTGACATAGTAAAGACGTGGAAATCGCGTTTCACCTGTTTCCCAAACGTGCCGCAGGCAAAGAGTCACTTAATTTTCCAAGAAGTTTTAACATTTTTCCCTATCATTTCTAGATTTGATTTTTTGCATTCCTGCAGAAAAAAATAGTAAATAATGGTAACATATACTTTGAGGGATTAAGTTTTAAACTGAGTTTGAAACATATTCCCTGCCAATTCAAAATATTATATACTGTCGGCACATGTATATTTTTTGAATTACTATTGTTTAATTACCGCTTGAAGTTGGTTTTTGTGTTACAATACACATTAAATTTTAAGTAAAATAAACTGAAAATACTAAGAATTTTATTTCGGGAGAAAAGGCACCGGGAGGGGGGGGGGGGGGTTAATTATACTGAATGGCAAACATATTTGGGTACGATGAAGGAAGGAATTTTCCTCTTCCAGTAATAAACAATTTAAAGGGTTGGTTTTTCTAAAATTTAAAATCACTCTATCAATTTAGTTAGTTCTAAAGATATTTAATTAACTGAATATTTGCAGGGCTGTTCAGACCTGCATGTAGTTTAAAATATGTGTTACTGTAGAAATATTTTTTGTGCATTTTTGTCTTGTAAAAGACTTGGATTAATTATTATCCATCCATAAATGATTTGTCGTCTTTAACATTACAACAAATTGTTGCCGTGTGTGAAGCATTTGCACATTGCCTATTTTTTAGGACAGATGATACAAACAATTTTTTTTCTTTGAAAAAGATTAAATATCATGTCACAAGTTAAGAAAAGTGGATGGTTCTTAGAATTGATTCTCTAAGGAACTGGTAAATAAAACAGACTTGAAAAATATAAGTAATATTTCAATAAAAAACAAATTTAGACAAATCACATTCAGTAAAGGTTTACAGGTGAAAACAAATTTCAGAATATGTGATCTTGGCGCTAAAAGTGTAATATAAACTTAAGAAAAATATACCAAGCCGGGTTAATTTTAAGTGGAAGATCAAATTTACAAAAAAATATCTATATCACATAGGCTGATTTTTACCATTTAGCTTTTCGTAATAAAATTCATCTGGTTTGTTATATTTTTCTTAATTTATATTACACTTTTAGCACCATGTTAACATATTCTGAAATTTGTTTTCACCTGTAAACCTTTACTGAATGTGATTTGTCTATATTTGTTTTTTCATTGAAATATTACTCATAGTTTCCAAGTCTTTTTCATATTCCAGTTCTAAGGAGAAAAAAATTATAAGAACCATCCACATTTCTAAACTTGTGACATGATATTAAATCTTTTTCAAAGAAAAAATTGTTTGTATCATCAGTCCTTAAATTTTAGATTTTAGTATCGTTCTACATACATGTAGGTACTTAATGTATTATTTTCCAGGGAAATTTTCTGAAAAAAGTAACAGTTGAGTTATGATAATAGAAACATAAATAGCATTGATAATTCTTGCAATGAAATAAGTTTTCTTCAAACACGATATCTGCGTTATTTAATTAAAAAACGTGTAAATCCATACAATCAAAAAGATATTTCCTTTAACTTCGGAGTTCCGATTGGCAATGAAGACTGAACGATATGTGAACGGTGAACGCAAGGTGAACGCAAAGTAAACGGTACGAAGAGCGAACGGTGAACGTTTTGTGAACGGTGAACACGAGTGCACGGTGAACGGTAAACGCAGTACTGTCCACAGAGAGCGAACAGTGAAACGCACGCTGAACGAACGGTGAACGAACGCTGAACGAATGGAAAAATGGGAAAGTAGAACGTTTCAGGAACTGTAATACAATCGATCAATCTGACAAAATATCTATTCGTTTTAATAAAAAACCTTCTGCATTTTGAAACACTCCTGTCAGGTAATGTATTTATCCTTTCAAAAAAAAAATTGTTTATCAGGTCTCTCGTGCTTTGCTTTTAACGTATTTTGCGTTTATTGTTGCATTTATCCTATTCGAGTACCCTTTCGTATTATGAGTTATACTCTCGTATCGTGTACCCTGTATAGAATAAGGTCGCAGGTACTGTAGATTACAGGAGCGAGAATACGAATCAATAGTTCAAGTTAAAAGGTAGTACCTTTGTTGTCGTCTCTTTCAGATCCTTCATGTCTGTCACTCTGTTCTACCCCTGCAAGAAAACCAAAGCAGATTACAACTACCATGTTGAAAAAGGGAAGAAAAAATAAATGCAATGACAAAGAGTAAGCAGGGAATATTACCCGAACGATGTAGAACTGATGTAAATATTGTAAAAAAAAAATGCAATTAGGGATTGAATGATTCCATAGCTAAAATTTATCTGTAAAAAAATATTGAATGTTTTGGAAAGGTTTATCCTGCTTTTTATTTCTTTTTAGCGTGTTTTATATTAAAAAGAGTTTTTTTTTTCGATATTAATCCTCTCCAATTCGGTTATACTAGTTTGAACCTTAAAATAACTTAAAAGAGATATTACCTATGTCTTTTTCATCACTTATTACGGAATTCCTTCACAACGTTTACCTTGAACGTTTTTTCCTGAAACGCATAATGGTATAATACTTTTCGAAATTCGATTTTCCAGATACACAAGTCATATTGCAAGAATTTTTAAACCTTGATATAAATGCTTTCTCTCCTTTGACCATTCGACCCCCCCCCCGACCCCAGGTCACTAAGAAGAAACATCACTAAGTACTAGTATTTAAGCCTGAGGAATTAGACCTTGGACGACTCTGCACTGGTTAAGACTAATTATTTTATGTATTTATACTGATATAGTAACAGAATGAATGTTTTGGAGATCACAAACTTGTAAAAAATGGAAGTTATTTTCGTGAGCATTGTCGGGGATAAGAAAATCTTTATGCTTCACATAAAAAATAAGATTTTCAGAGAAAAAAGTATCTATTTATCTTTACACATGGCCTTTATTGTCGTCTTTAAAAAGATTAATTATACATATTAAAGGTCCAACAACAAACCACTATATGGAAATCTGCGAAATCTTTTAATATTCTAGGGAAAAATTGTTACTGAAATGCGTGTAGCTTTAAAATGAATCTGATTGCCTTACTTCATATTTTAACCATAAGTTACTTATCATGATTTGTACAGCATAAACTAGTTTTGGGAAAATTCATTGGTTATTTTTTTTTGTCCAGAAGTTAAAAATTTAAGGTGAAGATATGATTTCAAATTGACGATTAAAAAACCCCCCCCCCCCCCAAAAAAAAGCATTTCTACACTTATCCATAGCTTCAGAAACAATTTTTATTATTAATAAATATAGATCATATTATTCAATACCTGGAGGAAATTATTTAATCTGTTTCCATTTTTTTTATGTGTGTGGCTTTATAAAAATATTCAACTAAAAAATATCAAAAGATTAAAATATCGTGGTTACATGGTAACCATGAATCCCTTATTACCCTGATGACACTGGCTGATACTTGTATATAATGGTATCATTGACAACAGGCACAGTTTAGGTAAAAATAAGAAAAATTCATTGGGTAGAATTTTTTCACAGACCTTTGCAATCGTTTCCTTAAATTAAATAAAATTGTCAGGCATAATGAGTGCTGTACAACGTATATTCACGGTTTTAATCCCTCTCTCAAAAAGTTGAAAAAAAGAAGAGTATTTTATCAATGTTTAAACAATTTAACTCTTAAATGTACTGTTTTCTAAAAAAAAAAAAGAAAAAAAATATATAGTTACCTGTATTTTCAAGTGATTTTTTTGGCTGTTTTCCATTTGTGTTCGTTGCTCTATCGAAAACTGTAGCAAAGAAACACTTACATATATTTTGAAGAATGTAAATGATTGCGCCCATGTGAAAAGGGTCCTTATGGCAATTTTTATTCATTTTGAGTTTTTCGCAGATTCTGATAGAGTAAGGTTAGAAGTTGTCAAATATGAATTTTTATGGTCCCGTCTACTCTAAGTAGGTTTTTTCTTCATTTTTTTCAAATATACTTTAACAGGTTAATAATGACGTCATGTTTTCAACAACGTCAAACGTTTTCAGAGTGAACGTTAAATGATTTTCTTCTGTAATTTTACTAAGGTGATTAGTAGTTGTATAATATTTGATATTTTTCCATGCATATTATTTTTATCTCATTGTCTCTTTTAATTATTAATAATTATTTAATACTTATATATATTATGGATTCATCAGTGGTGTATAGCATTATGAGTGAGTGTTTGTTTTACATTTCACTTTTCTATGACACCAGGGGGAAACCTGAACAGCGGGCAACATTCATTCATTTTTTTTTTTTTTTTTGAAACAATTATTTTCTCAAACAAAATATTTATTGGTAATCCATGTAAGAGTCATTTGATAAGCCTGTAGAATTCATTTGAAAATTATTTTAATTTAAACATTGCTCTCGATACGTCAATATTTCAGCATAAACGATATATCTTTAGTTACCATATATGTGAAAAATAATTTTTTTTTAAAATTACAACATTATGCTACCTAAATGCTACTGCGAAGTGAAAATTTATTTCATTGTTCTTTCTTTCTAAATTTTATATAAAGACAGAAAAACTGTGAAGTGTAGTACATGTAAAATGTAAATACGATACACAACAGACAAAAGGAAATTCTGTTGATTCACTGCATCTATAAGGTTGTCTGTCTGCATTGGGTCAATAATGAAAATATAAAGAATACACGAAATATTTTTCAGTCTAGCAGTAAAAATATTAGGATATTAACCAATCAAAAGGTGGAAATATTACAAACAAATGAATAAGTTATAATCCACAATCATTTACACAATAGATTAACACAGAATTAACATTTGTAGGATTTTGTGTATATTGGTGAAGGGGGGGGGGGTAAAAATCTAAATGACAGAAACTTACAATTCTAGTGAACACGAGTTAAAATAAATATTTTTTTTTTTACTTCAAAAGTTTTAGGTGCACCCAGTACCATTAACCCTACAACTTGCAGATTCACTTTTTTATTTAGGTTTGAAATAATGCTGCCTATTATTCTTCTTTTTATATTTGTACCTTTAATTCTGGGCATTGCCATTTTCAAAATCGCACAGCGATCATAAAGACTATGAGCCTGGAACTGAATTGCTATGAATTAAGTATTATTAATCATGTATATAATGATACCCTAAAATTAAAAAAATCTGGTTTTATTTTATGAAATGGATGGTTTTAGAAGCACACCCATAGAATTAAATTAAAGATGCCATTTACGGTCTATATGTATAGCTTTTGTTGGGGTAGGGGTGGGTTAAAGATTAATAACATGTAATTGTTATGTCTAAATATACAGTCAGTTGAATATGACTGTTTTGTATAATATATTTCCTGACAATTGTCTGTGAACTGGCTGAGCTTTGAAATGTCAGATTTTTGTAGGGATGTAAACATCTTAGAAAATTATCATATTATTTATGACCTAATTAAAAAAAATCCCCTTCATTCTAATGTTGTTTACTAATTTTATTCCATAAAGTGAGCTTTAAAGAGTAGGAATTCCATTCTGGTCCCGTGCCCAGGGACGTAGCAAAAGGGCGGACAAGGGGGCCTGGCTCTTCACTTTTTACCCAACCTTACTTATTCTATAGGAATTGATAATTGAAAGTCTGCCCCCCCCCCACTATTAGTTATGTACGGAAAACGTAGTATAAAAATTGGTACTGAAAAAAGTTGGCCTCTAACCCCCCCTACCCCCCTTACCCACGAAATAGGATTTTCGACTTTGTGCAACATTGACCTGTTTTTTTGCTTGTCAACTTTTTCAGGGAAGTAAAAAAAAAGGCTCTCGCTGCCCCCCCCCCCCCCATTTCAAAAACGATGCTACGTGCCTGGTGCCAGAAGCTTGGATATGATAAGCCTTGTAAAGCCTACATGTAACGGAAATATGTAAGGACACCCCCACCCCCATCCCCTGCAGTGCAGCCAAAATAAAACAAAATGCAAGCATATTGTTGCGGTTTTATGTCATGTATTTTCAGCATTGAATTTTATTTTCTGTTAGCATTTACATGTAGAAATAAAACCCGACCCTTAACTTATAAAGATTTTTTAACAACCAAAACAAATAAATAATTTTTGAGCATATTTAATAATATTTATCCATAATTTGATGGCAGGTTAAACAATGTATTATTCCACACTGATAACTGCAATGAGATTATAAGTTCAGTGATGATTGAGTTTTTAGCATGATAATTGATCTGTTGAGAGACATTCAATGCTGATCAAGCTTTTATGAAAGACCAAGTTCGGCATGGCTTAAAGAATTAATTTGCAGATAATGCTTAAAATATTTGAATTCCGTATGAAAAAAAAGAAACACCTAAGCACCAAAGAGTTACATGTATATTAAACTTGGAGATCTTGAAAATAAATAGCTATACATGTATATATAGTTTAAAGAACAAAAAAGATATTTTCTTTCATTTATTATTTCATTTGTTTTGAAAACTCTTCTTTTTCAATAGAGTTTCACATTTCTCAATATTAGGTAAATAGATTCAATATAAATATTTTTATCTACCCTACAACCCTCTCTCTCTCTCTCTCTCTCTCTCTCTCTCTCTCTCTCTCTCTCTCTCTCTCTCTCTCTCTCAGATTTACTTGACCAGCTCTATTTAAGTAAGAACATTAAGAACATCTTTTTTTTTTCATTCGGATGTTTTTTGCTTGTTTTAATTTCTCTAAATTGAAGTGTCTTTGTGCAAGAAGAGTATAAGACAAAACAACATTTATAAATTTTAATTTATTTAATCATGATTATAAGGTAGACATGTTTATTTTTTTTAAAAGAATGAAATTCGTCATGAAATTATTTCATGCCAAAAAAAGCTATAGATAAGAGATTTGAAAAAAAAAAATTAAAGTCTGTTCAATTTTGCAGTTTTCTTTTTTCCTCTTTGTTTTTCCTTTTTCAACAATAACCTTATTCCCTAAGTACAACAATATTTTTTTTTTATTTAAGAATTCATAAGTATGATGACGATTAAAAGTTCTTTTTTATTTGGTCATAAAATATCTCTTTCAGGACCCTATAATCCGGGAGAAAATTCATGCGAACATGCAGCTGCAATGTGAAAAAGTACGCAATGTCCCTGTCTGGTACCCCTGTTACATCGATTGTTGACATCAGAGTTATCTCTCCTATTTTTATTTATAGAAAATACAAATAATCTTAACTATCGTTCTTACATATTCTTGCTAGATTTGTAAAAAACGTGGAAGATGTTTAGTTTTAATATTTGTACAAACAGTTTAAGCAGTATGCACCGATGAATCAATGTTTACATATGATCGACGCGATCGCGATGTGTATTTGAGAGTGGAGGAGCGGATCTCAAAGAAGTAGGAAGACAATTTTCCTTTGCAATATTTCTTACGATATACCCTGTCTAAGATGTATTCTAAAATGGTATAAATATGTAAATAAAATTTATCTAGAGTATAAAGGTTCAATATGCTATCAGAAAACACCTTGTCTACAGCTTCTATACATTTTATTACGCATGTAGGAAAACTATTGGTATTATAGAGACGTATTTAATAATGTTCTAAATGTTTTTATTTATATCTATTAAAATCAGTGGATTAGGAGATTCAGATATTGATTAAATTAATTTATACATGAAAATAAATTCCACATGTTGGAAACAGCGATAAAAACTCTGGATGCGTCAAACGTCAAAACACGTGGTTAAAAAAAATCTGCGTCGAAGTTCACCGTCAGTCTGCAACGTCACATCTTTATGACGTTATTTCTCTGTTTTAGCAAAAATGCCATAAGGACCCTTTTGTCATGGGCGCAATCAAATATAAAAGGATATAAATTAGTTTTATAAGTGAACAAATTTACCATAAAGTCATATATTAAACAAAATTTGATAGCCCTCTTTGGTCATGATTGTGTCAACACTACCTAAGGATGCTTTCATTTAAATATAACATACCATAGACTTGCTTTATTTGAGAAGAGAGGTCTTTTTATTTCTTATGTGTTCCAGTGTAAAACTTTGAACATCCTTCGTGGTCCCACCATACCCAAAGGGGTCTTGATTTGAACAAATTTGAATTTACCTTGCCTATTACAGCGCAACAAAGGCATTGCAAATTAAACATTAACAGCCGTTTAGTTCGTAATACGGAAAAAATCTTAATTTTACAAAAAATAAAAAAAAGAATCTTATATTTATCTTCCAAAAACACATTTTCAAAACATCAATCTTCTAGGGATGGCAACCGAATACAAAATAACAACTATAGTATCTGACCGATTATTCTGTTAAATGTAACCGTATCAAAATTAGCACTTTTTTGATATTATTTTTCCTTAATAGCTTTAGCCTTATACATTTAAAGACAAAAAGATTGAGACATTCTTTCATTCTAACTTTACTTTTGGTAAAAAAAAACTTTATGCAAATTTATTCAATTTTACTTTAAAATAGAGCAGAACAATAAGAAAAAAAGTCAGAAAACTCGTTGATAATTTTCCAGACAGAATGTCACACAATTTCTTTCGGAATAATAACCAAAATTAAAACTAAGTCAGTAGTACATTGCAAAACTTACAAATTTTTGTTCAATATTTTGTCACATGTAAATAGATAACTGTAAAAGATAAACATTCTAATCCACAGTACTCAGCGGTGACTTAATTGTCATCAAAGAATTACAGGGCGGTAGAGGTAGAGCCATGTTGCTTTTTCCCTAATTAAGATTCTAACACAAACTGTGTAAAAATTACCAAAAAATGAAATAGACTTGAAAAATATTAGTAAAACAGCATTTTCTGATATGATTTTTCTTTTTTTTTTTATTAATACATTACTAATATTTTCCAAGTCTATGTCACTTCCCAGTTCTTAGGACAAAACGTCTAAGAATTATCCACTTCTCTAAACTTGTTATACGATTTTAAGTCTCCTCCAATAAAGAAGTATAATCTGTCCTTAATACTATATTAGAATGAAAATATCAATATTATCAAATAAAACTTTATTAATTAATAATAATAATTAATAAAGCTAAAACATTAGAAATCAATAGTGTTACCTTTGTTGTCATTTCTTTCAGGTTCCTTCTGTATATGGCTTATTACCACCGCTGCAAAAATGAGATTTAATATTGTTAATGCCATTTCCATAGTATCTATATCCAACCCCTAAAATCAAAGATGAAACCGAAACAGGTCTGTTTTTAATCACCATAAATGGAGACGGTGCGGAATTCTATTAATAAAAAGTAGAGAGTATTTAATGTACATGTTATTATAAAACTGTTTTAACATACTTTTCAATCGAATTTCATCCAACAGTATTAAATGCGGAATTTCTATTTGAAGTATTTATTTCATAAAAAATGTATCTTCCTTGGAAGTTTAAGCAGAAAAATTGTCCCTCTAAAACACGTTTTATATACAAAACTTTTCAAACAAAGATAATGATGCTATTTGTTTTTGTCAGCTGGAACCATTTACTTGCTTATCAAGCAATTTATCTCATTCTTTTTTTTTTTTACATCAGTATTGTTGAATAAAGAATAGATGGTTTTCATATTGCGCCTTAATCTTTTAATGCGCGATTTTAACTACAGCAAATATTTTTAATCCCTTCTGAGAATGTGTCAAGGTATTTTTTCATGTCTAGTCCATTGCCTAGCGAAATCTTCTACAGAATCCGTGATTACTATGTAGTTCAGACGGCAAATTAAGGCTTCGAAACGTTTAGAACATTTCGATATTAGTGATCAAAGGAACTCATTATCAATACCCTTGCACTTTTAAGTTTTTGGTTTGACTTTTGACTTCTGCTTCTCAGATTGAAAAGCATTTTTGAACACATAAATTGATGAAAACGTTTTTAGTCATTACAGATATAAACAGGCATAATAATTTGAACGACATTGTATTGAATGACAAACGAACATAAAAAAAAAACATTATTGCATAGTTGTATTTTAAGGATGTCAATTGAACACAGAAATTAGATTAAAAAAAAAAAAAAAAAAAAAAAAAAAAAAAAAAACATTGTCAAGCACTTCTCAAGCAGTGTTCCAAAGAGAAGTTATGAGTAAATATAAAATGAAGAACTCAGTTTCACAAGACTCGTCGCAGATTGTAAACAGGACCTTGTGTGAAGAAGACACTTTAAATGGGATAACTCTTCAAACCATAAAAGGATGCTTGCAGGATGAGCTATAACCTATAAGAGAAGCACTAACAGAATTAAAGGCAGTGTTTGCTTCTGAAATCCTATCAAAAAACAATGAAACCCATCAACTACGCGCAGAGAACAATCGTATTCAAACAGAAATGTCATCTCATGAAGAGGAAAAAAATAGACAATCAAATTTTACAACGCTACTTACATCTGAAATAAAATATTTGCGGCAAAAATTGAGATCTTGTGAAGAGGCTAATGACTCGAATGGAGAAATTCTAAAAGAATTAAAGAAGATTCAAAGATTGCAACAAGATACAAATAGGCAGTCCAAACCAAGAGCTTTTGATAAACAGAATACACGACTCAGAACATGTCTATGCAAAAAGAACAGGCATCTTTTCTACAAGTAGGAGGAATGATTAAGATGAAGACAGCGCTTACAGCCAGAATGATGGTAAGTCTGATCATACAGTGATCACAAATGCCGAGATTCATATGTCTGCAGTGTCAGAGACATATGAAACAGATAAATTATAAAACAATCGAAGACGTTGGGGTACGAAATTCCTCGTCTATTTTGAGCTGTTCAGAAGATCTGGGCGTTGTAGATGGTGCAAAAAATAAAAAAAAATATATGTAAAGCGAAAATCTTTGCAAGCGTCTTCACATCTGAAGAAAAAGACATGGAGTGGGTATCA
Organism: Saccostrea cuccullata; assembly: GCF_032062105.1. Lineage (NCBI taxonomy): Eukaryota > Metazoa > Mollusca > Bivalvia > Ostreida > Ostreidae > Saccostrea > Saccostrea cuccullata. Next base: position 217,011 of record NW_026931057.1, on the reverse strand, counting down.
ACATCAAATGAATATAAAAATAAGGAACCAAAATCAACTTTAACAGGTTACACGTTCGTACGCATGAAACAACGTACTACATGTAAACGCATTGTGTTAGCTAACATAAAAGCACGAGGAACAACGTTCGAGGAGGTCAAAAAGATATTCATGAATGGTGTGAAGAAAGAGATGTTAAAATGTCGGGCATATTTCTTCTCGTGCATCATTCAGAAAGAAGATTTCCCACATTTGTAATTCGTGCAAGTATTGACAAAGATGACTACGAAAAAATACAGGGCCCAGACTTCTGGCTAGAAACTATTTCTGCCAGAGAATGGATAATTCGCAATGAGAGAAACACTGAACCTGACCCTGAAAACACAGACGATCCATAATGACAGTGACACTTTTCATAATAATATTCATAATCCTGTCTTGCTGGAATGTTCATGGCGTTTTTATCTGCCTATCAGAGCTATCTGATCTAACAAAATTTGCAGACATCGTTTTTTATATCGGAACATTGGCTACCGAAAAATTGTTTATCATGTTTACATACATCAATACCAGGTAATATTACAAGTTTTGCAACACGAGGAGCAACCACAAACAACATCACTAGAGCAGGAACTGCATTTCTGATTCGAAATAACAGTGTTTTTTTCTGTAAAGGATGTTAAGACCACGAAAGAAAGAATAATGGGAATTGAAACTACCTACGGATCGAATCAATTGTTTATTATAGGATGCCTCCTTCCCTCAACAAACCATCATTATGAGGAGTACAAAGGTGTGATGCAGGATGTATTTGACTTGATTGATGAACTTAGTGAAACTGCTCCTGTAGTTTTATGTGGTGATTTTAATACAGATATTAAAAATAAATCTGCAGTCCAAAATCAAAGCTACTCACAAAAAATACGTTAGACAGAAACCTTTGTAGTATATTTTCGACTGATATTTAAATCGAACATACATTTCAAACAAAGGATAAAAAAATAAGTCACTATTAGATTACATTTTTGTCCCTAAATGTCTTTCTCAAGAAGAAATGAAATATATCAAGAATTTGGCTATAAAGTTTCTGACCATTTTCCATTGCTTTGTGAAATTGACAGAGCTAGTATTCTCGCCCAGTTACCTCCCGACTATTCAAGAAACGTTCCAAAATCGATATTGGCTTACACCACCGAACTAGAAGCGTTCAAAAATTAATTTGATAATCTTTTTAACCCAGTAAATACAAGTCTCTACATAAGGATAATATCGATACTTTCCTTGTTCATATTGCTGCTTCATTGTTAGCATCCTCTGATCAACATATACGACATGGAAAATTTAACTCGCATTTAAAACCATACTGGAAAAAATCCGAGCTAAACAACGCCCATTATGAAACGAGATGTTTTAGAAGGACTTGAAAATCTATGAGATCTCCTAGATATAAACAAAATGAATATTATGAAAACTATAAAAAGTCTAAACGTAAATTCAGGAAACTGCACAGACATGCACAAAAAGACTGATACCATTCAATATTTGATGAAATTGACAAAGCCTTTGAAATTGACATAGGAACATTCTATAGGAAAGCATGGTAAAATAAAAAACGAACAGGTTCATCTTTTTTTTATCCAAACTTAGTTATATAGGAAAAACCGCTGAGAACAGTAATGACATGTGTAATTTATGGCAAGAATATTATTCTGACCTTTCTAATGAAGAGTACCATCCAGATAAATTTGATGAAGATTTTAAACACTTTAAAGATGAAGCTGTGCAGAACATCGATAATGATCTAAAGAACAGCGACAACTTATTCACAGACGGGGTCGTTATATCCATTGAAGAAGTCAAACACCAAATTGATCAGCTTACCATGGGAAAGCTCCTGGACCAGATTTTCTCACCAACGAACACCTCATTTACAGTTGTCATTTTGTAGCGGAGAATTTGTGCTTACTTTTTAATGCTATAATTAGAGAAAAATACGTCCCTGAAATTTTTAAAGTAGGAAAAAGTATATCTATCTATAAAGGTAAAAAAAAAGATAAAGGCATTCCTACCAATTTCAGAGGTATTACATTGAATTCTGTAGTAAGTAAATTATTCGAAAAAAATACTTTTATCAAAAATTGAAGATGATTTAATTAGAAGTGGAAAATCATTTCTACATAATTAACAGTTTGGGTTTAGAAATGACTACGGAGCAATTCCAGCTTGTTACATGTATGTTCTAAATGAAGCTATTAGTTACTATGTAGATAGAGGTTCTCCAGTTTACTGTGCATTTTTAGACAATGAAAAAGCTTTTGACAGAATCTGGCACAATGGTTTATTTTTTAAGATGTATAATCTTGGATTAGATTCCAGATTTTGGAAAATTTTTAAATACTGGTATAATGACAGCACGAGTTTTGTTTCAATCTCACAAGGTGTCGGACAAGGAAAAATACTTATTTCTTTTGCTTCTTGTGTATATTAATGTATATATGTATGTTTAGCTATTATATGAGCTATGCAAAAATGGCACTGGCCTTTTACTGGGTGATTTACACATTTATGGTATTCTATTAGCCGATGATACTGCTTTAATGAGCAATTCACCAAAATCATTACTGTGTTTATTCAACCTTGTAGAAAACTATGCATTAACCTTGAGACTCCATTAAAATCCAAGTAAAAGTGTATTTATTGTATTAAAAAAAATGTTACATATCTTGTAGCGCTACGGGTTTGATAGTGAAATACCTCAGTCTGAAAGTACAGTGTATGCTGGTTGTCTTCTCCAGCCAAATATGAAAAGTGACGAACTTACAGAACGAGTGTGTAAAACTGCTAGATCAAAAATCCACTCTTTATATTCTATTGGTGTTAATAACTCTAACATTCATCCTGTTGGATCTGCAAAATTATGGAAAAGGGTCGTGCTACCGTCTGTCCTCTACTCTTGCGAGATATGGCCGTTATTGCCACTAACAGACAAGCAACAACTTGAATATGTATAAAGACACTTTGCCAGGATTATTCAAGGATTATCAATTGAAAGTTTTCTCCGTCGTTTTCAAACATTTCAAATATTGGACTGTGGACCATACAGGGCTACATTGATAAATGTCGCCTACTTTTCCTAGGTAGACTCCATAGGTCAGAAGAAAACTCTGTACATTATCAATATGTATAAGTTTATTTCTGATATTCATGTATCTGAAAAAAAAATGCAACCAGATCTATGTTACAAACTGCAAGCAAATACAATCTCTTAGATATGTTTGAAAACAATTGTAGCACTATATGCAGTAAAAAGTAATTTTCAAAATTGATTATCAAAACAATATGGGCAGTAGAAGAAAATCAATGGCATTCTGCTCTGTCTGAAGATCCTGATATGTCTGTTTTCAGTAAAATACATACTAAGTTGAACCCAAATAAATTGTGGCAGGTTGCAAGAGAAGATCCCTCAAGATTATTAATCAATTTTTTGATAAGGGTTTCATCGATGAAAATTGTTTGTAAATTTTGTCAATTTTGTAATAAGGTAACAAGTAACTTTAATATGCACTTGATGTTAAGTTCTTTTACACTATTAGACGACAAAGAAAATATGTTTGAGGACATATTAGATATACTTGATGTAAATGATTATGTTTTGTTTGAGGATCAAGGTCCTGAACTACAGTTTTTTATCTTTCATTGGGTGTGTCTAAGGCACATGGTTTGAAAACATATCATTTACAAAATGGAAATGCATAATGATAATAGTTGCCTTAACAGTTTATAAAAACAAAATTCTTTTTGCCATAGACTGTCCAAACCTACAATGTCTCTAGCAGAAAATTGTACATATATAAACATGTTTTCTTTTTTTCAATTTTTGTTGTTAATTAGTTAATTATCTGTTAATTCACACAAATTCTCCATTAATTTGGAGGAAATAAAGAATGTCTTATTTTATCTTATTAGAATGAAAATATCATAATTATCAAATAAAAATTGCAGCTAAAACATCAGAAATCAATAGTGTTACCTTCTTTGTCATTTCTTTCAGGTTCCTTCTGTATATGGGTTATTACCGCCGCTGCAAAAAAAGATATTATATTGTTAATGTCATTTTTATAGTATCTATCTATATCCAGACCTTAAAATCAGAGATGAAACCGGATCAGGTCAGTTTTTAATCACCATAAATGGAGACGGTGCGGAATTCTATTAATAAAAAGTAGAGAGTATTTAATGTACATGTTATTATAAAACTGTTTTAACATACCGTTCAATCGAATTTCATCCAACAGTATTAAAGGCGGAATTTCTATTTGAAGTATTAATTTCATAAAAAAAATGTATCTTCCTTGGAAGTTTAAGCACAAGAATTGTCTGTCTGAAACACTTTTTATATACAAAACTTTTCAAACAAATATAATGATGCTACTTGTTTTTGTCAGCTGGAACCATTTGCTTGCTTATCAAGCAATTTATCTCATTCTTTTTTTTAAATTCGGATTGTTGAACAAAGACTAGATGGTTTTCATATTGCGCCCTAATCTTTTAATGCGTGATTTTAACATACACTAAATATTTTTAATCCCTTCTGAGAATGTGTCAAGGTATTTTTTCATGTCTAGTCCATTGCCTGACGAAAAGTTCTACAGAATCCGTGATTACTATGTAGTTCAGACGGCAAATTAAGGCCTCGAAACGTTTAGAACATTTCGATATTAGTGATCAAAGGAACTCATTATTAATACCCTTGCACTTTTACGTTTTTGGTTTGACTTTTGACTTCTGCTTCTCAGATTGAAAAGCATTTTTGAACACATAAATTGATGAAAAAGTTTTTAGTCATTACAGATATAAACAGGCATAATAATTTAAACGACATTGTATTGAATGACAAACGAACATTTAAAAAAACATTGTTGTATTGTTGTATTTTTAAGGATGTCAAATGAACAGAGTTATTAAATTTAAAAAAAACATTGTCAAGCAGTTAAATTTGTATACCCAATTTGAAATTATTTATCACTATGCAAGTCTTTTCCGTGCATGTCAATATGCAGTTTATTCCTGTCAGGAAAAAGCGTATTACACTGTAAACTTATCCATTCCTGGAAATAAGTCCATTGATATAGTTCTAAAATAGGAACATGTCCAGTTATTTATACCTTGAATTCAATTGACGGAAACTCGTATCACAAGAACTCATCAAAATCAACCTAGGAAGTTGCTGATCATATAGATAATATGAATAAAAGTAAAATATACTAATAATCATCGGATGCCTTTCGTAAAGAGAAAAAAAACAGAAAATATAAGGAAGAATTATTAAAGGGAAGGACAAATAAGCAGCAGTTTTAGTTGAAGCCTTGAAAGTTTTGATCTCTTACTCTCTGGCCGCCTGCCTGGCGCAGTGTTTAGTGCGTCTGCTCTAGTGTCCCAATCAGACTTGGGGCGAATTACATTTAAAAGTAATGCATTGCATTACCATTACTTTGATTTGGGTATTAAATTCCCATTACCATTACTTTGTTTTCTCAAGTTATGCATTACATTACCATTACTTTAGTAAAATAATGTATTACCATTACTATTGGAGTTTTTTTAATTATAGAAATTATTCAAAACTTTGCAATTTTATTTTCATAAGCATTCATAAACCCCTTCAAAACTTAACATGACAAATTACATTCATATTAAAGTACTTGTATATATTACACTGTCAATAAATTAAATTCATATAAAGTTTATACTTGTAAATTGTCAGTGATATAAAACATGTACAAAATCCACTTTTCGTGTAAGTATTGATGTCAAAAAGCAATTTAACTTTTGGAGCACCTAAACCCCTGCCCAAATTCTCTAACAATATAGCATATAAGCCATTTTGATCTGCGCAGGTTTGAGGTAGCACATGGATCGGAATTTGGGTGAATTAACACTTTTTTATAATTATGTAACATTAATTATTCGGAAAAGTCAAGAACAAAACGTTTGCTATAATTATGCATTCTATAGACTTCAATGGGACTTACACTACAGGAAGCACTTAACCATGACGTCACCACGTGACATCTATAATTGCCTTAAAGAAAAAGTGAAAAGTTCAACACTACCTGGGGGATAATTAATTTCAAATTGTAATAAAAGTTATATAAAAACATCTCAGTAACACGAGAAATGCTGCTAGAATCCTACTGTCCTATCACAGAAATAATTATTCAACACTTTCGGACGAAACCTTCCCAAAATGTTTACATTTTGTTCATAACATCTGAAAAAATGCATCAATTCCCGTTAACGATACGATTCTAGCAGCGCTTCCTAAAACAATAAGATAAGAATTATAGATAGAAACAAAAATTAACTTTCAAAGTATGCGGCGTAGTGTTTTACTTTTAGATTTTTTTTGTTACAAACGACAGAGGAAAGGCTTATCAGCAAGAATAAAACCCCGCCTGCTTTAATTTTACGAAGAAATTGTAGAATTATATTAGCATACCTTACTGGTAAGCTTTTTTTCCATATGAATCACACATGATATTGATTCTAAATGCTTTTAAACTCCGATTTCTTGTGTTTGTTTACATGCATTCCCGTTACGTTTCACTTTCGCTCTGCTTCTGCATGATCAACAGTTATGACGTCACGGGTTTGGTACTTAACCCCTGTGATAACTACGGGGACCCAGAAACGACACTATTACGTTTATATTATGCCTTTGCATATTTTGATTCATTTTTACAACCTTAAATCAATCTTAGATATTGATTTTAAGAAATTGTTATCTCTAACTTCACGTCATATAGTTTACTATGACGTCATATCATATAGACAAGTAGAATATTGGGTTATAACCTTAACATTCCTGCGTAGTACCTCATTTTAATGTATATGTATTCGCAAACTCGTAGAAAAGATAAACAGTATGTACATTTTGTTCTGCTAAGCATAGAGTGCCTGCAAGTCTTCTATTTTCTTTGGTATCCATGTATTAGATTTTTTATGATCAATTCAAGCTAGATCAGCTCAATTTAAGTTTTATAAATATAGTCAGAAGAAAGGGACTAATAATTTAGAGCACTTCGTCAAACAATGCAATTATCATTTTACAAAGCACTTAAATAAGTTTACCTCATACATATATTTTTTGAAAAGATTTTTTAAAACTATTTTACAAAATTCTTTTAAATAAAATCTTATCTAAAATAAGTTATCTTATACTTTAAATATGTATAAGGTAAGCGTACTTTCAACAGAGTAAAAAGTATTTAAATAGATATAGGTATTTTATTTAAATAAGTTAACATTTTTTATTCAATTTTTTAATTTGCAAAAATAATAAATAATAAAAAAAACAATAATAAAAAATAACCTAAATAAAAATTTTCATCATCCATGTCCATTTTAAATTCCTAAAATAGTTACATACAAAATAATGCTTTGTAATGCTATGTAATGCCAGCATTACACTGGATTTTATAAAGTAATCGGGTGAAACACAATATAGGGCGCATTAAGAATATCACACTGTTATACATGATTTTTAGAAATGTTAATATCTTTACATGTAATTTATCATAATTCATTTATAGGCATACTTATAAAGGACTTGTGTGCAAAATTTTGTTGATCTAGCCTTAACAGAATTTTAGTAAATGCAAATAATGTACTCCAAAAATGACCTTTTTCAGCGTTATGCGGTTGCGCTTTGAAATTACACCATTTTTCAATTGAAATAATTGTTATATATCATATATTTTCATGCCAATGATCATTATCAGACTTTAAAATTTATTTTACAAATTATTTTGGTGCTTGAATTTTCAGGATTGAATAACAACTTTTGAAGATATGAAAGAAAATGTAATAGGGGTGCAATGTTATACATTTTTCACATAATTTCACCCCTCTCATTATGCCAAATAAAAATAATGTCCATATCCTTTCTTTTCTCAGATTTCTGTCCAAAATCACAGTATTAATGCTCTGTTACTTACAGAAAAAAGTTGGGATAATGTAACAATTGAAATGAAATTTCATCATGTTTTAATGTGGAAAATTAAGATTTTACAAAAAACTGTAGTGTCCGTAACCACTTTCATTCTGTGAAATTAGAAAGCTCTATAAATATCTTAACTAATTTCCTAGACAGGCATCTCATATAGATGCTGAGATGTGTTGTAATTTTCCTGATCATCACCACTGTTTCTCTGTTATCATTACAAATGTGGTTACGGACACTACAAAACCCTGTAGTGTCCGTAACCTGAATTTGATGCAGTTTGAAACAGGCGGTGTTAAAACACTAATGCAAATTTATTCACAAGGGTCAAAAGTTTGTTTAGCAAGTTAGTCAATGTACTTTATTTTTCTTTCTTATTTTGATATTGCAACTAATTTGGGAAACCCAGATTGCACCATTTTCATATACAAGATCCTTGGTGTTACATCACCTTGGTATTGGCAGATGCTATTGACATCTTAGGATTTAAGTCAAATAACATGTCATTATTTTTTCATTGTTTAAGTCAACTGGTGCTACATTTAAGAAAATCTTATTGAAATTCCTCTATTTAAGGTTAAGTTTCATCCTATTGTAAATAACTTGTAGAATGTGTAGTGTCCGTAACCAAAAGTTGAAAAATGAAATATCTTTATTTTTTCTCCATAAAATTTACAGAGAAATTTTTGAAACAGTGTATTATTGAATTTAGAGATAAAAAGGTGTTTGTTAGCTGGAATTCTTTTAGATCATGTGGTTTTTTTCTTTACTGCAAGTACTGAAATAATGATTGGACACCCACAATGACATATAAAAATAGTTAGAAATTATTATCACTAGCTACATACACCATGTAAACATTTAACGCACTTTGAAAAAAATTTCATGAAACAAAAGGAATTAGACTTATATTTTAGAAAAAGACAACAGTATTATCCCCTCGCAACGTATGATGGGATATAGTGATGCGATTATGTGTGTTATTACTTTATGTGTATGTTAGTTTTTTCTGTGTGGAATTGACGTAATTTGTATCGGGATCGATGTCAAATGATTTACTGAACATGCTTTTTGGGGAAGGAATGCTCTGCTTTGCGGTGCCCTTACTTTGATGTGTTTCTTTCTAAAAACTGTTGGATTGAAGAAAACCAAGAAACGGAAAGCGAAGAAAAGACTGTTTGAATTAAGGTCTATCAGCTCAACTCTTTATCATTCCCTCCCAGATATATCTATTTTTAAAACTCGTTACCTGAAGTGTCAATGATATTTGAAAAAAGAGCATTCTAAATACAGTATAAGCACTGTACAAGGAAGTCTGTAGTAAATCGAAATTTTGTTCTTTTAAATCTCAAAGTGTATTTATGTTCATTTTCTGGAAAATCAGAATATTAATTACTAGCTGTAAATTCCTTATTTTTCGCGAGTGTTTTTATCGCGAACTGGCTCTGAAACGTCAAATCGCTAGAATTATAATTCGCGAATCAACGGTTAATGAACAGATTTTACATAGATTTAAGCACCAGAAAAATAAAAGCGAGTAATATTTTTTTCGCGAGTGATACTTCTCGCGAAATTACGCAGAAATTAATTCCTCGCTTCTATTAAGGAATCTACAGTACCTGTCTGCTTTTCGATGTTAATTTGATACCATATCTGATAATCTCTCTGTTAAACTCCAGGTATTTAAAAACACAAGTTTTGCCAAAATTATAGAGTTATTTCTCTTTGGTATCCCAAATAAGTAAGGTTTTATGAAAATTCATATAAATATCTATAGATTTTTTTAGGATCATTCCAATATGTTAACTTTTGAGAATTGACTAAGAGATAGGCGGAAGAACAATACTATTGTTCGTAGTTCTTTACGACATTGAATGTTGACTTTTTGACCCCAAATTCAAAAGGGGTCTTCCTAAGGCCACAGGGATTCTGTTATGTTAAATTCCATTGCAAATGTTCAAAGGGTTGGCGAGATATCGTGTGGAAACGAAAGCGTTACAGAGAAACGGATGGACGGACAGCTAGACGGACGGACTGACAGATAGACCCAAATTAATATCTCCAACTTTTCAAGCGGGGACAAAAAGTATCAAATCAGGTTCAAATGATAATTTATCATACCTAAGATTTGTAGGAATATTGACTAAGCCATGCAGAATTTTTTTTTCAAAGAGCGTTAATATGGTCGATATTAACGCACTTTGAAAAAAAAATTATTTATTCAAAGTGCGTTAACCTGGTCCCAAAATTTAACGCACTTTGAAAAAATTTTTCAAAGTGCGTAATTTTTTCAAAGTGCGTTGCCACAGTGCATATTGAAATTATACTAAGTATCATACCAAAAAGAATCATGTTAGAAACCATCATTAAGCGATGCTTCATAGGTCAGAAAATAACAATGCTGTATGTGGTTGTGAAAAAAAATACATAAGTGAAGAGGAGTTTCTTTCTCTTAAATATTCTCTTAAATATTTCTTTATGTGAAAAAAGTCATATAACTACAATTTCCGTATAAGTACTTGAAACACTAAACCATTTTTAAAATGGTCCTTAAAAAGTAACAACTTAATTCATTTATTAGACTTTTTAAGTTGGATTTAAATTATGTATCGTTAAAAATATTATAAAATTATTCGAAAGAAATTGGCAAAAGAAATAGATAGTAATTGATGTTTCCATCTTATGCTAAATTTCATCGAATTGACTTCTCAGAGGTATCAAATTAGGAAACTCTGATTAAGAAAATTGATAATAATATTCATATTTAGCACTTCGAAAGTAATCTATCTTATCAGAGAGTTAGTACCCCTTAAGGATTTAATGTTAACGTTTTTAATATAGTATATCACATATTTAAAAAATAAAAAGAATTGAATTAACATCATAAGACCAAAAAGTGTATCAAAATGATAATACTCATTCTTTTAAATAAACAGTTAGATTACGACTGGAATGATACTAATCATAAGTGTTACCTCCATTATCGTCTTCTCCAGATTCTCCGTGCATTTGACTGATACATGTAACCACTTCTGCAAGAAAATTAGAGATGAAACCAAATCCGTTTTTTAATGAAGTTACCCTTAAATTAAAGGAGTTTTATTCTTACCAAAGAAAAGGAAGAAAAAAATATGGACAGAAATATTAAATTTCAACAATATCAAGAAGGCAATTTCTATTTTTCATATTACATGTGTAATTTTACAATATAAAATTTATTTTCCCTTGCAATTTTACCTTAGGACAAGTAATACCAAGACATGAGATCCTACTGTTAGTTTAGACAAAGAAATAATCAGTTTATATCCCCTATGCCAAAGGCTCAAGTGGGCTTTTCTTGTAGAAATGTATCTGTTGTCTGTCGTTGTTGTCCAAAAATTTTTCACATTTTCATATTCTTCTCTAGAACTACTATGCCAATATCCCAACACTTGGTACTGAATATCTTTTGATAAATGGAATTCATGTTTGTTCAAGTTAAGGGCAATATCTCCTTCCAAAAGAAAAATAATTGCGAATTTGTAAAAAAAAAAAAAATGACATCTTTAGAAAAAATTATCAAGAACCACTCTGCCAGGAAATATGAAACGTATGAAGAAAAATCCTCAGGTAGTGTAAATTCAATTTTGTTCACATCATCATCCCTGGGAGTGAAACTGCAGTGGGCGATCAAAGTTTTACAAGGGATTATATAATCAAAATCTAAAAAAATATTCTCAATAATGAAATATGCGCCTATCATGAATGTCAAATGATTTGTTGATGTTAAAAAAAAATCACTACTTTCACTGTCCGGAATATTTAGAACAAAATGAGAATTTTTATTTGATATAACAAATTTTTGCGTAGGGAGGGGGTTTAAATCTCACTTTCTCTCTTTCACACTCTCTTTGTTATCGCTGCCCAAGAATATAACATTTTTTTTTTAATATTTTACCCAATTTGATCATGGAGCAAACGTTTTGACCACTATGTAAACTTGTACATATCTGGAAAAAAAAATGTGATAAGGGCGTCGAGAATAATTCCGATATATAACGTCCTGTTTAATGGCAGAATGTTTTCAGTATGCTGACACTTGTGTTGATAACCTTTGTTGTATCTTATGATTTTTTTTCCTCAATTTAATTATTTAATTTCTTTGAATTTTAATGAACAAACGTTGTTTATACATTTAAATTTCAGCGGAATAGTTTTCGTTTGTTTTGCAACTGCCTGTGTGAATTTCGAACCCAATGTAATCTACATGCAAATTGATCACATGCGAGGGAATATAATTGTGCTCAAGAGTGTAATATAACTGTTTCCGGTGTAATTTAACAGTATCCGCTGTGATTCAGCAGTTTTTCAGGACATATGGACAAATATCATATAAGTTATATAATGGATTTTTTTTGTTTTTGTTAACTAGATTATTTTGTAACTAGATTAATTTCATCTTTTATACTCCAGTTTTGGTAACAATTACACATGTTTAACAGCAATTAAAAAAATAATATTAAAATGTTGTTGACTTAAAACATCATACGTTTATGCAAAAGATACTGTAAGAAAACTAAATTAGTAATTTTACATAGTGTGCATATCGTCTTTAAAAGGACAATTTTGTAAAATTTATTTTAAATAATGATTTATTTATTTATTTATATATCTATTGCTCATTAAACCTGACGTAAGACTACAATAGGATACCGTTGACTTTGCGCTTGCGTTTGCGCTCCGTTGTATTCTGCATTTGCTCTCCGTTCAGCGTTCACACAACGTTCACCAAGTTTTTGTTCAGCTTTCACTCATTGTTCACTCACCATTCCTTCAGCACTCGTTTACTGTTTGTCGTTCATCGTTCGTCAAGCGTTCAATTGGGAAAGTAGAACCTTTCAAGAACTGTTTATGAAGCAGAAAGAGTCGCAGTGGGTAGAGGGTCTGCTCTAGAGTCGCAAAGGAAAGAGTCAATTCATGTGTCGCAGGTTCAAATCCCACTTTGAGACGTGGAGACTGATCCTTCTGATGAAACCGTATTATGTCCCGTGTCGCAGTGGGTGCTGGTACGAAAAGGACACATCACTGCTCAATGATCCTTAATGCCGATTGGCATGTGGTGGCGTCTCAATAGGTATGAACAATTTTCGAGAAGGACGTTTAACAACATACAATCAATCAATCAGACGAAACAATCTGTTAGTTTTATTGAAAAAGAATCTGCATTTTGAAGCAATCCTCTCAGGTTTTTTATTTATCCTTTTATTAAGATCGTTTATCAAGTCTATCATGCTTTGCTTTTAACGTATTTTGCGTTTTTGTTTCTTGAATTTATCTTATTCGAGTACCCTTACGTATTATGAGTTTATACTATCGTATCGTGTAACCTGTATTGAATAAGGTTGTAGGTACTGTAGATTACAGAAGGGATAATACAAATCAATAGTGCAAGTTACAAGGTAGTACCTTTGTTGTCCTCTCTTTCGGGTCCTCCTTGTATGTCACTCTCTTCTAGAAAATTAGAGATGAAACCAAAAATTATCTTCTCATTAAATAACAATACGTTGTTTTCGTGCTAAACTCATTTTAACTAAAAAAAAAAAAATAAATAAATAAACAGTATCGTTATGAACATGTTGTACTTAACCTGTCTCCTATTATAACTAACAGTTAAATCGGATTCCCCCCAGCAATTTTAAAATCAGTTTCTATTTTAAATATTTCTTTTGGTCAAAAAGAGTATGTTCCTTTTAAAGCTTTAGCTCAGAAAATTAATATTACAACGCGCCGAGCTACTGTATGATTCGAACATGAAAACACCTTTATATTGTATATGAAGAATTTGTGAGAAAAATGGATTCACAGGACGTTTATTCTTAATAAACAGGAGACACATGGGCCTTATAGGTCACCTGAAATTCATGCAACAGCTTTCAAATGATTGAATGTGGTTCATTTTTTAAAAGTAGATGCAATGGCATTCACAATTTTGAAAGACGCTGGCACCATTGCTAATTTTAATTATGAACTTAGCAATTGCCTAGTTTGTTTACTTTACACCATCACAATCCTTCTTGTTCAAAGTACAAAAAACTGCATTTATTTTAGTTTAATATATTTTAAATTTTTCAACTATTGCAATAAATGTATAATCGCAGTATTATTTTCTTAAAAGATGGGAGACGTGAATGAACAGAAGTATTTGTCAACAAAAACAATCGCACATTTTTTTGTAAACGGTATTATGAAAAATACATGTTAGAACTGGTTAAAATGCATAATTCTGATGCAGAATATTACTAAATAGTTTCTACTTATAAATTAAACATAATTGAATTGTGAATAGCAGAGAAACTATTTTACAATAGAAGTACAATAAACCAAATGCGTGAATGAAGAGACGCGAGGAGAAGTTCTTGCCCTAGTCAACATTTTAAAGACTGAATACAGAAAATACACACGTATGCATTATTAATTCTTTTTTTTTCAAATTTACAATATTTATTGGTATAACAATTTAAAAGCATTACTCGAAAAGATTTTGTTTTATCAGGTATTAATTAAAAATAAAAATGTTTTTGCCAAAAACTATGACATCATAGAAGGGTGAATAACCTTAAAGGGGCTGGGTAGTTTAGTTAAGACTATTTCGATCTCCCTTAGAGGAAGAGCTCCACATAAAGATATACAAAGATAATCAAATTTTGAAACTTATATTTATGATTTTTTCTTCTTTGTCAAATGATAGTTGACAAGTATGGATTTGATATCTGCAATTTAAAGCTATATCTCATGGCTACATTGTTGTTATTAGATTGTTGACACCCAAGCCTCCCATAGGCAGGGTAGGGGAACAAAAACTATCAACTAATCTGTAATATTCAGCAATAATCAGAAGTGCCCCTACCACACCTGTACCCCTGATCCTAGATCCAAACATTGCACAATATTTGAAAATTAAGTCACACTTGCTTATCAAAAATGCCCAGTGTGCAGGGACCATGAAATTCGCAATAGTTGTTCCCCATCACCAATAGATGCAATATTCCAAAATTGGTTGAAATTGGTTCAGCACTTTCAGAAAAAAAGCTGAAAATATTAAAATGTTAACGCACGATGCACAACAAACGACGACGGTCAAAAACAAATGGCAATAGGTCACCTGAGTTTTCTCAGGTGACCTAAAAAGGTATATTGATATAACGTATAGATGATGTGCATACACAGGCTAGTTTTTGATACCAAGAAAAGCCTATTAAAGTTATATTTTTCGAAAATGGTGTCTCGTAAAGATGGTGGCGGGAAAGGGTTATTTCTCTGAGAGTAAACAGAAATGCAAGGGTGGAATACCCAAGTATTATAGCGGGCGATTACATTAACATCTCGCATACAATCTCTGTCATTCAATTTCATCGAACTTGTATGTCAGAGGTAAGTATCAATAGCGTTAAAACAACAATCAGGGCTTAAGACGGCTTTGATAATTGAATTTGAATCAATGCTCAAGGAATACAATGGACGTCCTCATTGAAAATGTTTTCATCTAAAATTTGTGTATGTTAATCTATTACATTGAAATGGAAGACGTCTGACAACTAGATCTTCAGACACAATCCCTTATGTTCTTTTTCTTCTTTTGTCTTGCTGATTTGAATATATTACTTGCACAGATTATTCAACCATGATTCTTCGCAATCGATTACTTCGACCGGTCTGAGTAACCTCCATTGTGTACACCCTTATGAAACATACTGATGGCGACAACCATACAAACATCTATGAAGAAATATATAATAGTCTTTACCAATTTTATCCGGAGGGAAATTTACAGCTACTACATGTACGTTGAAAGAGAAAAAAAGGATCAATGCAATGTGAAGGAGTACGATGCCAGACCGATGCAGAAGGGATGTAAACACGGCAGAAGATATGGACAAAAATGCAATTAGAGATTGGATGATTCAATAGCTTATATTTTTTAATTGTAAATAAATATATGAAATGTGTTGGAAAGGTTTATCCTGTTTTAATTTCTTTTCAATATGTGTTTCATATGAAAAGAGGTTTCTTTTTCTTATTCGATATTAATCCTTATTTATTCGGTAAAACTAGTTTGAAACTTAAAGTTACTTTATAGAGATACTACCTATGTATTTTGCATCACTAAAACTATGCTATTTACGGACTTCCTTTACAATGCTTACCTTGAACTTTCTTTCTAAAACTCAAAAGGACACAATACTCTATGAAATGCGATTTCCTAGATACACAAGTCAAATTGCAAGTATTTTTTAACCTTGAGCTAAATTTTTTTGCGTCCTTTGACCATTCGACCCTTGATTTTGTGGATGAATCAACATTTCTGTTAAGAAAAGAATAATGTGTATATAAACATTTCACAATATACTTGAAAAAGCGTCTTATTATCAAAAAAAAAAAAATCATTTAAAATTAATCTTATATTTACCTTCACATTCTTCTCCGTTTCCATTTTTATTATTTTCTTTAGCTGTAAAAATAACAAGCATTCTGAAAGTATTACATAAGCAATACATGTTCCCTACAGGGTTCCATTTTTTCTTTATTCTGATCGAGGTAAAAGTACTTGATTTTGAGATTTTTAATACCTTTAACCTAATAAAATAATCCAAATGAAAATGAAAGTACAGCTCATTTTTTTCAGCGTCTTTTTGTCATTTCGTATTTACCATGTTGACCATTGGAATTCAGCGCGACACGAACCCGATCTTAAACCATTATGAAAAGTTAAAAATGCGAATATGATAATTCTGTCAAAAATCAATGAAACGCAACGAAATTCAAACTTGATCAGTAACTCCTTAAGATACACTGACATACCAAAATTCATCTTAATATCTACAAGCGTTTAGGGAAAAAAAGTGGAAAACCGAGAAGGACAGACAGACAGACAGACGGACAAGCAACTAGATGGAAGGACGGACAGACGCAGAGAATTCACCGGTATGGGACTAATAACAACTTTAAATTCAGCAATAATAATGCTCAAGGAGGTCTTCAGTTGGACTACTTCCTGTTGTGAATCATATTCACGGTTAATGGTAAGAGTGGTTTTTTGTCATGCAGTTCTAGCGGGAATATTTTGCGCGGACAAGTCCTTTCAAACGTTGATATTACCTGAAAACCTGTGTAGAAAAATACAGCTTAGAAATCCACTATTTTGTATCACTTTATATCATAACCTGATTTAATGGAGGCACAAGCGTTTAGACACGATGCATTTAAACTGATGACTCACTACCAGTAAAAAAAACTGCTCTCTTGTCTAGCAGTTGTGAGAACAAATTCAAATTTGAAAACAGAAAAAAACCCAGAAATTTCAAATACTTCATTTGTATGTGATTTTCATGACAGAATTAAATATTAAAATAAACTTGTTTTGGTTTTAAAAACAGAAGTTTAATTGTTTGTTTTCGTTGGAATTTAACATACCTTAATAGAGCGAAAGGCATGCATCAAAGAGAAGCATATTCTAGTTTTAAAAAGGAAAGTTAAAACTTTCTATTTATCTTTCACTTCCTGTGACAACCGGAAGAAACGCTTGACACAAGAATTTTTTTTTCAACAAGGTATATTACTAATATAAATTTAGTGTCTTAATCTCTTTCCTTTTCCGAAATCTCGCTCGATAACTTCTCACATGTCACTGGCAGTGAATTTTACAGATATTTCACGCTACTCTAGACATTTGCAGTCTTGGTAACAATAGTAAATGTGAATGTTTATACAACGCCTATATTTCGTATGAAAAATAATGAATGGATGTCTAGAACCTGTAAAATTACGAAAGGAATTCGACAAGGTTGCCCAATTTCAGCATTACTTTTTTTTATTTATTGTAGAAATAATTTCAAAAATATTACACAATTCACCAGGAGTAAAAGGTTTTACTAATGACTTTATGCCTAAAGAAATAAAAATCCTTCAACACGTAGACGATACATCACTCTTTTTACAAGATATGAAATCTATAGAAAACGCAATAAATATAATCGAACTATTTGGCAAGATATCAGGAATGCAACTTAATAAGAATAAATCTGAAGAAATATGAGTAGGGCCCTTGAAAAACAGGTATGAGAAGGATATGGAGATAACCAACAGTACCCAATCTCAAAGTCCATAAAACAAAACAAAACAAGAGCAGAGCAAACACGGACCCCTGAAACAACAGAGGTTGGATCAGGTGCAATGGAGGAATGAGCATCCCCTGCCAACAGGTCACACCCGCCGTGTGCTCCTTGTCATGATCAGGAAAAAAAGGAAAAAAATCCGTCGTCAATTCAGTGTATAAATAATGGACTAACAATTGGTGTGAAAAACGTCAGTCAGCATTTGACTTAATGATAAATTGTATTTGCTGACAAGGTCATTGTATCGACCATAGAACCTACGAAATGATGACTTTAAACGATACTGCAGATATTCTTTTTCATCAACTTGCTTGTCAATAATTTGCCTCGTTTTAGAAATTGTTCATACGTAGAGCATTCTCCTGCGTATCGAATCACCTGAGATATATAAAATCTTTAGTCAGGTGATGAAGGTATATTGTTGCATAAGTTAGGAAAGTTGACGATAGAAAAGTTAAAGTCATCACGTTTATCATACAGCATGGTTGTTACCATTAACACATTTTTCAAGTAAAATATCCAAGTATAAAACAGAAGTATGATAAATTGTAAGATATAAATATTACTAATGCACCCGCTAAATGCTTAGGAATGTACATGTATATAGGTAATAATTTTGATCAGTGCTATGAAAAAAAACTGGACAGAAAAAGTCGATAAATTAGAAAAACGACTCACAATGTGGAACACAAGAAATATGTGGAAAAAGTACTGTCATTAATATTTAAGCAATAACACAAGTATACGATAATGCATCTATTTCGCAATATATTTGAAAAACGAAACAATTAAACAGTCTTCGATTGTCTATGGGGAAAGGGAGAACGGATAAAAATAAATACATTAATCAGAGAATAGAATGCGAGAGGGATAGGAATTGTTGACGTTGATTGAGAACTGAAAGCGCTCAAGGTCAGACGGGTTACACGAATTTTCAACGAAAAAAAAAAACATCTTTAATGTCCTTCTTCACATCTTGTGTCGCGGTAAAATTCGTTTCAACAAGACAAAAACATCACGATGTTTAAAAAAAAACTTATACGACATAAACAAAAAAATCAAACGATGATTTTGTTAGAAAAAAAACAAAGATTACCAATAAACCTGATACATGTAAGTAGCAAAATAATATATGGCATTTTTAAATTGTATCGGATAAATGTCCGTTTTGTGAAACACTTGAAGATACAAAACATCAATTTTCTGATTGTAGAAATGTAGTAATGATTTCAGCAAATCTATAAATATATTTGAATTTAAATATAAAATATATTAAATTATTATTATTATTAAATATAAAATAGAAAAAATATTGCATTTTGTTTTGTTCTTTTTTTTCTATGAAGAAAAGAATACTACTATTTCACTGAATTATCTATTATCTTACATAACATTTTGAGCTCACCTGAGCTGAAAGCTCAAGTGAGCTTTTTTGATCACATTTGTCCGACATCCGTCTGTCTGTCCGTCTGTCTGATTGTCTAGCTGTCTGTCCATCTGTCCGTCTGTCTGTCTGTAAACTTTTCACATTTTCGACTTCTTCTCAAAAATCGCAGAGCCAATTTCAACCAAACTTGCTACAAAGCATGCTTGGGTGAAGGGGATTCAAGTTTGTTCAAATGTAGGGCCACGTCTTCATTCAAGGGAAGATAATTGGGAATAAATGAAAATTTGGTTGCATATTTTAAGAATATTCTTCTCAAGAACCACTGTGCCAGGAAAGATTAAACTTATGGGGAAACATCCTAAGGTAGTGTAGATTCATGTTTGTTTAAATCATTACCCCCGGGGGAAGGGCGGGCCCAAAATGGCTGACCTAAGTTTTATTTAGAATTATATAGGAAAAATCTTTAAAAATCTTCCTCTCAAGAATGACAAAGCCATTATTCATCATATTTATATGGAAGCATGCTCAGGTAGTGTAGATTCAAATTTGTTCAAATCATGACCCCCGGGGTAGGGCGGGGCGAAAATGGCCGATTTAAGTTTTACATAGAAATGTATAGTTAAATTCTTTAAAAATCTTCTTCTCAAGAATAACAAAGCCATAATTCATCATATTTATATGGAAGCATGCTCAGGTACATGTGGTGTAGATTCAAGTTTGTCAAAATCATGACCCCTAGGGGTAGGACGGGGCCAGAATGGCCAACAAAAGTTTTACAAAGCAATATATAGGAAAATTCTATCTATACTTTTCCCTAGCTCTAGTGCTCAGGTGAGCGATGAGGCCCATGGGCCTCTTGTTTATATATGATATAGATTTTCAAATATACCAAAGTTAATTCACAATAAAAAAATGGAAGCAAATGGAATATGTTTGTCCTAAGTATATGTATGTTTAGGAAAACGTTTTGATGCATCGACACAAAGTTTGAGCTATATGATAGCTTGAATAATACCTTGTTTCCATTTGAAAAATATTCCTCTGCTCAGCAATATTATCAAAATTAGGAAAAAGACATTAACTGCTATCATTAGAAAAGCAACAGTCTGCCATGCGCCGGATACAGCATATCTACAGTCCTCCTGTAAGGAGCTATAATATTGAAAAAAAAATTGTATGATAAGAATGGAATAAACAAGAAAAAATCAAATTTATTTTTTTCTTACTTTTTTAAAACTATGTATTGTTTATGAAAAGCGCCGCGAACCTATATATTAGATTTTATAAATCGATTACTTAAATTACATTTGTTATAACGATTATGTCGAATAATTTGGAGGTTTTAAATATATAAATTGATTTGTTGACTGCAAACAAACTTCTGACATCAATATTAACGATATGATGTAACATTACATAGATCTACATTTCGATCAGTGAATTGCTTTTTATAGTCTGTCCTGATTTTTAAAAAAAGAAGGCTGGAAATAACTTCTAACAGCAAATAATTATTATTTGGTCCAGCATAGTTTTTGACCTAATTCGAGTATGCTAAGTCCGAAAAAATATCCTGGCCCTCATGAAAATGGCGTTAAAGAGGTCAAAATGGCGATTCAAAATGGCAGACATCCAATTTTTTTAATTTTCTCTCAATGTCATTCAAAATGGAGAAGTAATGAGTGAATATCTAACTGAGTGTAATAAAACTATAAAAAGTATAATAGAATGTTAACATTATTAGTTTAGCTAAAACAATTTAGTCGTTCTACACTTAATTCGAATTTTCTCTGATTTATTTGTCTTTTGTTTCTTTATTCTTATTTGTTCAAGATTTTACGTTTGCAAACATCCATACACTGCAGATTTGTATTTTTTCCTCAACATCTCACTATTCTACAATTAAATAATGGTGCAGCAATAAGTTTATAGTCAAAATGGCGATTTTTAATGGCGGATATTCCTTTTTTTCAATTATTTCTTAATGACGTTTACATAGGAGAAAGGATTTGTTAATATTTAATTGAGCGATGTACAACTAGGTAAAATTCAAATAGAACACTAGTATGATCACTTTAAATCGGAAAATTTAGTCGTTTAAATTTAAAATGTGTTTTTTTAGCTCAAAATGGCAATTCAAATGACGTGTTATACACTCGATTTCGTAAAATACCCAAACTGCTTAATTCTGATTTGTTTTGCAGAAAATGAATAACAAGATTCGGTTGCACGAACGTTAGTTAAATTAAATGTAAGTTAAGCCTTTCATTGTTAGTTAAAAATTTAACTGTCAGTTACGTAACTAGCCATTAAAAATGGGTTGCACGAAACGTAATTAAACGTTCATTAGTTAACTATGACTGAACTCATCGACGTTAGTTAACAAGCAATTCAATACGTCTGCGCGTGCGTTTTCCTTACAACTGTATGGAATATGGCTGCCAAACGAGAGAGATGTGCTAACTGGAGTATCGCAGAAATTACCCTTTTGACGGAGTTTGTTGAAAAAAATGAGGAAACTCTTAAAGCGAAACAATGTAACCAAATTACGAACGCAAAAAAATGCTATGTGGGCAGAGGTTACGGCTATGATTAATGCCATCGGTGTGCAAAAACGCACTGTAGAGCAAGTTAAATTTAAGTGGGGTAATTTGCAACAAAGAAAAGCTTTAGTGAAGCTAGAAAAAAAAGCAAATTGACCGGAGGAGGTCCTCCACCAAAGCCGCTTACTGCCACTGAAGAGAAGATCATCGAGATGATGAAAGATCTTCCAAATTTCAGTGGCATTGTAGGCGGCTTTGAGTCATCTGTGCCGGCATTTGCAGGTACGTATTTTTCAATTATCCAAGACAACAAAAAAAATTAAAATCAAAATTACATTAAATCAAATTATACTTCAATCAAATGAAACCAGTCTACTTGTTATGTTTGTTTACATCGTCTGACAAAATTGCTCAGGATGATGACGTCACCAACCATTCACACAACACGTGTAATATAAATGATGTATTGTCATAATAACACTATTCTGTCGTTTTGATTATATCTTAATTTTCTCCTTAAAATGTAAGACTTACTTGAAAACAGCTACTTTAAATAATCCAGCCTGTGATGCAACTAGGCCTCGATGCAATGACGAAGGCTACATCGGTAGGGGCCTACACATGTTTCGATCCTGTACATAGCCTAGTCTTTTAAAAATTTTATGATCGTCTAAACAGAGAGTATAAAATCGACTTTTCACGTTAATAGAATTAACATCCCATTCAAAACTTTTTAAAAATCTACGTCATCACACAGGAATGTTTGTCAAGTCCGATGTAAACTCACCTATCACATTCTCATTTATAAAGTGACGTCGTTAGTGGGGCACCGTATGGGTTGTCATAATATAAATATCTCCATTACATGGGCGTCTGAACCGGGGGCGGGGGGGCTTAGCCCCTCCCCACTTTTTTGCAAATATACCTAATATAGACATAATAAAGGCAATATGCTGAAAGTGGACGTATGTTTAGATCCCCTCCCCTACTTTCAACACCCCATCTTCCTCCGCACGATTTTAGTTTCGTGATGATGCTTTCCTTAACATTCCCTGACCAGTATTATTTTCAAAAGGTTTTATGAATTTCTTTTCTCTTCATTACCTGACCCATTTTCCATTTCCATCTTTGAATTGTGACATGACCCGGCGAGTTTTCCTTTGAAGTCAAGCATACTGTATCTGCGATATATTCTCTTTAGAGAAGTGGACATACTCGGATAACTGGGGAATGTCTGGGGAATTAAATGGCACGATTAACGACAAAAATCTCTACCGAAACAAGATATCATGACACATTTTGGTGACATGTAGTAGGTATATGATATTTTAGGCCCGATAATCAAGAGGGGTCCGAATTAACAACCCTAAGTGACTTACCTTCTCTATTTTATAATACCAGGGTATGACTTTTTTAGTAAATCGTTAAATCTATGGGGTTTTTTTTTTTTGGATTTTTCATATGGAATACGTTGTAAATAAGTACTAGAAACATAATTCATGACAAAACAAGAAAAAAAAATATTTTGACCAGGGGTGTATAGTGGGGGGGGGGGGGGGTCATGTCCACAAGTACCTGTGGAATCTGTATACAGACACAAAATTCGTTCAATACTCTTAAAAGCACTGCCAGTTTTTATTCAAAATTTGAGGTGAATTTTAAGAATAAAATTTTACAACGTAAAGTTATTAGTGTCGGATTCAAAAATTTTAGAAAGGAGGTACATGTAGTGGGACAGTTCACAAATGATTACTTTGACCCCCCCCCCAAAAAAAAGTAAAAATAAGTGGAAACTCGTATATTTCGGGGGGAGGGGTAGATTTATAACCAACCAAGACATTATGTGGTGCTATCGTTTCTTGTTGATAAATTAAAAGCGTACAAGTTTAGCAAAAATCATTTACGAAATCGAAAAAAAAAACTCACACAAGGATTGAGTTGGCACCAGTGAGTGCTGGGATCCCCTTTGGTTACTCTACATTTTATCAAGAACATGAAGGTAAAATAATCCTCCCCCCCCCCCCCCTCCCCCCGCTTTCTTTTAATCTGATTATTTCAATTTTTTTATCTTACGACAGGTGGAGGACATCGTCGGACATTTCTCTCAGAATACGTTTTCCCCGAAGTATTTTTGTTTCAAAAACACTCCCACGTGATTCTTATATATTAAAATGTTTTGCATTAAATCGTAGCTTAAATCTAAATTGAAATGTCGGCAACATCCGAATAGAGAAAAAAACCTACGCAATCAAATCTAAATTTATTTTTTTTTAATTATATAATGCATCCCCTAAATAATTATTTTAAAATGATAAATACCTGCACGTCCACCTCTCTCTGTATTTCAGTTGGGAAAGCTTAAAATGGGATACTAAATCAACTTTCTGAAAAATCATCTGATTGGTTGAGATATATGTACCCAAATACGCATGTAAATTAGTGAGGTCATTGGAAAGGTCATGTCACAAGTCATTTAGAATACTCGTTTCCTACTGTATCGGAGATACAGGGCGGGGCCCGGTGCGAGCTATCGCTCTCGCCTCACGCCCCGCCCTGTATCTCCGATACAGTTGGAAACTCGTACTCTAAATATAAAAAAAATGCCACGCTCAGATCTTAGTTCAGTTATGTAAAACACCGACTTTCAATTGATCCTTTTCAAAAATCTCTCGATCCACCTATAAATGATTTTAAATAATTCAGGTATATCACAGTGTAAATCCTTGTTCCTGATTGTAGAACGGCAGGTAGTGGGCCTGTATGCTTTTTTTTAAATTCTATTGTTATAAAATCAATGAACATTTGGAAAATGGAACATGGAAGGCTTGGTCATTCCTTTTCTGCCCCCCCCCCCTTCCCCATTTTGATATTGCTTGTTATAGACCATGTATTTTCCAGCAGTGCTTATAGACATAATTTTTACTATACTATAGTATTTAGTATTAATCATTCTGTTGTCATTTTTACTTTAAAGTGGTGTCAAAAGAAACTGAGCCAGAGGCAACATCTACCTCCACCCATGGTACCAATGAAGAAGGAACGGAAGCAGATGCAAACGAGGTCCGAAGTTCTGAGTGTACTTATCCTGATTGTGAAAGGTTGGTTTGATAATCTTAAATAAAATTAAAGCAATTGTGAGGGCTAAAAATAATTCTTTTTCAGTTTGTCAAGAAAAAAAAATCTTTCGTGTTAATGCTGTAAACGTACTTTTTACGAGGCCAATCACATATAGATCTATTTGGGGAAAAAATTAATTTTGCGAATTTTTTGTGTGTCACTGACTAGGAAGTTTATATTTCCTTAGTTTCAATAATTGCATTTCCTTTTAAATTTTACCACCGCACTAGTTATATACCTACTAACTATATGGCCGCCCGAAAAAAAAAACCCAATAAAATTAATAAAGAAATAAATTTATAATTTATGATCGTATGCATGATGCTGTAATTAACGTGTATATGCAATTTTTACTTTTCAAAACATTATCGGTTTATTCTCAACTGTCGGTAAGTCTTATCAATTCTGCTTTTTTATCACAATTCTACTTCAAAGCTTTCTCGTATTAAGTTAATCCAGTTTAACTGTTTACTACCTAGGTCGGATATGGAAAAGGAAACAGAGATGGAAAGTTGCAGTGAACGTGATCAGTCACCATCGGTTCCCAAACATAAGGTTTTTTTTATTCATGAAATAATGTTCAAATATGTGATGGAAGTTAATGGATATTTTCATTATTGACAGGATTTTTATAAAACGGATTTTTGTTTAATTACTTCTATTATTAATATAAATTTTTTAGGACAATTCCAAAGACATTTCACCTATTATCCATCATACATGTATCATGCTTCTTTATATAATAAGTTAATAATATCATACAATAATTGCTGTTTTGAGGACAATATGAAAATTAAGCTACCCGAAGAGCAGTATTCACCGAGCATTAAGGCTAGTGAACATTGTAGTTCGAGGGTTGCTAAATCATATCAGTTGTTGGAAATTCTTGATCTTATTTTAGTCCAGTGTAGAAAAAAATATTTATGTTCATGTGAAAGATCTAGTGCAACATAACTTAGTATGATTTTTAAAATGATGAACCACGAGCAATTAAAGGGCTAGTAATTGTTACATCATATAAATCTGAATATATTATTGTTATTCTCATTAAAAAATTCAACTGCATTTTCCAATTTTTCATGGTGTGAACGGTCCTCCTCCACCAATTTTGTATTGAACAGTGTATAAAAATTTTTAAAAAATTAAATTTACAAAATCTGACAGAAAAAAATGTTTGTATTCAATCCTTCCTCGATTCTTGATACAACTTTACACTATCCTAACGATAAGTGTGGATCAAGTTGCCTTGTAAAGTTCTTGGAGTGTTCAAGAAAATTTTGTTGTAAAGAGAAGTGTTGACTAGATCTAAGTCAAGAATGGCTTATGCCTATTGTACGAAAGCTTGTTAATTATAGGAATCACGAGGAATCTGCAGGCGCTATTAAGGACAGATGATACAAACAAACTTTTGTCAAAGAATTTGACAATAATATAACAACTTGAGTCATGTTTAAATGAACAAAATGAATAAATTACAGCGCGTAGTTTCAAATTTTTTATTCAAATTTGGACAAAAATGGAATTTAAAGTAAAAAATATTCGTATAGATTAACAAGGATGGCTTCAGAATGGCAGACTTTTGAACATCACATAAGGTTTACAACTTCTTTATATTCTAGAAATTTATTATTTTCATCATTTGCAATGAAATTAGGCCATAAAATGTATACCAATCCTGGCATTCATTTTTTGTTTGTATCATTTGTACTTAAATTGCATAATTTTACAACTTTTTTCACCAAAATATGCACACAATGTGATTCCAGATGATGAAGTTTGAGAATTGTCTTGCTAATAGAATGACCTTTCTACCCAAAAAGAAAAAAAATCTATACGCGGTCACGAAATAAAGAGCTACAAGTCTTGAATATCATATTTTTTTTATAACCCCCCCTCGGTATGTCCGTCCGTCTTTTACGCTTTGGGGTACCCGTCTCTTATCCGTAACTCGTTTCATACCACTGAATGAAATTTGATAAACTTTCACAGAACCTTTATTACATATTGCCATTGTGAACTTCCTCTTTTACTTTTTGATCCAACACATATTTTTGGTTTCATATGGCAAAACATGGACACTGTGTATTCGTAGGTATTCATATGGGTGACGGGGGTATCATTTAGTGAGCTCATTTTGCATAAGGTTTTGGAAAACAAAACAGACTTTTAACATTTGAACATAAATGTATTTTTCCTTGAGTGTTGATTGATTGTATATTGTTTAACGCCGAGTTGGCTATTTTTCAGTCATGTTTCGGCGGACTATCAGTTTAAATAATCGGTTTTTGGAGGATTTTGATTTCTCTGGTGGCCCCCTGTGAGCTTACTCTTTTTCGAACTCCAGAGAAAAGATCTACGTGCCAAGTTGGTTGTCATCCTTGACACAGGGCACCGTTTTACTTGACTGTCAAAAATACCAAAATTCCGAAGACAGAGTGAAACATATAAAATAAAGCTGGAATAGAAGATGTTAGGAGATAATACTAAGTTCTTATAAGTGCTAAAAAGCTAAAAAGCTAGAACAAGTATTCGATGAAATCGGAAATGAATTTTCTCAGTTATATTTTATGGTGTGCTGAGGGATGTTGAGGTAGAAATGCGAGTTGATAAAGACTGGATTCGGGAGTGATTTTAGGTGGACGGAGGCTTAAAGGCTATGGAACACGGTCAAATACGAGGGGGGAAATTTGGAAACTCATAAGTCGAGTTTGTTTTAACTATTTCCAGAAAAAACATGAATCTTTTCTGATATTTTTTGTTTGTTCATATTTAATGGAATAATCAATATACTATAATTATAAATTAAAAAACAAACTGTAATTTATATTCACAATCAAGCAGTTGGAGTATTTTCGAGAATTCGAAATTCGAGTGAATATGACGTAATTTTCAGTTTTGAGCTAATTAACACATTTATATTTAAACGACTAAATTTTCTATTTTAAAGTATTCATAATAGTGTTCTATTGGGATTTTACATTAGTTAATTGTACTCGCCCAATAAGATATTCACAAACACTTTCTACTATGTAAAAGACATTAAGAAATAATTTGAAAAAAAGGAATATCCGCCATTTTGAATCGCCATTTTGATTTTAAACTTACAGCTGCACCATCATTCAATTGTAGAACTGAGAGATGTAGAGGAAAAAATATAAATCTGCAGTATATGGGTATTGGCAAATGTGAAATCCTGAACAAAGAAGAATAAAGAAACAATAGACAAATAAATCAGAGAAAATTCGAATTAAGTGAAAAAACGGCTAAATTTTCTGAGTTAAACTAATAGTGTTAGCATTTTATTATATTTTTTATAGTTTTAATACACTCAGTTAGATATTCACTCATTACTTCTCCATTTTAACGACATTAGGAGAAAATTAGAAAAATTGGATGTCCGCCATTTTGAATCGCCATTTTGACCTCTTTAACGCCATTTTCATAAAATGTACCTATTTTTAGGTGACTTCATAGTAAACATTTCCCGTATAAACTAGCCCCCCCCCCCTTTTTTTGAAGTCTTAACAATGCTGCGTTCTCAATAAACAATAGACTTACAACCGGTCATCGCTCGAAATTGACTGAGTAAGTGTTTTTCGCTCGAAATTGACTGAGTAAGTGTTTTTTTATTGACACAAGTACGCTGTAAAGTCAAAAACAAAACAAAAATGACCTAACATCTATTATTTACAATATTTTTGTTTGTAATTAATTTTTAATGTCAAAATTCAGTTTTTATTTGTCTAAATAGTAGTGTTAAAAAACAATTTAGCATAAGCCAGTAAAAGTTCAACACTCAATTCAATAATTTATGATATTAAGCGTTGCCGTTACCGAATGTTAAATGTCAAAATTCAGTTTTATTTGTCTAAATAGTGGTGTTAAAAATCCCTAAGATTGTGATCATGACTCATAAATGTGTTTTCTCTTTAAATGATGTTTTAATTAAGGGTCATGTAGCAATCGCTAAAAATATAGAGTCATTTAATGTCATAAATCATTGATTTAATAGTTGACATGCTAATCTCCTTAATATTTTTTTTTTCATTAAGCGACAATTTAGCATAAGCAGGTGAAAGGTCAACATTCAATGATATATTATATGGTATTTAGCGTTACAGTTGCAATGCTCAATAATATATTCGTATCCATTAGTGGCTCAATATCAATAGCGGTTGGTACAAAGGCAATCTTCTGATACATGTAAAGTATGAGATCAATATTTTCATATTAAATCTCACAAAATAGTTACATGTAATTTATGAAAAAGTGTAAACATATTTTTTCGATGTAACACATTAGTTGATTCATTGATCGAATTAGGTTTAAGTTCCTTGCGCAAATTTTACACTCATATGGAGACGCCACCTTTTGCAGGTGGAGAGCTGCAAATTTTGCCCTATACTAGACACTCAGGGACATTAAGATGGATTTTTTTCCTGCTGGCACCTACAATTTATATGGTCTCCTCCGAAGGATAGGTCTTCACCTCAAATAGTGTCGGATTCGATCTCGCATTCTAAGGATTGATTCCTTACTTAACACTCAAACTACTGTGCCATGCGGCAAACTTTTTACACATTAAAGATCAATAAGTTGGATTTTCTTAAAACAAATTATATAATTTGGATTTATTAGAATACACTTATTAAGCTATATGTTTAATTGATAATATTAGTTTATTTATTTACTTATCTTCCTTCAGTTTCAAAATTATTCTCAAACAATATCTTTTTTATCCAAGTGGCAATTGAATTCATAATAAAATATTTTATGTAGTTCTTTCAAATATAGTTAAGCAATTTAACACAACATACCTGGAAGTGTTTGAGCTGAACACTGCAGTAGCATTTGTTTTTACGAATGATATGGTCGACTCCTCAGTACTGTGCTTTCTTGAAACATTTTTGTAACATTCCTGAACTGTTAAAGAAAGTCATTGTTTAATTCATATTACAAAGTGTTGTTGCAATTGGCATGAATAGTTTTATTGTTGAATCAGATCTTTATATACATACAACTGTTTGATTTTTATTATGCGCCCAGATCGAAAGATCCGAGGCGTATATTGTTTTTGTCCTGTCTTTCTGTCTGTCTGTCTGTTTGTCTGTTTGTCTGTAAAGTTTAACCTTGGCCATAACTTTGAACCATGAATGATAGAAACTTCATATTTGGTATGCCTAACCCACTACTGAAGTTCTTTCAAATGACCTCACGGTCAATGACCTTGTGACCTTGACTGTGACCTATATGCTAAAAATAGAGTTTTTGCACACTTTAACCTTGGCCATAACTTTTGAACCTTGAATGATAAAAACTTCATATTTGGTATGCCTACTCCACTACTAAAGCTCTTTCAAATGACACCATGGTCAATGACCTTGTGACCTTGACTGTGTCTTATGTGCTAAAAATAGCTTTTTTAAACCTTCACCTTACATTTGAACCATGAAAGATAGAGACTTTATATTTGGCATGCATACTTCACTGATCAAGATCTTTCAAATGACACCATGATCAATGACCTTGTGACCTTCATTGTGACCTTTATGCCAATTTTTTTTTAATTTGTTGCCGCCGGGCGCATTGTGTTTCACAAACACATCTTGTTTTTTTTAATTCTTAATAAATATCTGTGTTGCAACTACTTTTGAAACAATGATTTAATAATGGTTGAGGATACACTACAAGAATTAAACAAACATGCATGTATACCCAACGAGAATTATTATTTCAATTATACCGGTTGTCATTTCAATTATATATTTTTTTCTTTCGCAGCACTAGTACTGTAAAAGCTCACTATGAAGAAATCAATGAAATAAACTGAACTTATTTTTATAAAGTCGTTTTATTGTTATGTTTAAATACTCATTAAAACAGCATAGTATACCCCACAATGTACTTAATTATGTTTGGTCCCATCGATACACAGTCACGTTGAAAAAGCATAGTATGTGTACTGAATCGAGGTATTAACAAATTTCAATGTCGATAGGAAATCCCCTTATTGAAATAAAAAAAAATAAGTTACATTTTTTCTGCAGACTTTGTACTTTGTAGAAAATGCTGCTGCTGCTTTAAACAGAATACGCATTGTGATAGTTAAAATTTAAGGTAAAATGTTCATATCGAAATATATTTTACTGTTACCAAGTATTTTATGTCCGTATTAAATAACATTCTCGATTAAAAAAAAAGCAACATCACTTTTCGAGTTAAGAAAAACATTCTTTATTCATATTTTCTAAAAAATGGTTAACATCTATTAAATACATGAATATTACCTTGAGAAAAGAACAATTTAATGAGCCACCTCGTTGAAAACATGGCAAACTTGTACACATGAATACACTCAAATTAATTATATACATTCTCTTGCTAATCATTGAATAATCGCACTAAACAAGTGCAACGGTTTTTACATTTATATGGAAAACCTATCTTTAACTTGTAACAAAACACATTAAATATTAATCAAAATAAGAAAAAAAATATTAATAAGTTTAAAAAATATCTTATGATTTTCACTAGAAAACTTCTGCAAAATAATTTTATTCTGTCTATCTTCTTAAAAAAATATATTGAAAAAATACCTTCATTTTGCATAATTCTAAATTTTAACTGTTTGCATGCCATTTCGTATTGTGTGAAACATTTATAAAAAAAACAATTATTTTATCATGGTTGACCTGACAAATTTTGCAAAAACGTCTTTTGAACACACATACCTCTATATTGGGTACATTTATATCAAGTTCTGCGAATGTTCTTAGGGAAACTTGAAAAAAAGTGGTGGCACAGTCTTCAACTGCACACATACAGACAATTAGAAAATTCGTGTTTGTTTATGTCAGTTAAATTTGACGTATACATTTACATCCAATAGCCAGTGTGTATCTAAAGTGTTAATCTTCATAGATGATTCATATTAAAAGTATACACGCTATAAATTGCGCCAGTTTGAATAAAATTGGAAATTTCTTTATTTTGTTCATCAATAAAAGTTACGAAAATACTGTTAATTATATCATTAAAATTAAAAGCGTTTTAAAGACATCAAATTATATATTATTAATATTATTTTTAACCGTGCTAGGAGAGAAATAGCTATTTTTAAATATTTTCATTCCTATTTTTTTTCTCTGTGATAACTGTTTGAAAGTTGGCGGAATTTATTTCTTGATAATTCTGCCGGAATGTAAATTAGGCAGGTCGATAAGTCAGCAGCTAAGGAGGCCTAATCTCGTGCGCACCTGTCTCTGTGTCTGACGCTACGGAGGACAAATATGCATGAAAATCTCGTGCGGCTGCCTTTGTGTTTGACGTGAGTGTACGAGGACTATTGAAATTGGCATGGAAGTCCTCGTGTGATTTAAATCTATTAGTCTACATTTTTAATGTCTAAGTCTACATTTTTATTTCACAATGAAATTGAAATATAAGAAATCACTGTCTAGAATGTACATGACCTGCGAAGCCCGTTATGCAAATTATCCCATGTTTCCCACAATTGTTGATGTCCCTGGCATACTCTCAAAACTAGACAGTGATTCCTTAAGGATGAATTCTGATGATCAATTCACCCCAAGTGGGTCTTCGTACTTAGACATGTCGTAAAATTCAAACTGATAACAATTTACAAACATTTTTTTTATGGTTTTATGATTTACATGTTTAACCATATTTATTTTTAAATAAAAAAAATCTTTCTAAGTTGTATTGATGACCAAGACGTGTGCAAAATTACGATATTTACGACATAGGCCTAAGAAGTGAAATCGACATGATCGAGAGAGGAAGAAGACCGTGATCGCCCCTTTCAAAGCGACAGGAATGCCGAATGACACTCCGTTAAAAGTATTCTCGATAAAAGAGTCGACAGAAATTTGAAAACATTTTAAAAATCGCCGATATCAAAATCAGGTCATGTACATTCTCGAAAGCGGCGCCCCAAACATGCCAGCTTAGAGCGTCGAAGTGTGTTGACGACGTTCCAGTAGCAGTGGAAAAGCGAAAATGTAGGTTTCCAGTGCTTTCAAACTTATTGAAAATAGCAATGTTTATGCATTATAGAAACAAAAGTTTTAAAATACCTGGTATACTGTCAAATCGTAAACTGAAACATTGCATAAACATGTCACATACATGTACGGATCGTTTTCAGATTTGTGCAGACGACAGCATTCGTATTATCCTTTTTATTGCAACTTTAGCTCGTAGCAAATGACAAATTTCATTTGATATTGTAAATGCAGAATAACTATCCCAAATTATAGACATACCGTACGAAAATAATAAGATAACATCTCTAATTTTAGCTGTTTACATTCGATAAGAAACAAGGTCGCTCCCTTCTATGGCGGCCTATTCGGGTTAAAAAATAGAATATTTCTGAAACATCATAAAACGTAGAGAGAAATTATTTGATTCTAAACTACAGGCTTGGGTTCATAAAAACAAAGTCAGATAAACAAAATAATAATTTTACATTTTTTGAACAATGAAATTACCAGTAATTATAATTTTTTTTTCTAAAATACTTTTTTTTTTCAGGTAAGTCTTGTTGTCACAAGAATCACAAATGAAGAACTTTAGAAGAGAGCAGGTTTTTAGAATCACGAAAATCAGATGAAGAAAACCATGCAAATCAGGTTGAGAAAGTGGGACTGGATTTGACTTATCCCAGGAAAGTCACCATCCAACACCACAAACCAGAACCCAATTCAGAACCCACAGGGCAAGAGAAAGAGAGGCCATCTAACAAACTAAAATTATGAAGTTTTATGTGTTAAATAATTACTTTTTGTTCATAAAAGCTTTTCTAAACAAAATTGCAATTATTACCTGAAATTATCAAACAAATTTTGAATATTTGGTGAATAAAACGCATACTTTGAAGCCTTAATACCTTAATTTATTTTCATTAAATGCTGAAAAAGAAATAGGGGGTGGGGATATAAAAAAAATATCAAAACTTTCTTATATGTACACTACCCCCTACTTTTTATCCCATGAAAAGGAACCAAAATACCTAAAGTAACTGTTCAAAAATTTTCTCAAAAAGTTTATTTGTAGAATAAGTTTTTCTCTGTTTTTTGAGCATTTTTATGGGAAAAAATTTGCCTAATTTTAACACCGGTGTACAACATTTTTCGGTACAAGTTATCTAATTGGTGTTTATTTGCTCATATTCTGTTTAAAAAATTAACTTTACAATACTATCAAGTAAATTTAAGCCAAATTAGGTTTGATTTTATTTATGAGTTTATGAGGTATTTTTATGGTCTAATAGCTAATTTAATGAAATTTCCCATGCTCTATTTTGGCCTATGTTGGAGGGGTTGAATCTCTCTTAGATGAACACTAACATACACTTTTCTTGTCTTTAAATTATTCCTAGGATATTACACTTTCAGATATATAAGCATGTGGTAAGTTAATGCACGTTTTTTTTCCGTGTATCAGAAGAATACATCCCTAAATAAATCCATCTAGTGACGCCGTCGCTACTTTTAAATTGAAAAACAAGCATGGCGTGAGAAAAACAAGGTAGGCCGTTTGAGGTATTACTCACTTTTGACGTGGATTGCAAGCGTCTTACTCTTAATGATACTTTTAATCTAATCAGTATCAACCATCTATTCCGTTATGACACATATTTACCTTTTTTAATAATTGTTGTCAGAATGCAACGTACTTCATGACTGTGATTTCCCGAGGACATGCGTGTCAATATTTAAGCATATTATCTACGCACTTCCTTCATCAATATTCATGACAAAACTAAATTCTTAAATGCCAGATATTGCTTACTTGTTTTATTATTACAACGAGGTTTATAGTGAAATTTTGTCGAATTTTTTTTTTTTATTACACTTCATGTGTTTCAAATCATTAATAATTTTGTTTCACACTAATTCGGCGTCCATATAGCGTACATGACTTTAAACACTTTGATTAACAAGGGCACTGCCAAGCCGAGCATCCCCTCGCGACAGGAACTTCAGTAGTAATAGCAGTACCTCATAAGAGATAAATTCTCTCGAGGGACGGTAAACATGTTAGACGTTGATAGTACAATGTATTTTGTTTAATGTACCTCTCAGGAATTTGTTGCTCATATCAAGGCTTGCCGGTACAAGGCTGCATATTCTTTGCTATAATAGGAACTGATGACCGTTGAACAGTGAGAGATCTTTTTGTTCCAGCATCTATTGGGACATAGGCCCTTGGTTTACACGGTCCCCACGTCAAACATAGGTATTCAGATCCCCAACATTAGGATCAACTCCCTCAATTTGACAAAAATATAAGTGGGATGTCTGTGATGATCCATTTTTTTTTTTTACAAAATGCAGAGAGCAAAGCTTCTTGGCTAAAGGAGGGGCATAACATGGATAACATATCTGGCGTAGTGAAGTTTATAATATATTAACTTGTTTTTCAGCACTATTTATTGATAAACATAATTATATCGGAGGTTGAGATGTCTATTTAACAAAAATCAAACTGCATCACATTTTAGTGAGAAAGGGGGAGGGGGCATAATGTGCATACGTAATTGGGCAATTTCACTTATTCCTAGCAGAAACATATCACTTATGCAATATATATGTTTCAGTGATTTTAATTATATACCTACCTAAGTATATCTCACGGTTCCAGGCAATATGCATTTTTTCATAGTGAAAAAGAAAACAATGTACATACATCGAGAGGTTAACTGAACTTGTCGATTGTATTTACAGCTTTCAGGAATAACGTGTACCCCAAATTCCCAGACACCTGTTAAAATTTGGTAATAACACTGCGACGTTCATCGAAGTCTTTTAATCTGGTTCATGCAAACTTTAACGGGTTCCCTAACGGATATGATTATTGTCAACTCGTACATGAAATGTCAGGGTTTCGAGACAGTGGAAACACGATATCTGAAGAAATATTTCAGCAATGAACTTGAAAATGAATAGGCTTCATCTTTTTAAACTGCCACACAAGTATGTAAACGCTGAGGGTGGTTAATGCAAAAGATCTCTGTCAATCTTGCCCACAAATGCTTATTGTCAAGTCGTACATAAAATGTTAGGGTTTCGAGGCAGTAAAAACATGATATCTGGAGACATATTTCAACAATAAACTTGAAAATAAATAGGCTTTGTACTTTTATACTGCCATACAAGTATGTAAACGCTGAGAATGGTTAATGCAAAGGTTTTCTGTCAATCTTGCCAACAAGGTGTAACGAACACACTCACATATTAACACACACACATACGCATATTTGCGATGTTATATCCCCTCCGCAATTAGTTGCGCGAGGGGATAACAAGCACATACGTGCGGTATTGTTAACAAAATAATAGCAAACTCATTTCCATAGCATAGACAAATGCTAAAAAAAATTAGATATAGTAGGTAATTTGTATATACGACTTCAACCAAATCCATTAAATTATGGGCTTTCCTTTAAGATGAGACATTATATACATATTGCATGTAGTTGAGTGTAACATTGAAAATTTTCACCCCTCGAAAACCATTGTCAACCGAGGCGCAGCCGAGGTTGACAATGGTTTTCGAGGGGTGGAAATTTTCAATGTTACACTGAACTACATGCTATATTTATTATATTATACTGAATGTTTTATACAAATACATATTACAGTGAACCGTGCGCGCATAAATTCCGCGCAGTCGCTATTTTTTGTAATACCACCCGTCGTCAAGCAATGTTGACTGTTGCTAAGCAGGAAGGCGTGGCTTCATTATTCAGCTGGTAGTAGTGTTTTTTATCAAATGTTTCTCGACGAATCAGATTCAAGTAATTTACATGAAAGTATAATATATGGAGATAACGAACAGTTTTCAAGATTAAAATTCCATAAAAAAAAATAAAAAATAAAAACAAGGAGCAGAGCAAAGAAAACAAAGAAAGCAATGTATTTATCACCCGTTTATTCAAAGTGATTACTGTCACTCTTATCACACTGTCAGTACCGTAACAGCGGCCGACAACAATGCGCAAGTCTGTAAAACTTGTGAAAAAGAATCGTGTATACTGCCTGTGGTGTCCAGATTGACAATTAATTACAAATATAAATTGAGTCATGCAGATCATAGTACTGTTGGTCAGAGACTGCAAAATAAGTAAAGGTATACTACAAGATTTTTGGAATTTGTTGGCAGCATTGCCGAAATTGTCTCTTATTTTTTTTCCTATCGATCTTGAATTATACTTATGTCGTTGTTTTAATGAAGACGAAATATTATCTGTTTTTAGATATCTTTGAAAGAAAAAAACTCTGTTTCTTGTCTCCCCCCACCCCATCCCTAATTTCCCCCTTCAGAATCATATGTCCATCCACTACACAGTCTAGTCGAACCCTCAAATGGGGTTCTCTTTCCCTTAATGCAAAGCTTGAAAGCGGAAGTGGAATTCAAGAAAGATAACTCTTCTTATTTTAAAGAAAAAACATTTTTTTTAAATCAAAAACATATAAAAATGAATTTCTACACCTTTGTTTTCAATTAATACAATTTTTTTTTTAAATTAATATTTTTTTTCGTTTTTATTTACCTCATTTCGGAAGCACAAAAGTTTGTTTACAGGACAGAGGAAATTCGAACGGGCACACAAGAAAGTGTCGAAAAATGATAAATTACATGTTAATTACACAAAATTTGTAAAACCGGGGAAGGGAATTGATTGTAGTTCAACTTTAAACAAACCATTGTTTGTTTATTTATCCGTTTTATTAAATTATGAATAAAAAATGTTGTGTCAAGCATGGAGGTCAAAGCAGAGAATACGCTTTTGGGAGAGAAAAAGTCTCAATTTTTGCAATAAACATATACTTTTTCGCAAGACAACCTCTTAAAACATCTTTAATCTATCAAATTTGAGTACATACAGAGCTACCAAATAATCAATCATTTTGCACCAGCATATTTTGTAGACCACACGCTTTTTTCCGTGAAAACGGCACTTTTTTGAGTGTCTGTGCATGCGTGTAACCCCGTTTGAGGGTAAGGTTTTGAAATTTCCTACTTCCGTTAACCCCCGTTTTTTGTGTTCGACTAGACTGCTACGAGTGTAACGTTTCTCAGTTCTAAGATTCGGTTGCTCCGCCTGAGCAATTTATGAAATAAATCAAATAATTACAAATTTCTCAATCATGGATTTTAAATTTCAATATATACAATATCCAGTACCATCTAGGAGCCCTTGTGCTTACTAGCTAAGTCAAATGATATTTTTAAACGTGCGGTAAAATACACTGAAGTCTAGAAAACCTTACACTTACTTGTTAAGCAAGTTATATTCTCAACTTATCTGAATAACAATCTGACATTCACCAACTTCAGTCTGGAAATCACTAAGAGCTCTTATATCGCTGTTTATATACCCTAAATTGTCAAATGATCTCTGAGGACCGTAAGAGTAAACTAAACAGAAAGTATTCATCACACGCAGAACTTCCAGAGAACAGAATGGGATTTATCAGTTTGATTCCCAGCTTTGTTTCACGAGCATACCTTCTAAAACTCCTTGCCCTCTATGTACAACAAATAGGGTTGGCTTTGAAACATATCGCAAAAATATCTTTTTTGTTATATTGATCATAACATAATATTATGTATTTTTCACCATCTAAGATATAGTGGTGACTAATGGACATAAGACATCGACAATTTGTATTTAAACCATCATATATATATTACATATAAATGTAATTCATAAAAAAGTCATTACCATTAATCATACGAATATCTCTCTCCATAACATTGTAAATGCTTACATTTATACGCTTCTGTAGACTCGTATGATCCTGGACATGACGGATTGCAATTAAAATATGGATTTGGCTGAATAACCGCTCCCAGTACGTTATATTCAGCACAACTGTTCTCTGTTGATAAATAAAATCATTTAATAAAAAATCAACAGCATGTAAACTCATTTCAAATGGAAATTTAAATACATGTTAGTACAGAAGTACATGTACAGTGCAGTCCACATCTACCTTAACAATAGATCGGGATTTACAAGTCTGAACATGAAAAGAAGATAGTTCTTATTGTAAAGCAATATCACTTATCCGATATTGCATTAATATACATGTTTTACTTCCATTAAACCATTTCAATTCATGAAATATGATAGAAAAAAATAATGCTGCTGAGGGCTGAAAATTCATTCATTATATCAAACGTAAAA
Organism: Saccostrea cuccullata; assembly: GCF_032062105.1. Lineage (NCBI taxonomy): Eukaryota > Metazoa > Mollusca > Bivalvia > Ostreida > Ostreidae > Saccostrea > Saccostrea cuccullata. The sequence continues at coordinate 177,614 of NW_026931057.1, read as the reverse complement.
TACCCAATATTTTACAAAACCATATTCACGCAATGTTAAAAGAAATAGAGATCAAAGAAATTATGTCACTATCTATGATAATCTTCCATTTTATACAAAAAAAAAAAAATAAGTCTTCCCCTTTGACACTCATGTAATGATTATATTTTGGTGGGGTTTTTGTCTTTACAATCCTTTTATAGCACATTTAAAAAAAAAAATTCAGGACGCTTCTCAAGTTTTCATCATGTTATAATTATATGTTCTTGCGGCTGTTAACTTACCTACTATTTGAGCTTTTGGAGCACAGACCTCTAAAGTCTCGTTGCCGGGTGTATTTATTACACAGTGATAAAACAATTCTTTAACATCTGTGCACTGTTCTTGAATACTGGAACAATTTTTAAAAAAATCTTTACGGTCCCAATCTTCTTTATTTTTAGGACAACTGGTGACATATTTTACTGATTCTTCTATTTTTTCTTTGCAAATCCTAGTGTCGGTATAGCTTACATAGACCTACGAAATGAAAACATAAATAAATAGATTATGAATGTACAATGTTATACATTTATTATCTGAAGAAAATGTTTTGATATTTAAATCATATGTCAATGTTCATTACATACCATCGATAGAAGTACGGCTATCTCAAACCAATGTCCGTCGATCATTTTAATGTTGATTTGACTTGTCTGTAATACCCAAAAAATGTATATAACCTCAGTAAATTACAAAAGATTATGATATAAAGCTGGATTTGTAATTCGTTTAATTGCCTAGGAACACTGTATGAGAATATTTGTGGCAAAGAAAATGTGATACAATGTACAATGAAAATGTATTTAAGATCAGAGCAAATATTCCCCAGATACAGAAACAAATCAATATATTCTTAATTTTAGAATATAGTGCCATCACATGTTCATGGACTGAAATAAGCATGCATTATTAGGTGTTTTTTTTTTGGAAGATATCAAGTTATGATTTTTTTTTTTTTTTTTTTTTGCATTATTCAAAGAAGATTTGCAAAAATTACATATGAAAAATTTTAGATTTTTTGGCTTCAAAATCTGTTTTAGAAGACATGTACAAATACATGTATAGACAATTAAGTATTGCACACAAGTCATATGCTTAGTGGAACTCTTCATCTCTAGGTAAGAACCCAATAAAGTTCAAACTACGTTGAGTATGATCTTAAAAATAGAATAACGAAGACTGATATAGGAAATATCTACCGGTATATATTACATATACACAAAGAAATTAATGTAAATGTTGTTACATTTATATACTGGTAGGACATTTGACAATTTCGCTGTATATGAAATATGGCGAATGCAGTGTTTTCGATCCACTAGTATTTTACAGTACATGTACTTCAATAGGAATATACGAAATGAAAACTTGAAAATATGACAAATGTAAAGAAAAAAGTGTTAATTTTCATAAGGTTTCCATAGCTTTACAGTATTTTGCCGGGGTATCTACAAAATGCCAGTATAAATGCCATTTTATCAGAGAACAAGAGGCCCATGGGCCACATCGCTCACCTGAGAAGCTTTGACCATTCTGTTCTTTACCAGATTTCCCCCTTGTAATACATTATGCATCCCCACCCTACCCCACTGATCATAATTAAGACATTTGGAAATCTACACTACCCCAGGATCCTTCCATATTCAAATAAATTTCAGCTTTTCTGGCTCAGTGGTTCTTGAGAAGAAAAATTTTAAAGATTTTTCCTATATATTTTTATGTAAAACTTTGATTCCCCATTGTTGCCCCACCCTTCCCCTGGGGGTCATGATTTGAACAATTTAGAATTTACACTACCCAGGAATGCTTCCACATAAGTTTCAACTTTTCTGGCCCAGTGGTTCTTGAGAAGAAGATTTTCAAAGACTTTTCCCTTATATTTCTATGTAAAATTTTGATTCCTCATTGTGTTCCCGCCCTTCCCTTGGGGGTCATGATTTGAACAATTTAAAATCTACACTACCCTATGATGCTTCCACATAAGTTTCAGATTTTCTGGCCCAGTGGTTCTTGAGAAGAAGATTTTTTAATGACCCCACCCTATTTTCGTCTTTTCTTGATTATCACCCCTTGTGAGGAGATTTGGCCCTTTATTTTAACAATTTGAATTCCCCTTTACCCAAGGATGCTTTGTACCAAGTTTGGTCAAAATTGGTCCAGTCGTTCTTGAGAAGAAGTTGTAAATGTGAAAAGTTTACAGACGGACAGACGGACAGACAGACAGACAGCTAGACGGACGGACGACGGACAAAATGTGATCAGAAAAGCTCACTTGAGCCTTCGGCTCAGCTGAGCTAAAACTGTTATACCTCTATAGCCAAAAAACATTTTTCATTATAGGTAACTCCGAACTCCTTAAACTTAAATGTTGGTCATTGACCCATTTGATTCATGGCTTAAACATTTCATTGAAAAAGGTGCAATCTGCCAGCAGTTTAAAGGCCTCAATGTAATCTAGGTCGGTCATTCTAGAATGTTCTTTTTAATATATTTTGGTGATTTCAACTTTAAAAAAAAATATTTTAGAAAAAGACAACAGTTTCTAACTCAATCAATGTCTTAAGTTCTGTACTATTTTATCCGCTAACAAGACAAAATTCCAGAATCTTTGTTACTGCACAACGACATTCTTACTGAAATTCTCAAAAAAGGTTTTAGGGCGTTGTCTGTTAAAAATCATATCTTAAGCTATTTTTCCTTGAACACCTGTAACAAGTTGTCATTGTTCAGCATATGTTTAAATCTAAGCTATATTATTTATGCTAGGATCAACATGAACACCATTACTTACCTGAAATAACTCTAGATCTGGCTAGTAAAACCCAATCTGATTACGTTCCTTCAGAAACCATAATGCATTGCTTTGTCGCTTACATTTAAAGCGTACATTTAAATATAGGGGTATACCCTGCGTGTCATACTCGTATAAAATTCTTCATAATAGGGACCTTTTCCAATAATAGGGTCTAAAACAGGTTGACGTACGTCAACAAGAACCTCAATAGTTAAACAATGGGGCATGGGGATTTTTTCAGGATTATGAATAAGTACAGAAAAAAATAAATCAATTAAAGGTATTGTAGATACATGATAATTAAATAAACAACCTTTGGAAGCCTTTAGGTGCCTGCAAAAAAAAAAAAATTTGCAAAATTATACTGCAGCTCCCATTATATTCAACGTGGCGGCTGCCGTAAAACTATCTACCTTCTGCAATGCATTTTATTAATCGGAGGCAGTAAAAAAAATACATTTGATATTTCGGCAGCTGCACCATTATTCTTTGATGAAAGTAAAGTCAATTGTAATTAATTATCTGGATGTCATCACATTTTACCTGGCTGTTGCCACATGAATGTATCTTTTGAGAGCTAAAAAAATGAGGCGGCCTCCACCTAATTAATTAACAGCCGCCGAACGAGATTCGGTGTGGATGTATAATTTGATACACTCATTAGCTTTAACCTAAGAATATGATACGCATATTTTCTGTGTTCTTGGAGGAGACAATATCTTTTTTAAGTTAATAAAAGTTAATATTACAAAACAATAACAAACATGGATGAATCACACTGAACAGGTGAAGACAAATGTCAGAATATGTTTTCTTGATGCTAAAGAAAAATTTGAATTGAAACATTGGAATTCATCTTACCGTTCACGGTAGCTCAGTCGGTAGAGCGCTCGCTCCCTGATCGGGAGGTCATGAGTTCGTATCTCGGCCGCTACTGACCTAGTCGTTAAAATTGGTAGCAACTGTTCCTTCACCATGCGCTCGGCACTTTGAAGTGAAAGTTGCGGGTCCTTCGAATGAGACCGGTTAAAAACCGATTCCCCGTGTCAGCTGCAGGCGTTGGCACGATAAAGATCTCTCACTGCTCAATGGCCCTAAGTGCCGAGTAAAGGTCAAAATTTGAAACCCTTCTCCGTGCATACGGTGACGTCTCCATATGAGTGAAAAATTCTAGAGAGGGATGTTAAACAATATACAATCAATCAATCAATGGAATTCATATTTAATCAACAAGTAACCAAACTCTTGTGTGACTTCGACTGATAATTCATGAGTTATTATAATTGACATGTCGGTGCCCCCCCCCACCCCCCCAAATAAAATAAAAATAAAAATCCACATAATCTTCCTTGTGCATTAGTAACAAAATTGATTCTCCTGTACATTGAGTTCACGAGAGCATCCTTTTATCCTTTATCAAAAGATTATTATTCAATCCTCCCGACGGTAGTCTCAATGGTTGCAATTACATGTAGCTGTAACGAGTTTAAGCCAACAAATGCCCTCGCCCAATGGATCCGACGAATTTTCTATTAAGCATGGAGTGTAGAGAATCCAGCTGGTTTTGTACGAGTGATTGCTTGTAGAAAAGTCTTGTCAAACACTGGCTTTATATTCCCAGTGTTACATGTAACATGCTAAAACATTACCCATATGACGCACACGGTTCCGTGTGAGAGTAAAACAGACGCAAAAGTGTCAATTTTGTCAATTAGAACAGAGAGTTTCTGTCAATATCTCCATGACATGATGATAAGCCCTATCTTGATGTAAAAAATTGAACAGCAATGTGTTGCTTCCTTTTATTCACTTAATGAAATTCAATTTGTATACCAAATGTAACTTCAGTCAGTGATACCATAATTGCAAGAAATTTATACTGACTGCTAATATTTAAAAACAGTATCATAGATCTAATGCATCGTTTGGCACATTAAATTGCTTTTAGCTTTTTAAATCACATTCACTACGTGACGCCATATATTTTTTTGTTAAATAGTTTTGACCAGGATTTTTGTGCAAAGTAACCAAAATTCACACCTGACTAACCATAAGTTTTGGCCACATAGTTAAAATATTTTCCATCATTATTTACCCATGCGTTTCTTTTTTCTTCAGTATAGTTCTCGCTACACTGGCGAAACTTGTGTTTTTGTTCCCGTATAAAGCAAAATCAATTCTATTGCTTTCAAACCATAGTTTGCTGACCGATATGCAAAAATAATAAAAAATGCTTTAACTATTTAAATGAAGTTTAAATACAAAGAGGGAACAACTGAAAAATTTAAGAATGATACTTTATCGTAAGTATATCAGTCACGGTAACTTTTTTGATAGTGCCCTGGCTCCATAATAGGAAGTTTGTATATTTGAGCCACGTCCATTAGAGATAGTTCTAAGATTGCAGTTTTTTGGATACTTTTATGTACGAGATGATTTCCCGTTGTTTAAGTAACTGTACACTACCTCGTGTTTGTGTTGAGGAATAGACAAGTATGATTGCTTCTCACTGTATTGAATTATTATCAACAAACTTATTAACCACAATTTTGCTCCTTTATAATTTCACTGAAGAAGAAACCGTTTTCATTTGTTTCATATATATATATATATATATATATATATATATATATATATATATATATATATATATATATATATATATATATATATATATATTCCCAAAGGTAAGAACTTTGATTTCAAAAGCATTCAAGGGGCGCAGTTTGATGAATGATTTATACATACATGACCAAGAGATTCAGCAGGACCTGCAAAAACTTTCACTTAAAATCTGCATACTTTTACCCATATTTCATTTCACAGCCTCATTTTTATATCATTTTTGAAATACCAAAGCAGGCCTCCTTAACTCTCAGAAGCAAATACATAAAAACAAGTACTGGAAAATATTTTAGAGTGTGTTTCAATTTTGAATACTAGTATCTAAATATATTACTATTTCAAATTGAAACACTGTTTGTCGGTTTTCACATTTGAATAACTCGGTCGCAAGGAATATCATTTACACATTCCGAGATATTGTAAACATTTTTCTTACGTTTTTTCACCGATAAGACATTCAGAATAACAAATACGACTATTTTCTATGCTCCATGTACTTCATGCAGCAACAACCAGGTAAAATCAACCATATGTGTCGAAAGCAATAGGCCTTGTGTAACACCATGCATATTATGGAGATATGAAACTTAACTTTATTTAAGATAATTTAAGAGTTATGCGTGGTATTGAATTTCAATAGATTCAAACAAATAGAAAAAAATAAACAGGAATGAATAAAGCATTCTCTTATGTACAAACTCATTTGCGACTTGCAAATATACCTTTTCAAAAACGAGCAATTATAAAGGATTTTAAATTAGTAATAACACAGGTCAGGTGAACATATTTGAAATAAAACATTTCATTTTCTGGTTTCACAATGCACACATGAAGTTACCCAAAATTGCAACTTAATCAGGCAAATGGTAAAACGACCTCGTATGTGCTGCGCAGGTATCCATGACCCCCCTACCCCTTTCCATCACAGGCATTAAAATTAAGACCTTAAAATAAATGCACAGAGAATTCTTATTTGTAAAGAATGGAGATTCTAGGGTAGATCCAAAATTTCATGGAATTTCTTTTTAAAATTTAATTCTGATTTGATAAAAGCAAACAAAGGCATATTTTTAATTTACTTTCATAATGAAACAATATTGGAAAATTTCAACATGTTCAAATTAGGGAAAATGAGCTTTGTGAAAATGGATAGTTGTGAAACCCGGGGGAGACTTTGACGTTACGTAGAGTAGAATGTGTTATGTAACGTTAAAGGAACATCTCACCCTCATGTCTAATTCGAACACGTAATTCTACAAAATGCTGCCCATTTCTTCATTTTTCTTATGTAAAACGTATTCTCTAGTTTTTAAAAATATCTTTTGCATTACTTGCGGGATTCAGTTTTTTTTTTCATTTCTCATGACTTGTATTATTTCCTTCCTCTTTTCATTCTTTTAAAGATTATAATATATACTTATTCAGATCCTGCAATCAAAAGGGACACTAAAATGCAAACTAAGTTAACTTTTAATAAATCAACAATTAAGTGTTGTGTCACTGTGAATCCTTAATATAGTACATGTTATTTCATAAACATTAATGATCTTATCGAAAATTTTGACTTATCTCAATTTTAAATTTTCACGTACCTCCAAGTACCAAAAAAGGCATTCGTTTAATTATTTTAACCTTTACATTGGGATAAATGTTGCAAGAACATTAAAAGATTTGGCTGACGTGTTAAATATAACAAAAAAAGATACACAGGAAATCTGTTAGCCATTGCTACAGATATTGCAGAAACCATTGATACAGAAATTCTTTTACTGGGAAAACGGACGGAAATATCAATTTATATAAAAAAATAACCAATATCCCCAAAAATTAGAATGTATGCACTGTGAAGACTGAAATATATCTTTCATTTATTTCATTCTAGTCTTTTGATAAAAATGAGCCATTTTATTACATGCACATTGTGCAGCTTTCTGATAATTACGGGGATTATCTATTCAGAAAAGATATGCGACGGGTAAAAATGTCTTTTGTGTTATAATACCTGCACCATAATGTTTACATAAAAAATACGTTTTTTAACTTGAATTGTAACACATACTAATGTTGTTTCAGAAAAGATGGTGTCATTTGTTGTTTTGGATATACATGGAATGAAGAAATCAAAGAATGTATAAGTAAGGAAGTTTGCACAGACTGAAGAAATTATACACACTTAATTATGTAAACTTTGAAAATAATGTTATTTTAATTTTTTTCATATAAAGAGTGTGGTCCTGGATACTTTGGACAAAATTGCTCTAAGGTTTGTCCCTATCCCAGCTATGGCGATAAATGTGGAAACAAATGCGATTGTCCTAAGCAATTTTGCCAGCCTGAAAATGGATGTTCAAGTACAACTGGTAAGGTATCCGAAATGACTTAAACATTTTCTTTTCACTTAGCGTTTAACCACTTTCTTGAAAATCACCATTGCAAATGTTTCTACATATTAATATCACACTCTTATAAATTACTTTTTGTACATGCATCATGTTACCATGTGCCTTTAAAATGAATAAGTGATTTTTTTATCCAGTCTAAAATTGTGCGACATATATCTTAGAAAAAAAATGTCCTTTATATAGAAAAAGAGAAAAACAAAAGATGCACATGTTTATAGCATACTTATCAAAGGAACTTAAAGTTTTTAATTTGTTTATAGAATGTTTCTTTGTTCTCTCGGATTTACAAAAATCATAAACAATTGAGCTTTAGTTGGTTCTATATATTCCTTGAATTTCAACTCTCCTTAATTTCATTTCTGAAGGATTGTTTACATATTTTCCTCATGGATATGATTGAAAGAATTTGATTTGTTTCACGTTCATACATATTAGCATATTTTTAATGCACAAGGGGTCATACAAAAAGGTCCAAGACTTTTGTCCTATACACTGGAATTTTGTTTTAATTTTGAACTTGATGTAGACTTGATTCAGGAAGACAAAAACCATGAGGTTGGAGGACGACATAGAACAGCGAAAAGCAAAAAAAAAAAAAAAATTGCCATTCCTTCGACACTTATAGAACAATCTTTTAAAAAAAATGTATAAACGAGGAAGTTTTAAATTAAAATTTGTCGTGTATTAATAAAAAAAAAATGAAAAATACAATTCTTAAGTGGCAGCGAGTTTTATTCTGACATTGGATAGTCTGGTAGAATAAGGTCATACGTACTTAATAAAAATCTTAACTAAGAGTTAGGAAAGTCATTAAACGTGATGTATGATTCACTATTATGGAACAGAATTACGCGTAACGATTTGAAAAACACGGAAAGTTCAGTTCAAGTTGTTTGTGAATTTGTTAGCAAACTAGGTCTTCAGTGTTTTTGATACCTTTTTATGAATGGAGAAGACGTTACAAACCGTGAATGAAATTTAAAAGCATAGCAGTTTCGAAAAACTTTCTAGATGTTTTTGACCGGTCGGTAGGGGAAGCTCACTCCTCCATGGCACATGATCTCACTTCTGATGTTTTGGAGGTCCATGTTTGCTCTGCTTTTATTTTGTATTATCTTATGGACTGTAGCCTGAATAACATTCGTTATCTCCATATCCATACGTTACAAAGTTGGTTACCCGAACCGCGTGGTAACATGTTGCTTTAATGACTATTTAATCAAATGCAATGAAGCTTGACACTTCGACACAATAAATGTTTTCATTTAGAAAAATAAGAAAAAAATATGATGAGGAACACTGTCTACGTATTTCTTTTATATGACACTCGTACTTTTGCAATTTGTTATTTTCGAGTTTGTTTTATTGCCATGCATTTCATTTATCTTATAATTATTATAAATATGAAAAAATGATAATTATGGACCAGCAACTACAAGTAGCTTTGTGTTTTATCCTTCTCTTATTTATAACTCTTTTACTTTAACGTGTAAACTTTAAATGCGCAACGAATTTTTGCATGCTTTATTGGGGTCTTTATTTTAAAATTTTATTGTCAGACACTTCTGTTTAGCTAATTATCTTATAATCTAGAGATTACAGATCATCTTACATCACCAGGAAGAAGTAATATTATTGGAACTATTTACACACTTGTGCACTCAAAACCCAAATCCTCTACATCCACAACCAAACTAAATGAAGCTAAAAAGACCATGCTAACTTCTGAAGACACACCAAGCCTTATCACAAAAAGAAATGTATTGAATGATCCAATGAGTGCGGCAGACAGAGTTCTACAATATGCTTCTCAAACAGGAGTGTTAGCAATAATATTATTTCTTTTTATTGCAATAATTATATACTTGGTGCAGAGGGGGAAATTTTATACCAAAAAAATAAACAACAAGGAATCACAAATCTTGTCAACAGACTCTGGTCACTACCATAGCTTGGAAAACATAGATCAATCTTTTCATTTTGCAAGTATTGATGGATTAGTCTTTGAGAGTCGTGCAGGAGTAGAGTTGAAATACGATAGCAAACTAAAACAATATCTGCTTGGTTTTAAAACACCCAATGAAAGCCAGGGGACCTCCTGTTCTGCAATGAGAGAACACAACTATCATGATGACCAATTTAATGAGGCGAAAGGGTCAACTTCAACTCAGAAATTCCCAAATCCTTTAGAACACCATGCTTATGTTGACATGAAAGCAAGCCAAGAAAAAACAGAGCCCAAGGACCCATACCTGATGGTCGTACACAATGATTATTCGAATGATTGCTCTTCGTTAATCAAAAAAGCACCACCACAAAAGAACTGAAATAGAACTGTTATTTACAGCCTGAATAGGCCTAAAATGTACTTATAATAAAAAAAAAATGTACAAGATTTGCAAACTTATAATTGCCGCTATTCGTCAGTTTTCATCGAACCGTTCGTAAAATATCCTCACTTGGTTATCTATTTAAATGATCATGTAAGTTAATGTACGATTTTGAAAGAGGCCACAGGCAAACTAAAGTGCTTATTGAAGTAAACTTTCAGATAATTGGTGTTTGGAAAGTATCAGAAAAAAATATTGTTTTATATTTCTTTTATGAAAATTGTAGAGAAATATATCCCTAAGAATTTAGTGAGAAAAAGTAAAAATGTTGATGATTTGACTCAATTTTATTTTATCATACACATACGATGTAATTATATTCACTTTTCTCAAAACACTGTAAAGAGAAAAAATTCTTAACAGTTTGCATAAATTAATGTGCTTTCATTGTTACATTGGTTTTTCAATGAATCACAAGACAATGTGCAGAAAAAAAATAAGAATGTGTAATGTTATATGTACTACATTATGTACTACTATATGAATATAAGATGTTACAGTAAGTCAAACTTAAATCATTTTTTATTTATATGGTTTTCAAGATAATATTCCTGTTTTAATATTGATTTTCATAAAATTCTTTTCAAATAAAACATTTCCTTTTTTAATTTCTTTTTATTTGTGAAAAACATAGACTTTATATTGAGGACAGATGCTACAAACAAAATGAAAATAGATGTAAGGATTGGTATATATTTTTGGGCCTATATCTATTGAAAATGATGCTAATAATAAATTTAGAAAATATCAGGAAATCGTAAAGATTCTTTGATCAAGACTCTACCTGCGTGCAATCATCCTTCATAATCTATATAAATTTTTGTCACTCCAAATCACTTTATCTAAAATTTTGAATAACAAATTAAAGTTTGAGGAAGTAAGTCCATAAGCATGATACAAGTTGTTACGCATATGTTCCTTTTTCATTAAAGTTTGTAAGTCTCGTCTGTACAGTATTCAATTAAACAGTACACTTAACGCTTGGAGACCTTATTCAGAGTGTGTGATTGAAAAACATTTTTTCCAGATAAGTGTTAAACCATCTACATATATACAGTTGTAAAGCAGCGTCTAGACAACGTGTAGACAGCGTAAACAGCGTATAGAAACGCATTATTATTTAACAATAATTATTTGCATTCATATGCCGATAAGATATATCTCAGTAAGCTTGCGGTAAAAAAACAAACTGCTTGATACAGCTGTTTCATACAACAAAATCAAATTTTCCCAATTATTTTCCTAGAAAAAGACGTAAATGATAATTTTTGAAACCACATATATATCCGTTGTCATAAATTTCATGTCTTGAACCATTCAATCGTAAAATTCACTTACTGGTGCCTTATTATTTGGTCGCCCATGCGGTGCAGTGATTAGAGCGTCTGCTTAAAGTAACAAGGTAAGGAATTACAGGCTTAAATACCACTGTGGGACTGCAAGTGCAATGGAGATCGATCTTTCGAATAAGACTGTTTAAACCGAGGTCTCGTATTGCTGCAGCTCCTCACCGGCAAGTGGTGACGTCTCCATAGAATGTTTTTTTTAACTAGATTCATTCATGTACACAGGTTCACGTCCAGTATGATTAGTCAATAAGATTCTCAATTCCAAAGTTCTTAATGAATTTAATATTGCTGCATACTTGGAATAACGTCTCATGCATCAGGACATTTTGCATAGACAATTTAAAAGGTTATAGTTTTCATCCACGTATGAAAAACCCAATTTGAATGGTGTTTCTCAACCTTAGTGACTAGCAAATAGAATATATCAGGGGTTTCTGTTGCCGCAGAACCCATGACCTTGTAGGACTGATATCTTTTTATACCCCCGTAAACGAAGTTCGGGGTTATATAGATTTTGTCGTGTACGTCAATCCGTCTGCCTGTCTTTCGAGCTGTTTGTTTGTCCGAAAAAAATTTATCCTTGCCAGTAACTTTTCATAAAGTAGAGCAATGAGTTTCGTATTTCACATGTATATTCCTTGTGACACGACCTGTCTTTAGGTGCATCTAAATGTGACATTTTGACCTTGACGTACAACAGTTTTACACAAAAATTCAAAACTTTTACTTTGGCCATAGCTTTTGAGAGGTAGGGGATAGGGATTTCATACTTCAAACATGTAATCCCTTCAAAAATACCCATAATTTGTTACCTAGAATTTTGACCCTTTGGACTTGACCGCGGAGTTTGACTTACTTTTAGAAAGCAAACTTTAGCCATAACTTTTAACTAGTTCGGGCTGCTTCTTTCATTCTTTACAAATATAGTCCTTGTGGCTAGACCTTTCAGTGAATGTCAAGACCTTTGACCTTGACCTTGGAGTTTAACATACTCTGTTAAGTTTTTAACCTTGGTCATAAATTCTGAACACTAAGGGCTAGGGCTTTCATACTTAAATATGTATTCTTTGTGGCAAGACATTTCATTTGGATGTTAATCACTTGACCTTTTGATCCTGACCTTAGAGATATGATTACTAAACTTTAAACTTGGCCTACTTTCATATTTCACAATTGTTTCTCACGTGAAAATACAATAATTTTGGTACAAATATATTAATCTTCTCTATGCTGTCATACAGAGACATCAGTGTTTCACAAACGCATATCGTTTGTTTTAATTTGAAATAGAAAATTATTACACGCATTGTACAAATGTTTTCCTCAGACAGCAGTTGATAAAATGGATATAAATCTTTAAAAGGTATTGGCTTATATACAGATGCTTTTGTTTTGTCTTGAAACCATATTTTTCCATTGAAATCGAAAGAATTACCAGGAAAATTATATTTAAAAAAGAATCCGGATTAAAAAGTCAAAAGCACCAAAAATACGGTTTTAATTTCCTGATAAGCTCGAGAACGGATGGTTTACGGAAATTATATTCTTCTATAAGAGTAATATTAATCTATTGAAACCTGACACAAACTGTGCAATATTGTCACATTTCTAAATATGGATATTAAGGTCATGTTCACAGAAAGATGCAAACAGAAATATCGAATAACCGGTTTAGACATTTAAAACGGATTTCATTGCCATCACCGGATTCAATGCAGAGTATTTACAGACACATGATGTTTTCGATAGACCTACAATTTTGCCATTTTTACTTTTATGAGGCGAATACCAGGAAAATTGATATTTTCTTTCCAAATATATTGCAAAAAGATGCTAATTATTTGTGAGAATTATGCTACCTATATTGCTTCTTATTTTCATCAAAGTAAAATACCCTGATCTCCTCTGTATAAAAAAACATTGGAAGGCATTTCCTTTTACAAGTACATCTCCTACATAAAAATACTTGTTTTCGTGCCCAGATTTTAAGCAGTATTCAATTCGTATTTAAAATAGGCTTAAAATGGTTTCAATTAAGGGACTTATATATATATATTGCAAGATAGTGTGTTCTGTCAAGTGTTAAGAGTTATCTCTCTTTACTTATTGATTTTTCATGTTGGAACTCTTTTGTGTTTTTTGGTAAAATTGTTGCATATAAGCCCGCCATTTGTTAACGTGGTTGGACGCCGCTCAGTTTACTTCGACAAATTCTCCATAATTTTGGCCTATCACAGAGTATGTATTTATTTGTAAACACTTAATTATTGTGTAAAATGATTATCTCTATATGTTTACACCTTTTTTAGAGGCTGAAAGCAGTTTTATTTGTAACTATTGAAGCTTTCATACTGGAAACTTGTCGTCTTTTGATAATGTAAACATAGCCTTGTTTTAATTTGTACATCTTTCTATGAATTATTTGCTTAGCGATAGATTGATTATGTTACAAGTTATCGGAATATATTTTGATAGTTTTGACCTAATATTTGTGGTTTAATACTTCTAAATGTCATGCTGCAAAATTTTATTTCTATGGAAGCCATTTAGTGTCATAAGTCCTTTTTACATTGCTGCTATTATCCATAGTAATTTCTTTCAACTATATGAAATACCAGTTTAATATGAATGTAAGTTTATTTTGTATGAAATTCAAGTGTTTCATTGCATCTTTGTGTATATTTCAGTCTTTTACCACAATCACACATTACACATTGATGCAACAGTTACCAGAGTTGTTGATGTCAATAAACGTTGGGTTAACTATCTGTCCAGAGACCAGGGCGTCATAGAGAGACAGAACAGTAAAAGATGTTGTAATCATACAGGCATTCAGTTATGGATCAGCCGGTCAACGAAAACGACATCGTCTCAGTGTCCTCACAGAGTCGGACTTCCAGACGTTCCTCTTCAAAAAGTGACATGGGGTCGCTTATTGCGCAGGCCAAAGCCAAGTTAGGAGCTGCTAAGGCAAGACCGAGATTCGCAGAAATGGAGTCAGAATTAAAAAGGAAACAGGCGTTACTGGAGCAACAAATGGGGTGTTGCTAAAACGCGGAACGAAAAACGGAACGGAACGGAAAACGGAAAATTAATGTCAAGCAAATAACCTAGATTTGATATAAATCAAGCATAAAAAGCAATATTCATGATACAAAAGGCATCTCTAATGAAAAATTATAGTAAAATATGATATATTCATTAACCTGATGCTCCCCTCAGAACTGGCACATGCACATGGGATGGTCAATAAATATTTCCATTTGTAATTTTGTTCTCTGTGATAACTCTTTGAAAGTTACAGGAGTTTATTCCTAATAATTCTGTCGGCATGTAAATTAGGCAGGTCGATAGGTCAGCAGCTAAGGAGGCCTAATACGCATGCAAATCTCGTGCGCATCTGTCCCTGTGTCTGACGCTAAGGAGGCCAAATATGCATGTAAATCTCGTGCGGCTGCCTTTGTGTTTGACGTCAGTGTGCGAGGACTATTGAAATCGGTATGAAAATCCTCGTGAAAATTAAATCTTTTGGTCTACATTTTTAAAGTCTACATCTACAATTTTATTTCACAATGAAATGGAAATATAAGGAATCACTGTCTAGTTAAGAGAGTATGCTAGGGACATCAACAATAGTGGGAAACATGGGATAATTTTAGCATAACGGGCTTCGCCCGTTATGCAAATTATCCCATGTTTCCCACTATTGTTGATGCCCTGGCATACTCTCCTAACTAGACAGTGATTCCTTAAATAAAGCCTGTGAGATATATACTCAAATCCAAGGTAACTATCTGAAGTCAGGCACGTAGCATCGATTTTGAAAGGGGGGGGGCAGCCACAAAATTTTTTTTTCACTACAAATTCCTTCCGATATCCATGTTTTAAGCTTACAATACCAATACCGTATTCCCTTCCTATAACCTTACTTTCGTATAAAGTGGGGGGGGGGACCAGCCTTTCAATGAACATTTTCAATAGTACAAGTATTGTAGGCAAAAAAAGTGGGGGGGGGCAGGCCCCTCCTCCTCCCCCCCCCCCCCCCGGTTGCTACGTCCCTGTAAAGGTTTCGTTCAAGTTATTTTTTTAAGAAAGCTCATTCATAAACAAAAAATGTGAATAGGTGAAAGGAAAAATCTACTAGTATGTACATACATGTATCTGTAAACATTTTGGCGTCGGAAGCAAATTGAAAGTGGGGGGGGGGGGGGGGGGGGGGCTAGGTGTAAAATGACAAGCAAAAATAAAAAAAGGATATGATGAACATTTCCCAAACACGGAAATCCTATTTCGTTTTTGGGGGCGGGGGGGGGGGGGGGTTAGGTTCAAACTTCAATGACAAATTTTATAGTCCAAATACCATAACTTTTCCAATTTTTAACCTATATTGCGACGTTTCTGTGGAAAGTGGGGGGGGGGCTAAAACTTCAAAGCAATATTCAATATCTATACTAGATATATGTTTGGAAAAAGGGGGGGTATAAACCCCCCCCCCACCCCGGTTTCGACGCCTATGGTAAAGACAAAAAACATGCACCCATTCTGACATTCAGATTATGCATGCAGTGGCGTATCCAGGAATCTTGAAAGGGGGGGGGGCAGTTTGGGATCGGAATAGGTGCCCTCAGCAACACAAAAATTGACACATGTATATTTTGTCACCAAAAATAGGTTAGGGGGGGTCTTGGTCCCTCTAAATCAGTGACAAGATATCAATGCATTTTGAGAAATTAAAATATGAACATAAGAAAAAAGTTTTTGCAAATGTTCAACTGTTTTCGTTAGTTGCAACTTTTCAGATATGAGACGAAAAACAGGGAATATGAAAATGTTTACGAGGTCATTCATACCCAACCCTCACCTCCAAACACACTTTAATTTCATTGACTGTACAGATGATACATAAATTTTGCCACAGTCAAGATTTATGACTCTATCTATATATCCAGGATTATAATAGATAGAAAGCAGCTCTATCTTGTACAAAATTTTATCAAGTTTTACACTCGAGGTGTTTATCCGAAAGGAG
The DNA here is from genome assembly GCF_032062105.1 of Saccostrea cuccullata. Taxonomy (NCBI): domain Eukaryota; kingdom Metazoa; phylum Mollusca; class Bivalvia; order Ostreida; family Ostreidae; genus Saccostrea; species Saccostrea cuccullata. The sequence goes on along the minus strand of NW_026931057.1, from coordinate 161,004 downwards.
TACTCTAACAGTAATCTTAAGATATTTATTTATATGTTTATTTCTCCTACCAATTAACATGATTTATTTAGATATCAAATGTTTGCCTCCCCCTCCCCCTTTTTTCCAGACATCAGGTTTTCATTATAGAATTGTTCATTGAAACCCCCAACACTTTCTGTTAAATTTATGTAGTAAGTTAGTGTAAAAATAAGTACTGAAAGAAGTTTGAGTCGGAATTTACCCCCCTTTCGAATAGAACAATTGTTTTCTTTTTTCTCTTGTTCAGTTCTTTTCAGGTACTAGTAAATTGATTGTTTCTTCTCTGACACCCCCCCCCCCTTTTCGTCACTGCTATGTCAGCGGTTTTCGTGAATAAGAGACTTAACACGACTATAATCAACTTGCATTTATTAATGTAGGATTAAATATGCATAAGTTTACCCTTTCTGATAAAATTTGTGCATTTTAAATTATTTAATCTGAAATTATATTTTCCGTTTTCCGTTCCGTTTTCCGTTCCGCGTTTTAGCAACACCCCAGCAAATGGCCCTCGACGAGGCCAAGGTGAAAAGAGAAAAAAGCTGAACTTTCTGTTGATTTGGAACTTCTCACTCAGCAAAAAGAGACAACCGCGCTTGAAGCTGAGGCAAATGCTCTCGACCAAGAATCACAACTTTCAAGGATTTCGCTTCTAAATACAGGAACTCTTGATCCCGTCACAAGAACAAAAGCCTATGTGGATGAAGACAATCGTGTGAGAGTACCATATATTCAGGATACATGTGAATCAAAGGCAAAGAATGAAAATGACACCCACAGTGCACAACCGTTAGTTGAACCTAACAGGAAGTTGAATCCAGAAGCTTCTTCCTTCATACCAAACCACTCCGTCGCTGGTGATTTCACACGATACCTCCTCAAGAAGGATTTAATGCTCTCTCGACTCTCAGCCTTTGATGATCGACCGGAGAGCTACATGACATGGAAAGCTTCATTCAAGACCGTGATGAGTGAACTGGATGTTTCCCCTACTGAAGAGCTTGATTTCCTGTTGAAGTGGAGTGGACCAGAGTCTAAGAGGCACGTTTTGAGCATAAAGTCCGCAAACATAAGCAACCCACCACGGGGTCTACAGAGAGCTTGGGAGAGACTAGAAGAACAATACGGATGTGCGGAAATGATAGAGTCATCATTAAAAAGAAGAGTAGAAACATTTCCAAAGTTAACACCTAGGGATTCAAAGAAACTGTATGAACTGTCAGACTTAGTGTCAGAAATTGAGTCCATTAAGTGTGATGAACGAATGAAAGCTGTACTTGGTCATTATGACTCCTCGACTGGTGTGACACCCATTGTAAACAAATTACCGCACAACCTCTAAGAAAAATGGACATCATCAGCTATCAGATATATGCAGGAGCATCACACTGTGTATCCACCGTTCTCCCATTTTGCGGAATTCCTACGACAACAAAGCAGGATCAGAAATAATCCAAGTTTTCTGTATGAAACATCATTTGTCAAGAAGGACACAAACATGTCAAACTATTATCATAAAAACTCTGTTGTGGTAAAGAAAACTAACACACATCATGATGCTCAGAGCACAGCGCCAAGTACCGAAGACATTTCCATGTTTCAAAAGTGCCCGATACATAATACGGACCATCCTTTGAATAAGTGCAGAGCCTTCAGGTTAAAGAGCATTCAGGAGAGGATGAAATTCTTAAGGGATAAGAAAATATGTTTTCGATGTTGTGCCTCGACCACTCATGTCAAGAAAGACTGTAAGGAGATAGTGTCGTGGAAAGAATGTAAGAGTGAAAGTCACCCTACAGCCTTACATGTCGACGCACCAACAGTGACTCTACGTACAGCCGCATTATCTCACAGCGGGGAGGTGATTGACGTTACTTCAAAGTGCACGCAGATATATGGAAGATTTCCTGGAAAATCTTGTGCTAAAATACTGTTAGCTCATGTACATCTACAGGAGAGTCCTGAAAAACGAATACACGCATACGTCATGTTAGATGACCAGAGTAACCGTACTTTGGCTAGCACGCAACTCTTTGATTCGCTTGGAATTGAGGGACAGGATGTGGAATACATACTTACCTCATGAGCAGGAAAGGAACGAGCTGCCGGGAGGAGAGCCCATGGTGTAGTGGTGGAATCTTTGGACCACAGCGTCCGTCTCCAACTTCCTGCTGTTACTGAATGCAGTCATCTTCCTAACAATCGCGAGGAAATTCCCACACAGGAGGTAGCTCAGAACTACGCTCATCTACTTGATATCGCTCAGTACATTCCACCCCTGGATGATGGCGCCCAAATTATGCTATTAATCGAAAGAGATGTCATTCAAGCTCACCATGTTCTGGACCAGCGTATTGGACCAGCTAACGCCCCTTACGCACAGAAACTTCCATTAGGATGGGCCATCATAGGTGAAACCTGTTCAGGTAGCTCTCACTTGCCAGAAGAGTTCAAGTCACAAAAACGAACATTCTTGATAGTGGACGTGGTACCATACTTGAACCTTGTCACAGTAAATTGTCAGTGTGTGAAAAGCCAGACGTGTGTGACTCCAGTTATGAACCGGACATGGACAAGTTATTCGAGAGATCAGAGAATGACGAAAAACCTGGCTTATCTGTGAATGACAGAACATTCTTAGAGACTGTGAGTTCCCAGTTTCAAAGGGACAAAGAGGGCTTTTGGACCTCACCACTTAGAGAAGAATCCCTTTAAGAAGGAGCAATTCTTAGCATTCATGGAGAAGATGTTTCAGAGAGGCCATGCTGAAAGAGCACCCCCCCGGGTAGAAGGAGAGGAGTGCTGGTTTTTACCAATTTTTGGTGTATACCACCCTAGGAAGAAAGATCAAGTACCGTGGTATTTGATTCAGCTGTGAAGCATAATGGTGTTTCATTGAATGACGTTCTATGTTCGGGTTCAGACTTAACAAATAGTCTATTAGGAGTTTTACTTCGCTTCAGACAAGAACCAGTAGCGATTGTTGCGGACATAGAGCAAATGTTTTACTGCTTTAAGGTCAATGAGGAACACCGCAACTACCTTAGATTTTTATGGCATGAAGGAAACGAATTCCACAAACCGCTTGTTGAATTTCGCATGTGTGTTCATGTTTTTGGTAACACCGCCTCTCCAGCAATAGCGACATATGGCCTCAGATTTGCAGTGAATCAGAGTCATCTTGGTGCAGATGTTAGTAACTTTGTGTGCAAAGACTTTTATGTCGACGATGGACTTAAATCATTACCTACCATTGAACAAGCCATAAACCTACTTCAAAGAACACAGAAAGCACTGAAAGTTGAGGGAAACTTGAGACTTCACAAGATAGCCTCAAACCGAGAAGAAGTCATGCAAGCGTTTCCACCTGAGGACCTGTCGAAGGATTTAAAGGACCTGGAGTTTGGTAATGAAATACTGCCAGTCCAGTGTACTCTTGGTGTTTCTTGGAATCTGGAATCAGATGCCTTCTTGTTCCACATCTCAACCGAAGAGCAACAATTCACAAGAAGAGGGGTGCTTTCCACGATCAACTCCATTTTTGATCCTTTAGGATTCTTGGCTCAAGTCATCATTGATGGTAAACTACTTATGCGCCAATTAGTGGGATGTACAAGTGACTGGGATGAACCCTTACCTTTGAAGTACTCAGCGACATGGGAATTATGGGTCAACTCTTTGAAAGACTTACATTGTTTGAGTATTCCTCGCACTTACCTTTCAATGTCATGGACGACTGCATGCAACAAATCAGTACACGTCTTTTCAGATGCCTCGGAACAAGCAGTGGCTGCTGTGGGATACCTTGTAAATCAGAGTCAAGAAGGAAGAACAGAAATCGGCTTCATCCTTGGCAAGTCAAAGGTCGCACCGAAGCATGGTCATACCATACCCAGGTTAGAGCTTTGTGGTGCAGTACTTGCAGTTGAGATAGCAGAATCCATTGCTACTCATCTAGATCTTCACATCAAAAACTTCACTTTCTATACCGACAGCAAGGTGGTGCTGGGATACATTCAAAATGATACGAGAAGATTTTACACATACGTGGCCAATCGAGTTGCCAGGATTCGAGCTTCCACCCTACCTCAACAGTGGCGCTATGTGTGTACAAGTCAGAACCCAGCAGATCAGGCAACCCGGTCCGTAGCCGCTTGTAAAATGCACAACAATCCTTGGCTAGTAGGACCAGCATTTCTCCTAAACGAGCATGTTTCTACAGAGGAAACGCATGAATTACAGAACCCAGATGAGGACAAGGAAGTGAGAAGGGAGATCATGGCTTTAAAAACCAGTGTGGAGGATCAACCTCATCACCAGCTAGGAACTCATCGTTTCAGTAGATTCTCAAGTTGGAGAAGACTAGTAGAGACTATTGCTCATCTGCAACACATAGCCCAGTCAGTTAAAGGTTCAGACTGTTCAGGGTGGCACATATGTACCAAGTGGAAAACAGTGGATGCCTTCGAAGCAGCGCAGAAGCATCTGCTTGTTGAAGTTCAACAGGAAGCATACGAGATTGAAATTCAGTGTCTCCAAGCAGGGAATTGTCTCCCGAAATCCAGTTCAATAACCAAATTAGCGCCCTTTATTGGTACCGATGGCCTCATGCGTGTTGGCGGCAGACTGAAACACTCTAGTTTGACAGAAGCAGAAAAACATCCTATCCTTATTCCTAGACGTCACCATATTGCCATACTTATCATCCGTTACTATCATGAGCAGACGAAACACCAAGGTGGTCACATCACAGAAGGTTCCGTTCGTTCAGCGGGGTTCTGGATTACAGGAGCTAAGTCATTAGTGTCCTCTATACTGTACAAATGCGTCAAGTGTCGAAAACTTCGAGGAAGTATTGGTAGTCAAAAGATGGCTGACCTTCCTTCAGACAGACTGGAACCCGGACCGCCATTTACCAATGTGGGAGTGGATTGTTTTGGCCCATGGCAAGTTGTGACAAGAAAGACAAGAGGAGGGCAAGCATGCAGCAAAAGATGGGTAGTGATGTTCACGTGTCTGACTATTCGTGCTGTCCACATAGAGATACTGGAGGAGCTGAGTTCTTCAGCATTTATTAACGCCCTGAGAAGATTTATGGCAATCAGGGGACCAGTCAAACTTTTCCGATCTGACCGAGGAACGAACTTTGTGGGGTCAACTGACAACCTTGGCATCAACGCTATCAACGTAGAGGACAGCAGTGTGAAGCAATTTTTGTACTCCCAAGGATGTACATGGCTATTCAACCCACCCCATGCGTCTCACATGGATGGAGTCTGGGAGAGGGTCATTGGGGTTTCAAGAAGGATCCTAGATTCTCTTCTAACAGATGTTCCTGGGACAGGCCTCACGCATGAACTTCTCTCAACCTTTATGGCCGAAGTGTCCGCCATAATGAATGCAAGACCACTGGTACCTCTCACCATAGATGCAGAAAACCCTGTACCGTTGTCGCCATCACTGCTACTTACGCAGAAACCACAACAAATTACCTCTGTCACAGAATCATATGATGGTAAAGACCTTTTCCGAAAGGAGTGGAAACGAGTTCAAGCCCTGGCTGACACGTTTTGGCAACGCTGGAAAGCTGAGTATTTACAGACTCTTCAACAGAGGAAAAAATGGCTGGAACCTAAGAGAAACCTGTGTGAAGGTGATGTTATTTTAGTCAGAAACAAGCAGACATCAAGGAATGATTGGCCATTAGGGATCATTCAAAAGACTTTCCCATCCTCGGACGGTTTATTTCGCAAGTGTGAGGTGCGAGTAGTACGTGAAGAACAAGCAACCTTGTACACTCGACCTACAGCTGAACTTGTATTGCTTCTACCATGTTAGAATGTATCATGTCTTATTAGTGTAAATATGTTAATGTAGTGATGACGTTGTCATCAAGCGGGGAGTGTTCTGTCAAGTGTTAAGAGTTATCTCTCTTTACTTATTGATTTTTCATGTTGGAACTCTTTTGTGTTTTTTGGTAAAATTGTTGCATATAAGCCCGCCATTTGTTAACGTGGTTGGACGCCGCTCAGTTTACTTCGACAAATTCTCCATAATTTTGGCCTATCACAGAGTACGTATTTATTTGTAAACACTTAATTATTGTGTAAAATGATTATCTCTATATGTTTACACCTTTTTTAGAGGCTGAAAGCAGTTTTATTTGTAATTATTGAAGCTTTCATACTGGAAACTTGTCGTCTTTTGATAATGTAAACATAGCCTTGTTTTAATTTGTACATCTTTCTATGAATTATTTGCTTAGCGATAGATTGATTATGTTACAAGTTATCGGAATATATTTTGATAGTTTTGACCTAATATTTGTGGTTTAATACTTCTAAATGTCATGCTGCAAAATGTTATTTCTATGGAAGCCATTTAGTGTCATAAGTCCTTTTTACATTGCTGCTATTATCCATAGTAATTTCTTTCAACTATATGAAATACCAGTTTAATATGAATGTAAGTTTATTTTGTATGAAATTCAAGTGTTTCATTGCATCTTTGTTTATATTTCAGTCTTTTACCACAATCACACATTACACATTGATGCAACAGTTACCAGAGTTGTTGATGTCAATAAACGTTGGGTTAACTATCTGTCCAGAGACCAGGGCGTCATAGAGAGACAGAACATAGTGAGATAAATACAATTATTTATCGGCCAAGAAAAAATATTATTAACTGAAGGCTTCGTTTCATGTAATAAGTTGTTTTATTATACCAAAAGAAGCACAAGTTTTTATTTTAAAAAGTAAGATAGCCAATAACCTTTAAATTTAGCACGGCATTCAAACTCGCTTTTAGTTTAAAAGACCGAGGTTTTCAACCGTACGGTTTTCCTCAGGTAAGTTTGGTGTGGGGTGGAGCTTAATCGAAGCGGCTGAGAAGCCCCGAGGGAACTACACTGGCTTTTGTATACTGCCTATATACAGATGTTACCTGAGTGTATTACCTGTATGCGTTTTCCTACTTGACTTTGTAAACCAAGGCCGTTTTTCTCATGTTTAGCTCATGAACTGAAATGCAAAATAAAGCATTTTGTGCTGCAGATAGAATCCTTCTCAATTTCTTTCGTTTAAAATTATTGATATTTTATTTGCTAGTATTTATATAGAAGCATTTTTATGTAGTGTAGAATTTAATAATGTGACATTTTTTTTCTATACAGTCTGTTTCTAAATGTAGTGTTATAACGAAGATACATTTAGCTCCAAAATCAGTCATTGTTATCTGGCGACAAAAAGGGAAGTAATTCAAATTACACGTTGTCTACGCAGAACGAAAGAAGAAAGTGAATCAAAAAACAGTCTCGCGGTAAAAAATAATGAAACTTAGAAACGTTGTTTTGAGAATAAAATGTTGAAGTAGAAATATTATTGTCTAAATAAATATCTTTTTAAGTTAAACCCTACTTGATTTTTCCATAACGCATGGTCTGTAAAAATGGCCAGGGCTTCGGGCCGGGGTTGATTCCCCGACAGCTATGAAACGGGAATGGAATCATCTGCATCGTTTTATTTTTCTTTCGGGATTCATTATAATTTTAAACATTAAATACAAAGCAAGATGTTATTTTATGAGTAATTTCTCTTCTAAAGCTTATTTTCATACCTTAACTTCGTCACCATGTCTCAAAGAAAAGCGACACGTACAGGTTAATTGTCTTTTTTTAAAAATAGACATTCATTTAACTCATGAACAATGTTACAATGTTGTCATACTTGTATTAAAATATGATGTTATGTAATTCCATGATACCAACTTCAAACGCAGGTCGGTTTATTTTGTTAATTAATGGAGGAATAATTATACGTTAACTCATATTTTGACACGGAAATTAAAATTATCCATTGTAATCGTAATATGAAATTCTCTCTTTTAAAATTAAATATTATATTTAATATTTATATTTTATTTATTATATATATTATATAGCCATGATTTTTTTTGGTCATTTATTTAATTGTTTGATAGATGGATTATATTTATGGCATATTTTTATGAATAAAAACAGAAAATAACGATGTGATTGCTTCTTTATCACGTTGGCATTGTGCGGTAGGCATCAAAAGCCTGAAAGTTAATTCGATCGTCGATACAATCTCCAGACAAGGTACACAAGATCTACACAACAGCAGTAAACTAAATGTCAATCAAATCAAAGTATCCAATCCCAGACTTATTTTCAGATGATTGACAGTGGTTCTAAGACCAGGTTAACTGGAAGGAGGTGCATATTTCCTCCCCCTTTAAGGTTAAATTACTAATTATACTCTGAAAAAACAATCAGCAATTTTGTGATATGATCTAGGCATCAACTACATGTACACTCTCGGAGTTTATGACGACATAATGCATTGACGAGGAAAATTTAACAATTTAAGATAATAATAAGTTACCAAGGGCTTAAAAAATGTTTAATCAACAAAATTATGCAATTTAAAAAATTTTCATGGTTCAAAAGTAATGACAAAGGTTAAAGTCTGCAGACAGACATTCAGACAGAAGACAAAAACAATATAAACCACCGATCTTTTGATCCGATAAAAAATACATTTGATTCTGAATGACTAAAACTCCGATTGTTCGAGGTTTCTTTCTCTGGGAAAAAATTCGGTCATTTTTCCCCACTATATAACTGAGCAAATATGCTCCCAATTTCCCAAAATTCTATTACTTAAAGAGATACCTGGTTCTTGTTATACATTGTATTTTACTCTCTCTATCTCTCTCTCTCCCTATTCTCTCTCTCTCTTTTGAAGTTTGCATCATGTGTACACGTCAGATATGGTAAATTTAATGCAGCCTGGAGTTACCTGCAATGGTACAGAGATGTTCATAGGGTATGGAGGAGGGACATTAGATTGAAAACGAGAATGTACATCATGCTCGATAATACTTTATAGCTGAGGGAAAAGTGTTTGAAACATTTGTGTCTATATTTTGGATTCAATAAATACACTACGTGTATCTGATCGTGTAAAACAGTTAAGACTAAATCATGTTTTTAACATTAATCATAGCCTAGCACCGAATTATCTAAATGAGAATTTAAATAGGAATAATAATGCTACTAGGGGAGCGTCCAATTTTAATTATCATGTACCCAGGGTTGGAGCATACAATGATTCAAATTTTTATTATCAAGCCATTTTAAACTGGAATTCTCTTCCATTGGAGGTAAAAACTATAGCCAATAGGGCTAGTTTTAAATCTGCTGTCAAGTTGCATCTTACACAAGAAGCTCGAAGGATGGAAGAAAGTATTTATATATAATATTTTTACAAGGGAATGAAATTTTTTAAAATAATTTGTATTAACCTGAAACTGTGATTATGTATATATATGTCAAATTATTTTATTCAGGCTAGGAAAATTATGTAATCCTCATTTTATTTTTTATTTTTTGTCTATGCTGTCTTAGTCAATTAAATTATAATCAACTTGTACCATCTTAGGACCCCATTGGAAATTAGCATGTTTTATATATTGCTTTCATGGGATATCCTAGGCAAAGATTGATTAAAAATATGTTTATTTGTGTATTATGTGATAAGATCTGGTTTTGAAATCTGTATAATCCTGTGATAATGATAAATGTGATAATACCTGGAGTGATATTGTTTTAATGTGATAGCTACATGTATGTGCTAGAACTTTTAAGCGATCCCTAATTAATTTTTGAATGTAATTTGTGTTATGATTTGTAATGAATTTGACTCTTTGCCTGAATAAACATAATAATAATAATAATCTAACCTGATTTTATTAATTAGTTTAGAGTAAATAAAAAGATAATACAGTCATGTATCCCAACAACTACGTTTGCCATACACAGACAATTCATTTTCTTTCCAAGAAACAATTAAAATTTATCTAATTATCAATAAAGTATAACGTTTTTTTATAAGACGATTTCGTTCATTTTATTTTCAGGCTCGTTTTATTTAATTCATTTTCACTTTGTTAATGATATCAAGGGTTCTGCAATCTTTGAAAAGTTTGGTATGAATCGACGGTAATAACTGCTGATAAAACTGCGTTTTTCTTTCACAGTACTCGGTGAAGGTAAAGTACGAAGTGCAGCTACTTTATTTGGATCAGATCTTATTCCTTCTTTATCAATTATGAATCCTAAATACTGAGTTTTCTCTTGAACAAAACTGCACTTTTTGGCTTTTAATTTTAACCCGGTTCTTTACGTCGTTCAAATACAAATTGAATATGTTTTTCATGGTCTTGAATGGTTTCTGAAAAGATCAAAATATAGTCTATGATTCTAGCACTGTGCTCATGAGTTCTGAAAATATTTGTGGAACATTGCAAAGGCCAAAAGGCATTACATTAAACTCAAATAAACCTCTATGACACACAAAAGCTGATTTCTCTTTATCTGCTTTATCCATAAGTACTTGTCAATAACCCGACTTCAAATCCAATGATGTAAAATATTTTGTTTTTCCTAAGTGATCTCATAAATCGTCAATCAAGGGCAAGGGCCACGAATTTGTTTTTGTGATCTTATTTAGTTGTCTAAAGTCTACACAAAAACATTTTGTTCAATCTTTCTTATCTACCACCACGATAGGAAAACACCAAGGTGATTTTGAACGCCGCACTATGTTTGCGCTTAACATTTCCTCAATTGCTTTATCTACGATCACTCGTTTATTCAACGGAGTTCGATACGGTTTCATTTTAATTGGTAAATGGTCACCTGCATCTATTTTCATTTTAATCGTATTAGTATGCCCTAGGTCTGCATCTGTTTTAGCTAATATATCTTGATTTTGCATGCAAAGTTTTTCAATCATTCCTCTGTGCTCTGGGGAAACATTGTGTTCCGCTTTCAAGTCATTTATTTCTTTGTCTTTTTCTTTATTTTAATCAGGAACCGAGATGTTAATCACCTGATCATCTATAACATTTATTCGAGCGATAATGCACCCTCTCCTGAGTTTGTAAGTTTTATTGGTATTGTTCACAACTAAAACTGGTATTTTACGCGATGATTTTGTTTTTGCAATTATATTCCCTATCATAAGACCTGGTTCGTCACTAATGAAACCTTTATCAAATGCATTTACTTCAACAACTTTGTTTTGAAAATTTGCGTGATCTTTATGTTTTGCAAAACAAGCTTGTCGCTGATTACGGTCTCAAAATTGATGCAATGTGAACATCTTCAATCATTGGAACATAGTTTTTACAAATACGTAATCTGCCAAGATCAAAATAAAGTTTGACACCATTTTGGACTAACCAGTCTCTACCCAAAATAAAAGACCTGTTTATATTTTGAACAACATAAAATTGATGAGGCCTCCTACAACAAAATCAATTTGAGTACAACCTTCAATTTTCAAATCAGCACCATTGACAGATTTCAAATTCACTTTTGGTTTTGAAAGTTTAAAAGGATTAGAAAAGGACCAATAAGCATTTGAACTAACCAATGAAACAGCGGCGCCTGTATCTATTAGAGGTATAAATCTTCTTTTCCCAGTTTTTATAATACATGAATTCGGAATTTCTATTGAATTAACAGTCATAGTGGGGAGATTTTTAACATTATCAGAAATTTTCGTTTTCTTTAAATAGCTCCCCCCAAAGGTCCCATTTTGGGCGGAGCTTCCTAGTTAAACTCTTCCAAATTTTCTTCTTCAGCCTCTGCTCGTAGGGCATTAATGACTTCATTTTTTCTCTTTTTATTCGGACATTCAGGACTATAGTGTCCTCTTTTGTGACAGGCCCAACATACAATTTCACTACGAGGTCGTTTTGTCTCAACTGCTGAAACTTTTTTTGGGATGAATGTCTTCCTGACAAACTGACTTGGTCTTTGTCCCTCGTTATGTCTGTTTCGCCTCTTTTATCTATAATGGTCAACCTCCATTGGTTCTTCCGTGAAGGTTGCCGGGGCCAAAATAGTTTCTCCCAGTTCTTAACTGAAACCTTTGTTGTAAATCAAATTCGGCTCGGGCAAAATTAATTGCATCCTGCATAGTAGCAGGATTATCTCGCATGACCTTTATTTTTAATCTGTCTGAATACAGACCATCGACAAAGAATCCAACAAGTTGGTTTTCTCTGACTTGCATATCTTGAGCACCTTGATATATGCTTCCTCTGCTATGGAGAGCAACTTTCAGCAAAGATCTGTACATTTTCAAATCTCATGGAGAATTCTGCTTTCAGGGTATCCCATTCTACCCTCTGATTGGTTTTGAAATACCTTTGAATAAAATCACTGACCGCCCCTGTACTAGTTTTGAAAGCTATCATTTTTACATTTTCAGCAGGAACACCCTCTAGAAAAGCATGTTTTTCAATCGCTTTAATTGATCTCTTAAATAATTTTGGGTCCCCATCAAAAGGTGTAATTTGATTAGCACCCAAATTTTGATTTAAAGTGTCCATCTTCATTGAAAGACCCTTTACAACAGTTATAAATTCTTGCACAGACATTTTTACAAGAGATTATGGCAGAGAAAATAAATACTTATAGATCAAAGAAGAAGTTGCAGTTTTCAAATTCCAGTGGTCACCCGTTCGAAACCAAAACCAAATCCTGGTCACGGCACCAAATGAACGTTTATAACACAATGCTTTTTATTTGTTTATATATATATATATATATATATATATATATATATATATATATATATATATATATATATATATATATATATATATATATGTCACTGTTGCACAATATAGACATCATGCATATACAGTAAAAACAATGTTATCAGCACAGTTACAGTTCTTATATCAGAGTTAGTACTTGGTGTATCCACTGGAAGCCAAACTAGTACAAGGGGGTACATGTGAAACGTTTGTCTTAAGTTCTTGTTCTGTCCCTCGCCTATCCAGTCTTAGAATATATATCTTCATATTTCCAATCGTCAGATCCTGGTATTAGTTATTGGAAAGTTTCTAAGTCATTAATGAAATTGTTCCGTTCAATTTAGTTGTAGATTTTAATCAAGCGTCCTATTAAAACACTGATTGTGGTCAGTTAATATTATTAAGTCATTTCCAATTCAATTATTTATTAAATAGCAATCATGGATACTGACCACGTAAATGCTAAGATATTGATATTTGATTTAATTGTGATAAATCATCAACACTGACCAATAATATTTCATATTAATATTTACAACAATATTGACTATATTAACACATAATTAGTAAATAGAAATAATGAGCGTAAGAACCTAAATGGCTCTCAATGACATATAAGGATTATTATGCTTTATACACTTATGTCCTTACTAATCAAATATACGAAACACAACATATATTAAAAAGGTAATACATAGTTTATTTATATGTACGGTATGATCCAATTGTGTTACATTTTGCACAATGATTAGATTTTAAACTGTGAATTAGTCTTATGTTGAAAAAAAGGAAATGTTTACAAACATATGACAGAAATAATAACATTTCAATCATTTACATAAAAAATAATAAATCCTCTCTTTTACTGTTTAATTACATATAGCCTAGCATGTAAATAATAAAAGTGATTGAAACAGAGAATTTCTAACACTGTTCCTTATGAGGGAAAAATGATTATCTCATATCCAGGCAAAAAAATCAAAATATTTCTCAAACATATTTTGAAAAGTAAATACATGTAAAAATGTATCTTATTAGAAATAAGTATTTGTGTCAAATATTTGCTGAAATTATGCTATCAATCAAAAGTACATGTGCATCACAGCCTGTTCTAAAACAAATATAGACTGCAAGGCCTAAAATGACAAAGACTTCACTTTCATGTTCAGTCTTCCAAATTCAGCAAGACATGTATAGTCAATAAACTAAAAATTAAATGTATATATATGACTGTATATTTTAAAATAAGTAACAAAAGGGAGCCTGAAAAAAAAGAGGCTATATAGGACTATAAAAGAATAGGTAATACTGAGAGGGAAAAATAGGAAGTATGTTTTCTGCCCAAAGGAAAATTTGTGTGTAAATGTCTCGACTCTCTGGACTTCCTGAACATCTTATAAGCACCTTGTTCTTCTAGCTATACATTTATTTTATTACTCTTTCTGGTAAAACCTTTTTCTACAATGGTATCAACTAAAAATGACAAAAACAGCTTTATTTAAAGTCAGTATGGTAGTTAAAAAGTTACACAAGCTCCAATGAGCTTTTGACTGATATGCTTAACATATACATAACATTAAAAAAAATGAAAACATGCAGCACTATATAAATATAGAATTACTTGCAACAATGCAGCACACAGTCTAATTTAAAGGACACCATCAGTTAAAGATACATATAAAAACACACATGTACAGACACATAAACAATTCAGCACAGAGAAAAAGAAGGCAACAGGTATACATATATGTCACACCATTACATACATGCAAGCAGTACATCGACAGAAACATGAAAAGAACTTAACAAAAAAAAAAAAGGAAAAGCAAGGAAAAATTGACACACATGCACAGACACACAAACAAAAGGACACATCTTACCTAGTGGAGCAGGCTGTACTCTCACAGTCCTTGCCGCTCCAAGAGGCAATCATAGATTTAAACTGTAAAAAATTGGTTTGACATTTAAAATGTTCAGGTAAGGAGTTCCATAAAATTGGTGCTGCATATCTAAAAGACATTTTGCCATATGATGTAGTTCTCACTTTTGGTATTTCTAAAATATTTGAATATCTAAAACTGTATGTCATTTTCTTAAAACTCACTAAGTCTGACAGAAGGATATGGAAATAACGAACAGTATTCAATCTCAACATCTAGGAGAAAGGTCATGTAAAATCTTAAAACATTCCAGAGCCATGCTACGCATCCTTCCAATCTCTAATGATGGTAATTTCGCCTTATGTAGTAATGACTCATAACTACTCTCCAAATCTTCATAAATAAAACGTAAAGCTCTTTCTTGAATTTTTTTTTCAATTTTCCTGGTATTTTATTATTCTAAGCTATTGGGCATTTTCTCTCTAAAGGTAAAAAATTCAAGATTGGCTAATCTTTACACAATAACAAAAATGACATTAACTTCGTTATCACAAAATATACTATATCAATATTATGGAAGCATATAAAAGAGATTAACTTGTGTAACATTCATTATCTAGGAACATCTTTAAGTGTCATGTTTGCCTTTGGAGACGTTCCCGTGCTCTGGTACTGGTGGCGCCACCTTGCTGTATGATGGTGTGTCCCTCTGGCGCTACTGATATTGTTGTATGTAAATGTCCATCATGTTTATTTACAAAATCTCCTGCTGGGGTCGGGTTAGAAGAAATCCTCTTCACAGATTTTTTACCTTCCGACTTGAATGTTTTGGTAAATACTCCCTTCTGGATGAAGAGTCTTGCATTGCCCATCGCCTGTCTGGTGGTTCCCGGTGCACGAAGGTCACTCAGGTGGGCGGCGTATCCCTCACTCAGGCCCTGTATATAAATAAAGCTTATCAAATTGTTCTGCATAAAAAAGTATGATAATAAATACTGGTACATGAGATTGACATAAAGGGTTTAACTAAATGTATTATCACTTCTTTTACAACACTCCAAATATCAGACTATCTTGATCAGAAATTATATTTAGATTTGATTTCCTTACCTGAGCATGGGCCATGTGTTTTTTGGAGGACTTTCCTACTATATATATCTGTTGGGGAGTGAGGCCTAGCTCCTTGTACACATAGATATCCTTGTTTGAGCCATAACCTGCCTTAAACAGCAACTGAGCCTACAAAAAAGGGTTGTATTTAAGATGACAATTTATATACATGTACAAGCTACCAACTTGCAAGACTAAATGCATGTTTATCGTTAATTAGTACTCAATGAATATGTCCACTGGATTAAACTAGGTACACTGTAAAAGCCATATTTTCCGACAAAATAATAGGTCCTTATCCAACAAATCACCTTAATGCAGCTAGAAAAACTCTCTAACATAATCCTCTGCCATAATCCTGGCCGACCCCCTCCTGTACTTATGTACACTTACCTCGGATTGGAGGGATTTGAGGTAAGCTAGTTTCTGTTCCATAGGTTCCTTTGATAGACCATCATTGAATGCTACCATTCCATGGGGAAAGTTATGCATTGCAAGCCAGGAGACAACATTTTTATGTTGCATGTCTGGACGAGCTGTTACGTACAGGATCAGGTAGCCATGCTCCTGCCAGTGTCTGCAAATATAAGCCTTATATAGGGTTCCTTTCATAAAAATAACAGCCAGTGACTGCTAATAAACATAAAAGCTACATTAACTAAAAGACTTAAAAATTTTGTCATAAATGGAGAATAAAAAAATCTTTTTTTTTCAAATACTTTCATTTAGCTTCCTAAATCCTACAGAAAAACTTGCTTTTAGTTGCCTACTATTACAGATAGCAAATAGCAAGCACTACCTTTATCAAAATGTTCTAATTTAGCATTGGGACTGCTTTTATTGGGTCAATTTTCTTGTTAGGCAAAAAAAAATTAATTTCTTGGTTCTCAGGCCCTCCCTAATCTCTTCCAAGGGTGCCTCATTGACCCTTTTTATTGCTAAATCAATAAAATAAAGACAACAAATCACCTCCCTTATCATTTTTAAGGTTTTGTACAATGTAAAAAGCTGCCTCATCATGTTTTGGGGGCCAAAAAAAGTAAAAAAAAAAAAAAAACCTCACTCCCTCATCATATTTCTTGAAAAAAGGTCTGAGAACCAAGGAATTAACTTTGCATGGCCTTACCTGGCAGTGCTAATCATATCTTCTGTGTTCATGCAAGACTCCAAAATATAACAAGCTATTAATCATATCTCTACACTAACCTGACAACATCCACCACCCCTGGTCTAACTCTTGGATCCTTCTTTGAGATAATGATCTATTATGACAACATCCACTTCCTGGTCAAACTTTTGGATCCTTCCCTGAGATAATGATCTATAATCTTTACACTAACCTGACAACATCCACTCTCTGGTCAAACTTTTGGATTCTTCCCTGAGATAACGATCTATTATCTCTACACTAACCTGACAACATCCACCGCCCCTGGTCTGACTTTTGGATCCTTCCCTGAGATAATGATCTGTTATCTCTACACTAACCTGACAACATCCACCGCCCCTGGTCTGACTTTTGGATCCTTCCCTGAGATAATGATCTGTTATCTCTACACTAACCTGACAACATCCACAGCCCCTGGTCTAAGTCTTGGATTCTTCCCCGAGATTGACCTACTGGCCGTGAAGGAGCCATCAATACTGAATACAATTGTCTCTGTTTTAGGGGGAAGGACACACAGGTAAAAGTCGGCTGAACTGTGGTCACCCCTTAAAAAATCAATAAGACGTGTAATTGGGTGTATAAATTCTGCAAATTTACAATTTTTTCCTCATATGTTTGACAATGTGACAGCATGGGTGAGTGAAGCTGTCTATGTCTTAAAGGTACTTGGACACAGACAAAGTTATTATTTTCTCAATAATTTTACGGCTTGTATTCTTTAATAGAAAATCTAAAGTGCAAGGATGTGTCAATCAAACCCGCCAAAAAATTAAAGTTTTAATAACTTTTAAATGAAAAAGATTTTTTAATTAATTTTTGTGTGAAATGCTATTTGAATATATAATTCGTGATATTATACAGAAAAAATGAGAAAATATTAACTTCAAATCTGTGTCCAAGTACCTTTAATGGATACCATCAAAACACATTTATAGCAGCCAATCTTAGAATATTTGCTTATAATTTACGTCTGGGAAAACTATTTTGTGGGCAAATAATGTGTAATATAAAAGGAAGCAAATGTATATAGCTCAAGATTTTTCAATTGAATAATCCTGGTGGAGAGTTACCAACAGATATTGATCTCAAACAAATATATATTGATTCAACAGTAAATCAAATTAAAATTTAAAAAATGCCTTTTTTCATATTTCTACTATTGCAGTACCTGACCACTACTTTGACTGGATGCATCCCCTGTGGGAGACTTTTACTGGCTGGAATTGTAAACTGAAGTTTTCCATTGTTATCTGTTACATCAGTTCCCATGTACTGCCATTCTCCGTTGAGTTGATCCATCACATGAACATCAACCTGTCAGAAAGATTCATCTTTCTCAATCTATCTTATATCAATACAATAAAATCACATGTCTTCATACTCAGGCACCTTAGATTAATATTTTGATAGTAATATTCATTGAATAGAATGTCTGTCCCTGACTATGTTTCCAGTGGATATTGCAATTAAATTACTATTCAAAAATTAAACCTAAATCACATTAAGGTTGAATGATTTGAGGTATTTTTAATCATTATTTTAAAGATTTAGCTGATAGTTCACAACGATAGATGGATAGATTTAAGTCTTTTTGATGCCCGAGTCAAAATAAAAGTTATGTAAAGGTATTTCTCCAAATAATGAATCTTACTTTCTCGCCTGACAATGACGTGACATCCAATGGCCCGTACATGAATTCGAACCTTGCCGTGATAACTTGTGGTTTATCCTCCAGCACCATGACATCATTTCCTCTGTGATTTGGATGTAAATTCTGTAAATGTAAACACTGCTTGAGAAGAGCTGTTTATTACTTAAATTCTTCCATTTGGATATTTTGTTGGTGTCCTAGATTATAACATTATTTAAGGAATGACTCTAATTCTTGGCCAGATTATCGAGTATAATATGGTTTGGGTCAGTTTACGCTTTTTTATAATCCGAAATTTAATTTTAAAATAATTAAACAACTGGGGATGTAAAATTGTGTTGTTTTTATTAGTTCAAATTTACCGCGCAATAATACAACCGTAGTAACGGAAGTGATGGGAAGCAAGGGGAGGTAAAAACTGATACATAGATCTAGCAGCCATGATGCTTGTTTACATGAGGTAAGATCGAGCAACTGTTTGAAGTTAAAGGTACATTCATTAAATCTGGAATTTTTCATGAATCCGAAGGACTGGAAATGAGGGGATTGATGGATACAGATGATTCAGCTGGTTGTCAAGGGGGTGTGTCCCCATACCAAACCAGATTATACAAAATGTTATGCGTTCCTTTTTGGAAATCAACCAATGAGAGACAAGAATACAAACAGAATTAAATTATTAAGGTATAAGAAAACAACATTTATTTTAACAAGAGACTGAAATGAAACCTTTCTAACTGATTTTCATCTTTTTGCTTTATATCTTAAATAACATTCACTAATTTAACAATATATCTAAAACAAGGGTTTTTTTCCATCTACCTTGATTTCTTTTGTCCTTATAATCTACCTTGACCTTTATGCCCTTTCTATAACCTACCTTGACCTTTATGGCTGTTGTGCGTTTTAGCCATTTTTCACATGCAGAGTTCCCAATCAGACTTGACTGTGGATCTAAATAATCACCTTTGTTCTCACACAGTGATGAATCGTACCGCAGCACCTGATAAATTATCAGAATAAATAAACTTTTAGGATTTCTATTCCATTTACATGTAAGTGAATCTGGAGGGCAATAGATGCTGTGAGAATAATGTTAAATTTGCTATTTTATAGTATCCAATAGCTTACTTTATCATTCAAAGCTTTAAAATCTATTTTACTTTACAGGTATTAAACTTACCTGACGAAGGATAAAGGAAGTAACATCAGAAGATTCCCAGAAGCTGGCATGGAAGAAATGTGGAAGGGCAGAAATTGGAAATGTATGGCAGTCCTCAGGGCAATACAGGACATAGTCCACTCTTTTATTGCCCCACCACCAGCTTGTCACTATCAAATTATAAATCTAGGTCAATAAGCTGTAATACGGACTGTTCACTGTCAAATTATAAATCTAGGTCATTCAGCTGTAATACTGACAGTATACTGTTTAATTATAAATCAAGTCAATTAGTGGAAATACTGACTGGTCACTGTCAAATTATAAATCTTAGTCAGCAGGATATTCTACATGAAAGACTAATTTATATCAGACCAAAGGTCTTATGTAGAAGACATATTTGAGGACTGATGCCCCACTCAAAAATACAGGCACTAACAAATTATAGTATTAGGTAGTGCAGTGGTGTTTTTTTTTCACTGATTCATAGATGTATTTACAAGTTACCTACGCAATCATGTCCCAAAGAACCAACAAAATTTTGCTTACCCATAAATAGCGGCAGAACTGTAGCGTTATGGTTTTATATACTTGTCTTTGACCATAACGCTACAGATCCCGTTATGAAGAAAAAAGGTGCAATTTACGGCGAAATATTTTTTGCGTGCTTTTGGGGAGAATTTCTCCACTTTCTAGCATTGGTTAATCAACTACATTTCACTCCCTAATTCTAGACACATTCTGTAGCCAATATTTACATTTTATCCACCTCTCAACCATCTATAGTTATCGCTATAGGCAATAAACTCTCTTGAAGTGAATTTTTAGCTATCTAACATATAATTTTGTCAAGTGATCACTTGTAGAGACGACTGTAAAAGATAGGTAGATGGAAAAAAATATATAGATTAATTAAATAATGTGTCTAGAATTAGGGAGTGAAAGGTAGTTTATTGACCGATGCTGGAAAGTGGAGAAATTCTCCCAAAAATGCGCAAAAAATATCGCCCCATAAATTGCTACTTTTTTGCATTACGGGCTCTGTAGTGTTATGGTCAAAGACAAGTATATAAAACCATAACGCTACAGATCTGCAGCTAACCCATGAACATTGACACCTATTTAACAGGTTGGGAACATATCCCCTTTAGCGAGATCATCTAACTAAAGCGCGATTATCCCTCTTTAGCGAAAGAAAAAACATTACCATAAACGGGAATTTTGTTGTTTTCGTTATAAAATAATCAAAAATCTCGTGCGTAATGAAAATCCGGGAAAAAGCTGCATTGAAGTGTTAATTTACTACAAAAAACTGACAATATTGGCCAGAAATTTAAGACAATCACTGCTGCGTGTGAGAATAAGACGCTGAAATCCACGTGTAAATCGTGCCTTTTTAGCGAAGGTTTCAAGATTTACAGTCAAATATGTTTTTTTGAAGCATATAAAATATATATAGATATCCAAATTATATTCGTTAGGGTCTTAGCTTTCCATTCTTGTACATAAGTTAAAAATAATGTTCTTTAGAAACCCACGATATTTGCTTAAATGTTTGATCTTTGGTTGACGCAAAGAAGTACGGAAGCGCAATAGGGTTGTAACGTTTGTGGAAAAGTTATGATTAAAAAACAAGTATAACAAGCAAATTCAAAGAATTGTGGTCCCCCGCTGTCGGTGTCTTTGTTGGTGAGATGTTATTTTTTATGACATATTGTGTCTAATATGAACGTCCTATCATATACCATTTCATAGAAATTATCATTGAAGTTGATTTTTTCTGAAGGATAAAATCCCTTATCCTGACCGTTAAAAAGTTATGGCCAACGTTAACGTTTTTTAAAAGTAGGTAAACTCATAGGTCAAGATCAAAGGGTCAAAGTTGTTGATGAAAGGTTTTCTCATAAGGATTACATATGTGAAGTATGAAAGCCCTAGCCCTTACCGTTCAAAAGTTGTGGTCAAGGTTAAAGTTTTTACATAAGTACGTTAATCTTTAAGGTCAAGGTCAAAAGGTCAAAGTTGTTGATATCCAATGAAAAGACTTGCCACAAAGAATACATATATGAAACATAAAAGTCTTAATATCTACCGTTCAAAAGTTGTGACCAAAGTTAAAGTTTTTTTTAAAGTAGTTAAAACTCCAATGTCAAGGTCAAAGGGTCAAAGTTGCTGGTATCCAATGAAAGGTCTTCCCAAAAAGATTACATATGTGAAGTACGAAAGCCCTAGCCCTCACCGTTCAAAAGTTATGGTCAAGGTTAAAGTTTTTTCATAAGTATGTAAATCTCCAAGGTCAAAAGGTCAAGGTTGTTTGTATCCAATGAAATGTCTTGCCACAAGGAATACATATGTGAAATATAAAAGTCATAGTCTCTACTTTTAAAAGTTGTGACCAAGGTTAATGTTTTTAAAAAGTAGTTAAAACTCCAAGGTCAAGGTCAAAGGGTAAAAGTTCTTGGTATCCAGGTCTTCTCAGAGGATTACATATGTGAAGTACGAAAGCCTTAGTCTTAATCGTTCAAAACTTATGGTCAAGTTAACGTTTTTTCATAAGTACGTAAATCTCCAAGGTCAAGGTCAAAAGGTCAAGGTTGTTGATATCCAATGTAAGGTCTTGCCACAAACAATAAATTTGTGAAATATTAAAGTCCTAGTACCTTCCATTCAAAAGTTATGGCCAAAGTCAAAGTTTGAAATTTCTGTGTAAAAGTGGGTCAAACTCCAAGGTCAAGGTCAAAAGGTCAAATTTGGTGGTACCCAAAGAAAGGTCTTGTCACAAGGAACACACATGTGAAATATGTAAGTCATAGCTCTAATAATTCAAAAGTTATGGGCAAGGTTAAAGTTTTTGTGACGGACAGACTGACAGACTGACGGACATACGAATGAGATTTAATGTCCCCTCGCTTTCGCGAAAGCGGGGGAAAAAAGAGATGTGTATAGAATAATGGTAAACAATTAATTTAATGGAATATTGAAAACAAATTAATAAAAAAAAGGTTTATATTGAGTCTAACCGATATTGACTTAGTACAAATGTTGATGCATGGTAAACTTGTAAATTCAGGAAAGCGTCGGAAGCAAATTGGAAAAAAGAAGGGACTAATTCAAAGAGAAAAAATTCAACCTGAAAAAAAAAAAACTTGACAAAAAAGAGGAGAATTTGACCATTGTCCAAACATGAAAATCTATTTCGTGCGGGTAGAGGGGGGGGGGGGGGTAGCTTCGAACTTTTTTTCAGTTGCCACTTACCCATTTTTTCATTAATACAGAAACGTGCCTGTTGAAAGTGTAAACATGTTACCTTGAATTAAATTTAATAACTATACGAAATTAGAGAAACAGAAATGCGAAATTGCATTGTTGATATTGCTGCTACTTACGTGTTGTTAATTATAATTTAAAGAAGTATTCCCTAGGTATTCGTATTTTAATGGCATATAATCTTAATGTTTTTACTCGGTGGCAATGAACAGTTCTTCGTTTGAGGACACTTTAATTGCGTTGGAAACATATGTTGGGATCCTGCATAAGTTAAAATGTGTAAATTTTAATGGGGAATCAGATACTTTCCAAAACATAGGCTACATGAAAACACACAGACCAGGTGGCATTTTTATATTTAAAAAAAGGGGGGGGGCTTCTGAAAAACCTGCCCCCAAAAATCAAATAAATAAAAAAAAGCTAAAAGTGTTGATTGTTATTGTTAAATGCCGAGTCGGCAAAATTTCAGCCGTATTTTGGCGGCAGATGAATACTGGTAAAGACATTCTTTATTTTGAAAGAATATCTACGAACATTGCATGAAATACATCGAATTTTACATTTTATTATACGTTGTAATTGTTTTACTGAGTTAATAAGAGAGGCTATTACCACCTTTAATAGCTTCCTTATTAGAAAATCGAGTCTTAATTGATCACTGATAAGACGTTCAATTAAAATGGTAAAGATTTAAAAATGGTTATGTCGATAGCTTTTACCATGCCTGACAAGAGTCTTGGTATATGATACATTTAAAGAAATCTAGTCGCACAACCTATCTACCTGCCTACCTTTGTGTCTAGTACCCCCCCCCCCATCCGTCCATCTACATGTACCATCTCTAGCCGTCTAAAATATCACGTTTCCAATATAACTTGCAAAGTTCGAGACAGTGCAATAGTATAAGATAAAATAATTTTTAGGGTTGAATAATTTACGTAGGACGAGAATTTAAAACTAACACTGAACATATTATTTTCACGGGTAAAATATACAGAAAAATTAATATACATGTATCTGTTAGAAGATCCTGGAAACTCTGACGAGTGTAGAAAAGAACCAATGAGTGCGCTTCTTACAGTAAGAAGGTGGGACTTTATATCAGTCAATCAGGCGATTTGAGAATTTATAGGTCAGCAAACAGACTTCGTGTCGAGATTGTCATGCCCTGTGGAAAGTCCAAAGTGACGGACACCCCATCACTATATCATGCTGTATATACTCCCGCTTTTCAAGCAGGAGTATTAAAAAAAAAAGGTAAAAATGCAATAACAATAACCATATAACCGAAGTAAGTTTTGTTGTACTAATAATTATCACCTGTGGCCCTCCGTAGGAAGGCTACGCTATTGTTCATCAACTTATTCTAATTTCCATGATTTGCAGCAGTAGAGACAATATTTTGAAGCAAATTTATTGAAATGAGACAATAAATATTTATCGAATGGGTTAACATACTCCCGGATTTTCCTTTTTCAGAAGTTAACACGATTACAGTTTGAATCAGTGTACAAATCTCGGTTTTTCGAGATGTATTTTCTCCCGCTATGTACAGAGGGATAATCGCGCTTTAGCGAGATGATCTCGCTAAAGGGGATGTGTTCCCAACCTGTTTAAGATGAATGAACATACAATGTAATTCAATACTGACCATTGGTGATGACGGAGACTGTGGACTCTCCTAATCCAGACATCTGAGATATGTTATTAGTAATGCTTCCCTGTCTCTGTAACGGAGGACCTGATGAACAGTGACGGTTGGTGAACAAATTCAGGTTACTCTGTACCGTCTCCACTATAATGTACAAAACAATCCACATTGTAGACAGAAAATGTCATTCTCTGCAGCTTCCCGTACGAAACAGTCCGAGCGGCTTCGACACGGCTCAGGCACGGATTCCGTCTCCAGAAACCCGTGCTTTAGCATTCCGTGCTCCTATGTAAAGTATGTATGGAAAGCCGTGCCTAAAAGTGGTCAAGGCACGGACACGGCACGGGATATTGGCCGAAATATTTAAATGAGATCACACGGTTTTCCAAAACCCGTGTCAGAAAGCCGTGCTTGTTTCCATATATGGACTCACGGATTCTGTAAACCCGTGTATGAAACCCGTGTCCTTTTCCATTTATGGAGACACGTTTTTTTTAGAAACCCTTGTCAAAAAAGCCGTGCCATATACCATATAAGGAGTCACGGGATCTGTGCATTTGTTTAAATCTAGGTCTTGTCCTTTAGAGAATCCCCTGATGTACTTGTGGATGCCAAAATGGTGACTGAAACCAAACAAACTTCACATTGCTTTACATTAATGCTTAGTTTTAGAATTTGAGAAGTTAAAAATCTTTTATGAATGTGTCCATTTAATTTCTGTTAAGGATTAAATTTATCAGTTTACAATCCATGCTAGTTTTTAATAAAGATTTTAATGATAATGTACAATATTCAATTGTAATTTAATCTAGTAGCTAGATCTGCACAATCTGTGAAAGAATTTACTTTGAATAAAACTTTCACTAGCACAGTGATGTCACATAAAATATATACTATAAAGGAATAGTGAAAGTCCAACTAAAGTCATTCAAATCAACCTAAACTATTTCATCATGTTCATTGTCAACATCGCAATACAGGAAGATCATGAAAATTTACATTAGTTCAAAAGGGAAGAAATCATCCCAGACTGACATAAATACAATTCCAACTTTTTTTTTATTTAAATATCCTTTAAATAGAGCAAAAAGACACATTGACTTAGCTCATGACCATGAATCCCTCCAATTTAATATTCAAATAAAGGAAGTTATCTTTGAGCATGCTCAATAAAAAGCTGTGAGATATAAATAAATAGTTTAAAGCAAAACCCGCCCGAGTTAAAAACCGTCTCCCTGGGACACGGATTCCGTGCCTCCACACGGGTTCGCGGGTATGTTAAGGAAGCATATAAGTCATTTTTCGGGAAATTCAGACTTTTTAAAGAAAATTTAGTTTTATAATTTACCAAAACCGCTGATAAGCGTAAACTATTATTATCTATTGCATAAAGATAAAAGAGTATCTAACGCAACGACGTGCAGCACCACCACGGCATCACGTGACTTCTATTAATAGCAAAATTTTCCTTAATAAAAAAGCGAACAGAACAACAATACCCCGGAGTTTAATAATTTGTTTGAGTAAATAATGTAGTTGAAAAACATCTATTTTGTCTTAAAACTGCTGCTAGAATCCCACTGTCCTGTCAGTAAAATAATTATTCCACACATTCGCACGAAACCTTAACCGATGTTTTGAATTTTTTACCTTTGAACCGAGATTTTTCGTAAAACCATGCTTAACTCGGGATTCTAGCAGCACTTTCCAAGTATTTTAGGATGCAAACTTTCCATCTGTACAAATTTTATGTTTTGAAATATACAGCTTATTGTTGTTCTGTTGCATTATTTTTGTCACAATTGACAGAGGAAAGGCCGACCGGGATACGTATATAGCTGACTGTCTTCTACAGAGAGTATTATCGATAAATATAGATAAGCATACCTGTTTTATTAACTGAACTCCATATGAATTTCACAAAATATTCACGATATTTGCTTTTAAACTCCATTTTACGTATCTTTGTTCATGCCGTCAGAGCCAAATTCTCTTTACACGACATGATCAATTCCCGATCGATTCCCAAGTTACTTGATGTACACATATGACGTCATCGGTTGTAGATTTTAATCAAAATGACAGAATACATCATAACGAAATAAAAACATTTTATTTTTGTTAATGTTTACACGTATCTATTCATTTTCTAGAGCTAAATTAGATCTCTAAATACCAACATTACAAAAAACTTGTGTTCTAAAATTGACGTCATCTCGCCTACTATGACGTCATAATGTAGCACTGATTTAGTCAAGGTAGAATATTTTGTATGCTTCCTTATTCCCCCTGCGTTTCTGTGAGTGAGGATTCCTCACTTTCAGACACTGGAAGCCATGTCCGTGTCTTGGACATGCAGAAGCCGTGCGGCTTTTTAAAATCCCGTGCGGATTCCATGTCTTAGCCGTGCCCAAGCCGTGCCTGTTCCGCCTCGAACTTTCGTACGGGTTCTTGTGTGTAAACAAGCTCTGATTAGTACAGTGGACCTTCAGATATACGGACACCAGATGTCTGGACGCTTCATTATTCGAACTATTTTTTATCAGAACATAATTTTTGGTTATTTTGTCTTGTTTAAGTGAATATTCAGGTATCCAGGGGCTTCACATATCTGGACAAATTGACTAGAAACCAAAGCGTCCGGATAAATGAGGCTCCACTGTAACTCCACTGTTCTTTCAGAACAGGGTTAATGACACATTGATAAAAGGGTGATATGTCTAAAAGTGCAATTGTATTATGTCCAGTTACTCAGTATGATGTCCTATGTAGGTTGCATTGATAAAGGAGTATCAACTGAGAGTGGACAATGGTAGGATTACCGTAGATTGTGATAGTTAATATACCTACCTACATTGATAGGTTCTCCATTTCCTAAAGGAAACTTGTTGTACCTTGAGATCTTTACAGGTGGAATAAGTTTGAATGAATCGTGAATAAGAGGCTCCAGTCTCACCGCCGAAGGATCACTGGAGTGGAACAAATTATACACCTGATTGCACATGGGACCTTGGGATTGGGCATCCTCCCTCATGGTCATTCTCCTATAGGCCAGCACAAGACCCAGAGGGGCACCAAACATAAAGAACTCAGACACCTCAAAGTCCAGTTTTAGATAAGTTCCATCAAAGTTACTCCCCGTGCTTGTGCGTCTGACATGCTCCGGTGGTTCATTAACATGGAGGTTGGTCCCTGACTGTCTCTGGGTCGAGTTCTGCTGCCGCAGTTTATAGTCTGTAGACGGTGTGTCACTCTTATTTAACTGTTTGTCAGACATTACAGTGTTACACACACGGTCTTTGAGGTCACAACACTTAGAGAGGTCAGGGTCACTTTCATTTAGACTGTTGTTACTGTTGTATGTACTCATTCCTCTCCCGAAATGAAGACCAGACATTGTCAGAGCATCATATGCCATCAAGGACCCAGTGGAATCCGCCAGCAGACACACCTGTAGCAAACAATTATAAAGGTTAAAAACTTTCACAGGCAATTGCCACAAATGAAACAATCATTACTTTATCTTTCTTGTTCTCATACAAAATTATCATTTCTTGTTTATCATATCACCCATCCAATGATCTAAGGAATACTTTCCTATCTACTTTTCATGAAATCCCTAGCCATACTCTAACTTACCATAATGAATTGTTTTCATCTCAACAATATATCCCTTGTCATGTCTACCCTGTCCATTAAATCCCTTACATTCTTTACCTGTTCATAAACTCTTTACTACTTACTGAACTGCATGTGACACAACATACATTTAATGTTCATGTCATAGAAATATGACGTTACCTTTTCCATGGGGGAGGATGCTTAGTAATAAAATACAGTACACATTAAGCTGAGAAGAAAAAAAAAATCAATAATCAAGCATGGACTTCTTGCATGTACACGGTAAAAGTATGCCTTGCCTGCCCATTTAATCCCTTGTTATATCTTACCTATCCATTAAATCCCTTGTCTTGTCTTGCCTGTCCATTAAATCCCTTGCCATGTCTTACCTGTCCATTAAATCCCTTGATATACATTACCTGTCCATTAAATCCCATTAAATCCCTTGTCATGCCTTACCTGTCCATAAAATCCCTTGCCATGCCTTACCTATCCATTAAATCCCTTGTCATGTCTTACCTATCCATTAAATCCCTTGCCATATCTTACCTGTCCATTAAATCCCTTGTCATGTCTTGCCTGTCCATTAAATCCTTGATTTACCTTGCTTGTCCATTAAATCCCATGTCATGCCTTACCTGTCCATTAAATCCCTTGTCATGTCTTACCAATCCATTATATCCCTTGCCATGTCTTACCTGTCCATTAAAGCCCTTGTCATATCTTGCCTGTCCATAAAATCCCTTGCCATGTCTTACCTGTCCATTGATTCCTTTGATACACCTTACCTGTCTATTAAATCCCTTGTGATGCCTTACCTGTCCATTAAATCCCTTGATATACCTTACCTGCCCTTAAATCGCTTGTCATGTCTTACCTGTCCATTAAATCCCTTGTCATGCCTTACCTGTCCATTAAATCCCTTGTCATGCCTTACCTGTTCATTAAATCCCTTGATATACCTTACCTGTCCATTAAATCCCTTGTCATGCCTTACCTGTCCATTAAATCCCTTGTCATGCCTTACCTGTTCATTAAATCCCTTGATATACCTTACCTGTCTATTAAATCCCTTTTCACGCCTTACCTATCCATTAAATCTCTTGTTATGCCGTACCCGCCCATTAAACCCCAAGCCATGCCTTACCTGTCCATTAAATCCCTTTAAATGACTAACCTGCCCATTAAATCCCTTGTCATGTCTTACCTGTCCATTAAATCCCTTTAAGGTAAGTCACTCCTGAAATTTGTTATATCAAGGATTTTTTGAGAAGTATATTTTGGATAAGTACTCATAAAGTGTAACTCAAAATGGCAAAGAAAATAGGGGGTCAGTGTGCATCCTACTGATCTACGGTACATTTAAGTTGACCTTTTTGCACTTAAATTTCATCTCTTTGGTTAATTACTTTAACCCTTATTATATTTGATTAGATGTAAGCATGGCAATAAATTTAATCTACTTTTACGTAAAATAGTTTGAATAATATTTATCATTAAATAAATCTTGCAAATTAATTCGCGTAAATTATTGTGTGACCTTTTTGCACTAAAAAAAAATATTTGGGGTATTAAAAAACTTAATAGGCAATAGAAAAATTTCTTATATCAAACTTTTTACGACTTGAGCGCTGATCAGTCACAAGTATCGAGTAGTTTAAAATAATGAAAGAAAAAGGTGGGGTCAGTGATGTAAATTTTGAAATATTTGTCAAAATATGTGATTTTCAGGCAAAAAATGGTGTAAATTTGACCTTGACTTCTTTAATATATTTTTATTTTTTGGAAAAGTTTGTTGAGGGAAGGTGTAAAACTTAGTGTTAAAATATAAATTAAGACCTATATTAAATATTTTTAGCAATAACAAAACGGAAAATATTCTCCGAGTAAAAGTATGTGAGGCTAAATTTCCATTACATGTGCAGATTTGCAGAATTTTCTGCTAAATATCCTTCCACCAAAAGAAATAGTCCCTCATAATTCTTGCTTCTTTGTAGATTTTTGAGCAGGTTTTTCATTGAATTTTAAAAAATTTACATTGTTGAATTTAAATATGTTATTAAAATTGAATTTTAAAAAGTAGTTTTGAAGTAAAAGCTTCTGCGTGAACATTTCTAAAAAGCTGACGAGTGACTTACCTTAAATGACTAAACTGCCCATTAAATCCCTTGCCATGTCTTACCTGTCCATTAAATCCCTTGCCATGCCTTACCTGCCAAATAAAGTCATTGTTATGTCTTACCTGCCCATTAAATCCCTTGCCCTCCCCTGAGCTGAGGAAATCCTGGTACACCAGGTTGGCCTTGGTCACCATTTTATTGACACTTTCATGATAATCTGGATTAGAGGATGCAAACAAAGCAATGGCTCCCAAAGGTACGAAATCCTGGGTCCAGAATGATGCTTCCTGGGACTTTGGAGTTTGGGAATCATATCCATAAGGACTGAGGCTGAAATAAATACATTTTAAACTGTCCATTTACTAGACAAAACAACTTACTAGTATAATACAATTTCTTTGAAAAATTATTCATGAATATGCAATACATATGTACATAGTTTTTTTTTTTTTTTTCAAAATGGATATTTATCTCTGAAAACTCTGAATTCGTATAGTGAGCAGTGAAATCTTTATGAAATTCAACAAACAATGAAAATATTGAGTGTAAATGTGTGTACACGTGCAGGCATGATCCATATTTTGAATACAAAACATACATAAATTATGTTCCAGTGCTGATATAAATAAGGGAATATTTTAGTTATTCCTTTTGGACTCACCTGGCAAGAAGGTTGACAGTTTCTGTACAGATCTGAGGGCAGGATACCAGTCTAAAGGCGATGTGACCCACAGCACCAGGATAATGGGTCCTCATCACCTGCTCAAACGTTGACTTGATCGTGCTGAAGTCACTTCTCTTGGAAGCTTGCACATGGTCAATGTGCATGTCAAGCAAATTTCCTTAAAAATAGAATTATTAAATATTAGACATAGTGCTACTTTTGTTCTCCTGTTTTATAGCATTTTTGACTCTGACTTGGACTTGATTAAGCCATCCCAAACTAAGCTTGGCAAACTCTGCATGGTGTCTTAGTTATGTCACGATTGTGACAATGTTGCAGATTGTACTATATAGAACTCGTGATACACTGAACATTGTTCTTCCCCCATTAGATGTAGACCGTATAAATGGTTCAATTTCTTATTATCACGCACTGTACTTACATATATAGAAGAGAACGATCTTATGATTTTAATTTTATAATCCTGGATAGTAAGTAAGTAAGTAAGTAAGTAAATTTTATTTAACGTCGGCATTGTATACATTACATAACAAGAAACATGAACTCTGTGCATGGAGCTCTTAAACCGACTATCACAGTAAAATATCACAAGAAAAATTTACAACATAAATAAACATGCAAAATCACATGTATATATATATACATATACATATGACGGATAAAACGAGTTTTAAGAATTTAACAAATTTTAAGAATTTATAATTTCTTTAGAATAAGTTAAAAAAAAAATAGATAATTCGAAAAGCAATATGATTGCATTACAGTGTAAGAGGAACAAAAATAAATATAACGTGAGTATTATAAATAAATAAATAAAAGTCATATGATAGTAATAAAAATTAAGCACTACGTTTAACCCAAAAATTCAGATTAAAAATAACTACATGTAATTGTATTATTAGTAATAATAAAAATAAATAAATAAGAAAAAAAAAAACGATAAAAATTTAATTTGAAAGATTAGAAAATTAAAAATTCACACAGACATAGATAAACCAAATTGAGAAAGAAGAAGGAGAAAAAATAAATAAATAAATAAAAAAAAAATAATAATTTTAAAATAATTTATGTTCCTCATCAATACACATCCTGCCTAGTGTTTGGATGAATATAACTATTGTAATACGCTATAGATTTGTTGCAAATATCGTTTCTAACTCTGAAATATGGGTTCAAAATATTATGGCCATAAAAAAAGAGTCCCCCTGTTCATTTAATTTTACAGGGAGGGGGTTCCAAATATTATGGCCATAAAATATTGAACCCCCCTGTCCTTTTTAATTTAAGAGGGAGGGGGTTCAAAATATTATTGCCTTAAAATATTGAAATCCCCTGCCCTTTTGATTTAAGTGGGAGGGCGTTCAAAATATTATGGCTATAAAATATTGAACCCCCTGCCCCTCTGGTTTAAGAGGGAGGGGGGTTCAAAATATTATGGCCATAAAATATTGAACCCCTCTGTTCATTAAATTTATGAGGAAGGGGGTTCAATATATTATGGCCAAAAAATGTAAAGTCCCCCTGCCCTTTTAATTTATGATAGAGGGGGTTCAATATATTATGGACATTAAATATCGAGTCCCCCTGCTTTTTTAATTTATAGGGAGGGGTTGAAACTTTATTTATAGATACCGCCATCATGATGATTATTTTGTGGAATATCACGCCCGATTCTAATTGTAATTTCTCTGTACTTAGCATTTTTATCAAAATCTGATATTAATAGGAAATAGTTATATTGTATGAATGTTTTATATTATGATGGTCATATCTTTATGTTGATTTTTTATTGTTATTGTTAAACATATAATGACAATGATTATTGCTGTTGACTGCCGGTGACTACCTGTGGTACCGGAAATCTGCCGGTGTAGCATAAAATTTTGATACCGCGATATATTTTTGAACCCAGGTTCTCTTTTTCGCTGCGATATATTGAACCCCCTTATAAATATTGACCCCATACCCTTTTTCATTTAAGAGGGAGGGGGGTTCAGAATATTATGGCTATAATATATTGAGTTCCCCTGCCCTTTTAATTCTACAGGGAGGGGGGTTCAAAATATTAAGGCCATAAAATATTGAGTCCCCCTGCTTATTTAATTTTACAGGGAAGGGGGTTCAAAATATTATGGCCATAAAATATTGAGTCCCCCCTGCCCTTTTAATTCAAAAGGAAGAGGGGTTCAAAATATTATGGCCATAAAAAATTGAGTCCCCCTGCCCTTTAAATTGATGAGGGAGGGGGTTCAAATTATTATGGCCATAAAATATTGAACCCCTGTGTCCTTTCTAATTTTAGAGGGAGGGGGTTCAAAATATTATGGCCATAAAATATTGAACCCCCCTGCCCTTTTGATTTAAGAGGGAGGGGGGTTCAAAATATTATGGGCATAGATATCGAGTCCCCCTATCCATTTTATTTATGAGGAAGGGGGTTCAAAATATTATGGCCATAAAAATTTGAGTCCACCTGCCCTTTTAATTGATGAGGGAGGGGTTAGAAATATTATGGCCATAATATATTGAACCTCTCTGCCCTTTTGATTTAAGAGGGAGGGGGGTTCAAAATATTATGACCATAAAATATGGAGTCCCCCTGCCTTTTCAATTAGAGGGAGGGGGTTCAAAATATTATGGCCATAAAATATTGAACCCCCCTGTCCTTTTTAATTTAATAGGGAGGGGGGTTTGAAATATCATGGCCATAAAATATTGAACCCCCTGTCTTTTTTAATTTTATAGGGAGGGGGGGTTTGAAATATTATGGCCATAAAATATTGAACCCTCCTGTCCTTTTAAATTTTAAAGGGAGGGGGGTTCAAAATATTATGGATATAAAATATTGAAACCCCCCCCCCCTGCCCTTTTGATTTAAGCCGGTGGGGTTCAAAATATTATGGCCATAAAATATTGAGTCTCTCTGCCCTTTTAATTCAAGAGAAAGAGGGGTTCAAAATATTATGGACATAAAATATCGAGTCCCCCTGTTCATTTAATTTTACAGGGAGGGGGTTCCAAATATTATGGCCATAAAATATTGAACCCCCCTGTCCTTTTTAATTTAAGAGGGAGGGGGTTCAAAATATTATTGCCATAAAATATTGAAACCCCCTGCCCTTTTGAATTAAGTGGGAGGGTGTTCAAAATATTATGGCTATAAAATATTGAACCCCCTGCCCTTCTGATTTAAGAGGGAGGGAGGTTCAAAATATTCTGGCCATAAAATATTGAACCCCCTGTCCATTAAATTTATGAGGGAGGGGGTTCAATATATTATGGCCATAAAATGTAAAGTCCCCCTGCCCTTTTAATTTATGATATAGGGGTTCAATATATTATGGATATCAAATATCGATTCCCCCTACTTTTTTAAACTATAGGGAGGGGTTGAAACTTTATCTATAGATACCGCCATCATGATGATTATTTTGTGGAATATCACGCCCGATTCTAATTGTAATTTCTCTGTACTTAGCATTTTTATCAAAATCTGATATTAATAGGAAAGAGTTATATTGTTTGAATGTTTTATATTATGATGGTCATATCTTTATGTTGATTATTTATTGTTATTGTTAAACCTATATTGACAATGATTATTGCTGTTGACTGCCGGTGACTACCGGTGGTACCGGAGATCTGCCGGTGTAGCATTAAATTTTGATACCGCGATATATTGAACCCGGGTTCGAAATATCGCATAATATTTTGAACCCAAGTTCTCTTTTTCGCTGCAATATATTGAACCCCCTTGTAAAACATTGATCCCATACCCTTTTTTCATTTAAGAGGGAGGGGCTTCAAAATATTATGGCCATAATATATTGAGTTCCCCTGCCCATTTATTTTTACAGGGAGGGGGGTTGAAAATATTAAGGCCATAAAAACTGAGTCCCCCTGCTTATTTAATTTTACAGGGAAGGGGGTTCAAAATATTATGGCCATAAAATATTGAGTCCCCCTGCCCTTTTAATTCAAAAGGAAGAGGGGTTCAACATATTATGGCCATAAAAAATTGAGCCCCCCTGCCCTTTAAATTGATGAGGGAGGGGGTTCAAATTATTATGGCCATAAAATATTGAAGCCTCGTGTCCTTTTTAATTTTAGAAGGAAAGGGTTCAAAATATTATGGCCATAAAATATTGAACCCCCCTGCCCTTTTGATTTAGGAGGGAGGGGGGTTCAAAATATTATGGGCATAGATATCAAGTCCCCCTATCCATTTAATTTATGAGGAAGGGGTTTCAAAATATTATGGCCATAAAAAATTGAGTCCACCTGCCCTTTTAATTGATGAGGGAGGGGTTCAAAATATTATGGCCATAAAATATTGAACCTCCCTGCCCTTTTGATTTAAGAGGGATTGGGGTTCAAAATATTATAACCATAAAATATGGAGTCCCCCTGCCTTTTCAATAAGAGGGAGGGGGTTCAAAATATTATGGCCATAAAATATTGAACCCCCCTGTCCTTTTTAATTTTATAGGGAGGGGGATTTGAAATATTATGGCCATAAAATATTGAACCCCCCTGTCCTTTTTAATCTTATAGGGAGGGGGGGGTTTGAAATATTATGGCCATAAAATATTGAACCCTCCTGTCCTTTTTAATTTTAGAGAGAGGGGGGTTCAAAATATTATGGCCATAAAATATTGACCATCCCCCCCCCTGCCCTTTTAATTTAAGAGAAAGAGGGGTTCAAAATATTATGGACATAAAATATCGAGTCCCCCTGTTCATTTAATTTTACAGGGAGGGGGTTCCAAATATTATGGCCATAAAATATTGAACCCCCCTGTCCTTTTTAATTTAAGAGGGAGGGGGTTCAAAATATTATTGCCAAAAAATATTGAACCCCTTTGTCCTTTTAATTTATGAGTGAGGGGATTCAAAATATTATGGCCATAAGATATTAATTTTAGTCCCCCTACCCTTTAAATGCAAGAAGGAGGGGTGTAAAATATTATGGCCATAAAATATCGAGTCCCCTGACCTTTTTATGTTTTAGGGAGAGTGAAGAGAAGGGTTTCAAAATAATATGATCATAAAATATTGATGACTTGATTGTACGTGTGTGTGTGTGTGTGGGTGTGTGTGTGTGTGTTTCATGTTGAGTATGATAATTTTACATCATAATGATTGCTTCATATTGAATTTCTGTTACATTTTTGAGTGGTGGGATTTTAAATATCATGTCTGTAAAAAAATATTGACCACGCCTCTTACATTTTATTTTTCATTTGTGTAAAATATCATTGCTATAAAATATTGACCAACCCTCTTACATTTGATATTTTCAATTGAGGTAGGTGGTTCAAGATTTATGTACCTCAGTGAATTAAAAGAGTGGTTCAAAATAATTTTGCTGGTAAATATTACACCACAATTAGAATTCCATAGATTTTCATATCTGTTTAATGTTGCTCTCTCCCTTTATAAAACACCAAATATTCCAGTTATACTGTTTGAGATGAACTTTTGAATCTAAATAGCAAGATCTCACGGTTTTTATTGGCTGAAACTAAAGTATCAATATCTTTCTTGTTTTTCAATAAAATCCTATGAAATTTAGAACATAGTTTTTTAGAGAGATCTACAGTATTACATATAAGAATTATCTTGAAAGCATGTGCATGCATGTGAGCTTGCAAGAGTGCGCACATGCAACACGAGAAATGTCCAACTGATATAGACGTAACTTTTTTTTTTATTCTTTTATAAAATGCTTTGAAACTCATAATACGAGTAAGGATATTTTAGAAGTATAGACAAGATGACATGAATAGCAAGATTTCACGCGCACACACGTGCGCTTTCTCTGATTGGTTGAAACTAAATTCTCAATGTCTTTCTTGTTTTTCAACAGAATCCTTTGAAATTTTCAACATGCTTATACATCATGAATATTTAAGAATTATCATGCAAGCATGCGCATGCATGTGTGCTGCAATCTGATTGGTTGAAATTTAATATGCCTATAACTTTCTTAGTTTTCAACAAAACGGAATGAAATTTAGAATATTATTAGATAGAATGTATTCCTGAATAATGGTACTATCAAAATTGAATGCATGAACATGCTTGCATGCAAGTGCGCATGCGAATGACCAATATATTTGGAAAACAGTAGCATATATATATATATTTTTTTAAGATTTTTATTTATTTTAAAAAAAATATAGATATGTTAATGGCTAAGACAACATGCCATAATCATTTTGCATGTGCATACACGTGCGCGCACATACAATGTTTCAAATCACAGCTGTAGCTGATGTAACAAATGAATGTAGCTAATATAATTGTCATATCAAGGTCAAAAGGTCATTGACCTTTGTGTCATTTGAAGCTAATATCATTGTCATATCAAGGTCACAAGGTCATTTACTTTTGTGTCATTTGAAAGAGCTTAATAAGTGGAGTTTGCATACTTAATAT
Organism: Saccostrea cuccullata; assembly: GCF_032062105.1. NCBI lineage: Eukaryota > Metazoa > Mollusca > Bivalvia > Ostreida > Ostreidae > Saccostrea > Saccostrea cuccullata. Next base: position 123,591 of record NW_026931057.1, on the reverse strand, counting down.
TCAAGTCTATCTTTCATGGTTTCGAAAGAATGCTTACTGTATTTAAAATAAATTAGAAAAAGAGAGGAGATTATTGTTTTAATAATTATCGAAGTTTCAAAACTTCACGGCTATGCTGTGTTCCTATAGCAGAACCCCTGACCCTTGGGCCATAAAATTTACAATTTTGGTGGAGGCATTCTTGCTCATCATGGCTATGCACTTAGTTAGTCTATTTGATACCCAGGAGCAGACAAGAAGATTTTCAAAGAATTCTTGTATTTTCACTATATAATATATAGGACCCCAACCTAACAGCAGAACCTATGACCCTGGGGTCATAGAATTAACAATTTTGGTAGATGCACTCTTTCTCATTATAATTATGTACTTAGTTGGTTTTTTTTATACCCAGGAGCAGAGAAGAAAATTTTCAAAGAAATAATGCATTTTCACTATATACTTGTTTAGCCCCGCCCTAGCACTAGAACCCCTGACCCCAGGGCCATGAATTTCAAAATTTTAGAAGAGGACTCAATGCTGATTACAATCATGCAAAGAATTTGACAACTTGATTTCCAGGAGTAAAGAAGATTTTTAAAGATTGCATTAATTTTAGTGGTTTTGGCCCCATCCCTCAACCCCGGGGGGGGGGGGGGCAGGGATCATGAAATTCACAATTTTTGTTTCCCTTCACCCATAGTTGCTTTGTGCCAAATTTGGTTGAAATTGGTTCAGTTGTTGCAGAGAAGAAGCTTAAAATGTTCAAATAATAACGCACAACGCACGACGACGGACAAAAACGGATAGCAATAGGTCACCTGAGTTTACTCAGGTGACCTAAAAATTTGCATATAAGAAAAGTTTAATCTTCACTTTGCTGCCATACAGGGGCATCAGTGTTTTACAAACTTGATCTTGGGAGTTGATCTCCAAATCACTTCAACATATCCCTGGTATTCAAGATATCAGTGTTCAAGATACATGTACAATTAAATTATTCAAATGAACATATTATTAATTACATGCATGTGGAAAGTTAAAAGCTGTCGCAGGGATGCAGTTGAATAGCTTTTACTAACATGTAATAGTGTATTTAGTTTAATCTCAAATATCTTGGGTGTTTTTTTTTTTAAACTGAGTTAAACATTAATTTAAGAAATGGTCAAGGTTAAAGGGAAGGCTAGAGTCTAATTTTGATGCAATTGAATAGCTATCAGTATAAGAGATTGATAAAAATATGTTCTTTTTTCACTTTCCCCACAATGTATTCCATTCGACATTCGTCAAATTCCTCACAAGTTGGTTATGACGGGTAAAAGAGAGAGAGAGTGAGTGTGATAATAAGAAAATGAATCTGTCAATGGTCTCTGACTTTGGGAAACAATTATTGCTAATTGTTGGCACTGCCGCAAATTTTAATTATGTGGCTCTAAACATGTTAGGAAATAAAACTTTAAGACATGTTGCCATGGCAACTATAACCAACAGCAACCAATTGTTGTCCCAAAAAGACATCATAGAGAGTTTGAAGAAATATTATTCTGAGACTATATGTGCCACGGCCCCTTACAGAGAATGGCTCTGAACTGTGACATTATTGTATTCCGTTCTGACAGTCAGTCAAGGGTACTTTATATGTGCCGAGATATCCCTAACATAGATCCAAAGTATGTGTAATAAAACATGTATTCTACCATCATTATCATTCCAAAGATCAAAGAAAAGTTGCAGACATTACTCTCCAATAAATCTCGAAAGTCATCAAAAAATTATCAGATCAGAAACATGTATCAAATTTGAACAATTCAAATGCATGTTTATTTGGCTGTAGAGAGAGATGAGAGAGAGAGTGTCGAGAAGTATAAAAAACGTAAATTGCATAATGTTGCTGATGAATGTCGGTTTTTATAGCTAAGCGGGGCTATTCCATGGACCTCTCTACACATTTAAACAACGTGGTTTTAGTCCCAATAGAGTAGTAATACAGTCAGGAACATGATTTTGTTATTGTATATTCATTATAACTGATCAAAACATATTACAAACAAATTGTCCAATTTTAAAAAGCTATTTTTAATGTAACTAAAGCAAAAATCGTCTGCATTCCATACACAGGTAAGCAAACAAATTTTACCTCTGGTGTTAAATGGAACAGTGTAATCGAGACATGGTTACCTAATTCGTTTCTCTATAGAGGAAACAATCAGCCATATTTTAGTGATTTTAGTAGACAGGGTAGAATAGAAATAAAGTCCTTGTTGTCGTGAATGATGCAGAAAAATCCCCTCAGTCTTGGCTTTTTTTCTTTCAAACATTTCTCAACCCTCGGAGGTTATTCTGCAACATTCATGAAAATGCAGACCTAATTTCTTATATAAACAGTGTATTCCAGACATCTGTCTACAAATAACAAATTGGAATTTTTAGACTGTTAGACCTTGGTCTGTAAAAAAGCTATACGGGAGGTCAGGAAGAAGATTATAGATGAAAACTTCATCCGGACTGTAAAGAGCGTGACTGAGAGTGACCAATTTCACACCATATCTCACAAATACACAAGAATTAATGCTTTACTTGTTTAATGGATTTTAAGCTTGACAAGAAATTGTGTATAATTGTTTAGTAGATAAGGTAACACATTCCGTTCATGAACTCTTGGGAAAATGTTGAGAAAAAGAAAGCTCATATTATTTTATCATGCCCTAGACATCTAAGATTTTTCTGCTCTGTGACTGAATGATATGTCATATTAAATCACCAAATATTGATATCAATTTACAATATTTAAGGACTTCCGTTTCCAACGGAAGACCTTCTACTGATTCCGATGATAAAGATTATTCTTATTATTCTTTTTTTTCCTTTTCCTAGACGCCAACATTGAGGCCTCATATTTTACTCATTTCTCAATGGATTTTGCTCAAATTTTCAGAGTTTATAAACGTTACTAAACTCTATCAGAATTTTGCCTAGCATTCCAAAATTTCACTTCCGGTTTTGAGTTATTTCGATTTAAACGAAAATTTATAGGCTTTCATTTCCAGACAAAGGCTCGGAAATGGCAAAATCTGGAGCAGAAATTTTAATTATTTTACACAATAGAAGGATTGAAGTTGTGCATCGTTGTTTTTGGTTTTCGATTTCTCTATTCAAAATGGTGCTATATATGGTTGAAAAATTAGAACGCTGAAAAGAGCGAAAATTTACACATATTTTGCTTTTTATCTTTTAAACTAAAAATATTTTGTAAAACATATTGAACAAAATTTGTGCAGAATTACAAAAAGATCTTTCGAATGAAATTTCGAAAAAAGGACTGACCCCTAAATTAAGGGATCTAGAGGGGCCAAAAGTTTTTTTTCCAGGTATCTAAAAAAGTATTGAGAATTTGTAATACGCCCAAGAAGCAAAGTTGCTCAAAATGTCAAGCTTAATCTATTGAAGTCGTCAAAATGCGTCCGGCGACGTCACTTCCGGTCAAACCAGAAGTCGTAAGAAAATGCATATTTTTGATGTTTTTTACAAGTTTATGGGTAGCATATGTCACTGGAAGCATAAAACTTAATTTTCCGTCTGTCGGCATCACTTTCAGTCAAACCGGAAGTAGCCAAAAATAGCTTTTTTTAAGGTTTTGATGCAAAATTGAAATTATAAAGTGACTGGAGACGACGTAGCTCATTGCTTTCTTTTGTTCACGTCACTTCCGGTCAAAACAGGACGGAAGACCTACTCGTTGCTCTGCAACGAGCTTTGCTCTAGTTTGATATGAAATTGTGAAGTTCATATAAATAAAGCTTCTAGCTGTCATATTATGTGTGACTTTTTGCCTTATATGTTGACACTTTTTTTCTGTGCAAGAAGTTATCGTAATTTTTGAACGGCTTTCGAACATAACTAGACTAAAATCACTTCCTAATTTTTTTTAATTTAGGGTATTCAATTTATAATCGCCATATAATCGCATAATCAAGATAAATAAATTTTCTGATATTTTAAATCAGAACACCTTTAAAATATTGGTTGGTTGCATACTTCCAACCATCTGACTAAAAATGGCCCAACTCAACACTACTTATTTTCATTCCAGGACATGACATTTTTTTTCTGATTATTCCTCTCATCAACTATGATGAAAATTTGTTGAAAAAAGATTTTACCATCTTCATATTGACTCTTTAATTTAACCCTGAGTTAAGAGAGGGCAAGCAAACATTAATTTAGAGGTAACCTCATGGTAGAATTTTACAGTTGTTATCAAATAAAAATACTCCATTGAAAGGATTTAAATATTATAATTGATAACTGTCCAATGTTCATTAATTGCACACAAAATTTTACATTGAAGTCAACATGTTCTATATGGGCATGACGTTGTAATGATTACTATTGCTTTAATTAACTCTATTTAAACACCTGAATGTTGTATGTAAGCTGACCACCCCTCAATCTGGGCTACTCTATCAGTGCACTCTCAAAACACTGTATTGCATAATATAGAAACCACAAAGGAGAAGCAACAAGACAGTTGGGATTGTTGACCTCCTATGACACCTCCCTGTGTACACACAATAAACAGGTGCTAAACCCCCGTTACCTCCTCAATGGAGAGATACCTTTCTTATTTAATAGCATTGTTCCTTAAAATTTCCTTTATCAAATTGTAAATTACATGTATATATACAAAAAAAAAATGAATAAATACCTTATGAGATTCAATGAAAGACACAGAAATAAATGTATCTGTATTTCTATCAGACATCATGACACATGTGTATAATTATAGTTATTTGATGTAGAATATTGTGGGTTTAAAAAAAGAAAGAGGTACTGTGAGCAAAGAGCTCACTAAATGATACCCCCCGCCTCCCATATGAATATAATGGCAGTGTCCACGTTTTTGCTCTGGAAAATCAAAAATATATGTCAGATCAAAAAGTAAAATAGAAGATGCACAATGGCAATATGTATTAAAGAATCTTTGAAAGTTTCATTAAATTTCCTTCAGTGGTATGAGAGGAGACGCGGATAAGAGATGGGTACCCTAAAGCGTAACAGACGGACGGACGTATAGCTAGACGGCGGACGGATGGAAATACCGATTACTATATACCCTCCCACTTTTCAAGCGGGGGATATAAAAAGATATTTCCTTTGTAACAATTGTACACTTCAATATTATGATTATATTATCCTACCCTCAATTCTTTAAGAATTGCATGTATGTGAAAAAAAGTTTTATAATAAAGATACCCTACTCTCAAGTAGTGGAAGTGTGTAAGTGGGAGAACGGTTTTAGATTATTTGCAGGCATATTATATCATCACTTTCTTTTCAAAACAGTTCAATAGGGTGACTGAATAATTTATAGCCATAATATTTTGAACCCCCTCCCTGTAAAATTAAATGGGTAGGGAACTCGATATTTTATGGCCATAATATTTTGAACCCCCTCCCTCATAAATCAAAAAAGCTGGGGGACACAATATTTTATGGCCATAATATTTTGAACCCACCTCCCTCTGAATTTAAATGGGTAGGGGCGCGATATTTTATGGCAATAATATTTTGACCCCCCCCTCCTTCTAAAATTAAAAAGGACAGGGGGACTCAATATTTTATGTCCATAATATTTTGAACCCCCTACCTCATGCATTAAAACAGCAAGTGGACTCAATATTTTATGGCCATAATATTTTGAACCCCCCTTCCTCTAAAATTGAATGGGCAGGGGGACTCTATATTTTACGGCCATAATATTTTGAACCCCCTTCCCTTAAAATTGAATGGGTTGGGAACACGATACTTTATAGTCATAATATTTTGAACCCCCTCCCTCTTAAACTAAATGGGCAGGGGGACTAAATATTTTGAACCCCCTCTATCTAAAATTAAATGGGTTGGGGACACGATATTTTATAGCCATAATATTTTGAACCCCTTCCCTCTAAAATTAAATGGGCAGGGGGACTCAATATTTTTTGGCCATAATATGTTGAACCCCCTCCCTGTAAAATTAAATGGGCAGGGAGATTCAATATTTTATGGCCATAATATTTTGAACCCATTCCCTCTTAAATTTAAAGGGCAGAGGGGTTCAATATTTTATGGCCATAATATTTTGAACCCCCTCCCTCATCAATTAAAAGAGCAGGGGGACTGGATATTTTATAGCCATAATATTTTGAACCCACTCCCTCTAAAATTAAATGGGTTTGGGACACGACATTTTATAGCCATAATATTCTGAACCCCCTCCCTGTAAAATTAAATGGGCAGGGGGTTCAATATTTTATGGCCATATTATTTGAACCCCCTCCCTGTAAAATTGAAAGGGCAGGGGAATCAATATTTTATGGCCATAATATTTTGACCCCCCTCCCTGTAAAATTAAAAGGACAGGGGGACTCAATATTTTATGGCCATAATATTTTCAACCCCGGGTTCAATATTTTATAGGGGGTGCAATATTTCGCAGCGATACTTTGAACCCGGGTTCAAAATATCGCGGGGTTCAATATATTATGTGACACCGGTCGTCCGGGGGGACTCTCAAGAGATAAAAACAGGGGATAGACATTGCCGGTGGACTCGGGTTTTTGATTCTAATGTTATAGGGTGTTTAATTCAATTCATGAAAAATTTCAGTAGGAATTTAGTAATTTTTGAATTAATTCATCAATTTTTTTTCTTATAGTGATTACTTGTTAATCTCGTATCACTATTAATTACCACAATTTATCGTAGGACGTTTATATTGGGTTAATCTCGATATTAAACGACTTAATGATTTTGTTACGGTTTGACTGAAAGTGAGTCTTGAAGTCTTTCCGTGTTAATAATTGACTATCTTTGATAGATCTTAGAAATTCAATCAATTTAAAGTATTTATTCAGTTGAGTTAATAGAAATATTCAAGCAGGAATTAAGACTAGGATTTGATATAGAAATAATAGAGATACATTTCTTGTTTTTAATAATTTGGTAGATTGTGTAGATTTGTTAAGGGAGAAATACTCTATATTATAAGGTATTTCTAGGAATTAATATATTCACTAATAGGGTCATTCTCGTTAGTGCGCCCCTCCCCCCTTAATCGTATTAATGTAATATGAAGCTTGTGTTAGAGTATTTCACTCTGATTTTGGGTGATTCCCGACTTCCAGTGAACTTTATTGTAAGTGAATATTAATTAATACAAATTGTGACATTTATTTATTGAATAAATTTGTAAACTTTAAATAAGGCTTATAATTTAACTTCCCCGTAATTTTATTTACAAGTCCAGACACTGGTTATTCTTGTGTTATTTTAGGAGATCTATATTTACGGGTTATTCTCATTAATCATCAGAGTACTACATGGGTTTATCATGTGTAGGTATTTGACAAGTACTTGTGCGTGAGATCCAAGCAGCTCAGGTCCGTTACAGTTAGAATGAAGTGACTCTGCTATTGTGCGATAGCAGAAATGTTGTATATCTGTCTGAAACATTACCTAACATTGAAGGGAACTAAAGTAATACATGTTCATTTTAACTGAGTGGTTAAAAGCTTCATGTTTAAGAATAAAACATTTCTATGCTATCGTCCTGTAAATTTTTCCTTGCTCAATCAGGTCACCTGGCTTGCTGCATGCATACTATCAGCTAACAATCAAATCTGTTATCAAGACTCACTGGATTGTCAGAATCAAGTATCCTATTAAATTGTCTCATAATAGCAATGGCGCTATTCAATGATAATGGATGAATTGTCTGTCAGTATAATCTTTGATAGATCTTAGGAATTCAATCAATTTAAAGTGATAATTCAGTTGAGTAAATAGAAATATTCAAGCAGGAATTAAGACTAGGACTTGACATAGAAATAATAGAGATACATTTCTTGTTTTAAATAATTTGGTAGATTGTGTAGATTTGTTAAGGGAGAAATACTCTATATTTTAAGGTAACTCTAGGATTTAATATATTCACTAATCGGGTCATTCTCGTTTAGTGCGCCCCTTCCCCCTTTAATCTTATAAATGAAATATGAAGCTTATGTTATAGTATTTCACTGTGATTTTGGGTGATTCCCGACTTCCAGTGAACTTTATTGTAAGTGAATATTAATTAATTCATATTGTGACATTTATTTATTGAATAAATTTGTAAACTTTAAATAAGGCTTATCACTTAACTTCCCCGTAATTTTATTTACAAGTCCAGACATAGGTAATTCTTGTGTTATTTTAGGAGACCTATATTTACGGGTTAATTATTCTCATTAATCATCAGAGTACTACATGGTTTATTCCCGTGTAGGTATTTGACAAGTACTTGTGCGTGAGATCCAAGCAGCTCAGGTCCGTTACAGTTAGAATGAAAAGACTCTGCTATTGTGCGATAGCAGAAATGTTGTATATCTGTCTTAAACATTACCTAACATTGAAGGAAACTAAAGTAATATATGTTCATTTTAACTGAGTGGTTAAACGCTTCATGTTTAAGAATAAAACATGTCTATGCTATCGTCCTGTAAATTTTTCCTAGCTCAAACAGGTCACCTGGCTTGCTGCATGCATAATATCAGCTTACAATCAAATCTGTTATCAAGACTCACTGGATTGTGAGAATCAAGTATCCTATTAAATTGTTTCATTATAGCAATGGAGCTATTCAATGATTATGGATGTATTGTCTGTCAGTATAATTTCTAAATAAAGGTTTGAGTCAGCCCTTGTAAACTGTTACCTCCATGTAGAACCATCAAGAGGACGTTAGTGTTACAGCCTGCGGAGGGGGGAGGGGATATCTCCTTATTCTGCTCTACATTGAAATGCTGCTGGCGGAAGTGTTCCATCTTTTTCACAAGGGACGTGTCTGTTGAGAAGAAACATAGATGATACTGACCCAGCTTCTAAAAAATCTTAATACTATATATAACATGTTATAACCAAAAGAAAATTTGTCATACTGTAAAACAAGAATATTTGGTGCACTGCTAATTTCAGCAGCTTTGGCACAAGAGCCCCTGAATGCTAAAATTTATGGTGCGCTTATGAATTTCTAAATTTAATTTTGGATTTGTGTATGATCTTCAAAGCTTTCACAAAGTACAGGAAAACCGGAGAGGGCAATTATGTTATGTCGTAGGGTCGTTGAAGTTTATATACACACAAGCACTGTACATGGTGGGATCGATGAAGAAAGTTCTGCCAAAACATAATTTAATTAAACTATTGTTAGCTATTATCCAGCACTTATCATTTGCACCCTCAAAGTTTGGCTTCTCAGCATGTCAATCATTTTTCACCTTGAGGTAAACAATTGCAATCAAGCATGGCGATTGGGCTTTCAGACAATACCTGATTATGATAATCGTTCATACAAGTAACTTTCTTTCGATGTATGCATTGATTTAATGTGAATAAAATGCGTAAATTCTCCATTTTTTTTTTTTACTTGAAATTAAAATAAAATAAAATTTAATATTGTGCCACGTCTATGTAATTGCAATAACAAGGTAAAGTTGACGAATGTTTACTTATAAACGGGAGTGTTTTTGTGTTTCCGTGCTTGACTAACAAAAAAGTCACAAACGGGCTTGGATAAAAAAAATATCACAATTATAAATTACATTTTTATGACAAGTGCAAGCGCTAAAATTTATTTGCGCCAATGTATTCCCAATTGCGTTTGCGCTACAATACATATGCGCCAATTTTTTCTCGTTTTACAGTAATCGAAATTTTACAATTCTTCTAATGAACAATGAACAGTAAAAATATATGGTCACTTTATCTCTACAATGAATAGTCTCTGATTGAAAGCTGTTGCTCTTCATATTGTTACCTATCTTGTCCTCGGACGTGTTGGACCGAGCATCAGCGTACTCGTCTCCACTCGTCACCATTTCTGACAGAGGATCCTGCTTCTCTTCTTCATCTGCAAAATAAAACAGAAATTATTAGCGTAGAAGTTATGTTAATTGTTATTTTTAAAATAAGATACCAATATTGACCAATTTTTGGACATTTTTTTTTATATATATTTTTAAAAATAGTAATTAAGATATATCTGATATATAATATCTGAGATTTAGTGTTAAATCATTCTAGTAGGACCAGCTGATTCTTGTCTGTACGTAGAGTGAACACTACTTTCAAGGCTGCTCTTATATATAAAAAAAATGCCATAAATATTTAAGATACTTTTCTGCAAAGTTCTTTAAACTTCTTGCATAAATATGAAATCGTTTTATAATTCTATGACTTCTATCTATTTATCTTTAAAATCGAAGCAGATAAGCTACAGGTATTTGAAATCTTAGTTTTTCTGTTTTTTTTCTTTTGTCCATCAAAAGCAACAAATTAGATAGAATAAAATGTTTGGGAACACATATTCACATTCTTTTCTTTCAGGAAAAAAAGAGCAAAAGAAAAAAAAAATCCCCAAAACACAAAACAATACAAGAGGCCCATGGTCCTTATTGGTCACCTGAGCATTATTTAACAACTTTCCAGTTATTGAATTTGATTCTTGCTTTAAGCCAGATGCTATGGCATTCATAAATTTGAAAAAGGCACCATTGATCATCATAACAACACACTTAGCAGTTGCTTAGCTTGGTTACTTAATACCTATAGGCAGGGTAGGGGAATAAAAAATGCATTTCAACTAATCAGTAATATTCAGTAATTATCAGTAGTGCCCTTACCACACATGAACGCCTGACCCTAAGGCCTAGATCAACACACTGCACAATTTTTGAAAAGGCATCCTTGCTTTTCAAAAATATTTGATTAATACCAAGGAGCAGATTTCAAACAATTCAAACATTTTCAGTACATAAGTACAGCCTCCCCCCCCCCCCCCCCCCCTCTATGGTACCCTGACCCTGAAGCCACAATTCTGCAAATTAAGCCCTTGCTCAAATATCACAATTTTCTTTAATGTATTTTCAAGATTAAAGCCCTTGCTCATTTTGATAACTATATAGGTAGTTCATCTGCCTTCGATTATAACATACCCAGGGACAGAGAAGATTTTCAAAGAAAGTTTTCAATAGATTTAATGTATTTTCACTTCTATAATCAATATTTAATAACCTAGAGCAGAGAAGAAAATTTTCAAGGAATTCATGCATTTTCACTATATAATCACCAAAACCCCTGCCCCTGAGGCCATAAAATTCACAATTTTGGAAGTGGTACTCTTGCTCATCAAAACTATGTACTTAGTTTATTTAATACCTAGGAGCAGAGAAGAAAATTTTCAAAGAATTCATGTATTTTCACAATATAATCAATAGAGCCCAGCCCTAACAACAGAACCCCTGACCCTGGGGCCATAAAATTCACAATTTTGGTAGAGGACTCAATGCTGATTACAATCATTTAAACGGTTTGACTGCTTGATGTCCAGGAGTAAACAAGAAGATTTTTAAAGATTGCATTATTTATAGTGGTTTTGGCCCCAATTCTCAGGCCCCAGGGGGGCAGGGATCATGAAATTCACAATTTTTGTTCTCCTTTACCCATAAATGCTTTGTGCCAAATTTGGTTGAAATTCGTTCAGTCGTTGCAGAGAAGAAGCTGTAAATGTTCAAATATTAACACACGACGGACGACGGACGACGCACGACGGACGACAACGGACAAAAACGGATAGCAATAGGTCACCTGAGTTTACTCCTAAAAATTCATCTATTATAGTGCTAAGAATTCAGGATTTAACTGAGAACTTTTAAGCACAAAAGGTTTTTTTTAACTAATAAACCTTTCATGAAAATTCATGTATCTGCATGGATAATGCAAGGTCTTTGAGGAATGGTACACAGTGTACAGTGTATATGCTGAAAATATTAAAGTATAAATTAATCTCAAACCTTTTGATTCCTTTTCTCTTCGCAATTCAATTAAAGGTATGGATTCTGTTGAGAAATTAAAGAAATGTAATAATAATCATATACACACATGAATGTGTTCATTCTACGAGAGCGTTTACGTACTTTACGCGAAAATTAAAATCGGGTAAAAAAAAAAACGGTTAAAAAGGCCGGTCGTGTTGATAATGCATGTAGCAGGAAATGAAATTAACAATGAATTTACAGATTTAAAAAAAAGTCCTATTTTCAATTTTATTTAGTGATTTTGTTTCTCTTGTTTTACATGTATACCCTTGTATGTATTGCTACAACGTACTTTGAAAAATTACGCACTTTGATTTTTTTTAAAAGTGCGTTTAATTTGGAACTAATCAACGCACTTTGAAAAAAATAAAATAAATTTCTTTTCAATGTGCGTTAATATCAACAATATAAACGCACTTTGAAAAAAAAATGTGTATGGTTTGGTCAATATTCTTGCAAATCTTAGGTATTATGAATAATTGACCCTGTTTGATAACTCTTCAGTGATGAGGTCACATCAGGATATGAAAGTAAGTGATTAAGATTTTTCCATACTTTTAAATTTATTTCTCTTTTAAATGTTTACTGTACTTAATTTTTTTTCAGTTTGCATGCATTTTATGAAAACTAAAATTTATTGAAAGTTTTCAACATCATACCAGTATTGAATAAACATATATTTGAGTGTAGATTAAGCATCGGTAACCAGAGGGTTGGTTGGGAGGGTTAGGCACAAAAATGTTGAAACGATTTTCATAATACAGACATTTCAATTTTGGGCTTAGCTTTGAAGGGGAGGGTCCACTTTTAATTTGCTACCAACGGCTATATACAAAGTATAAGAGAAAAAAAGAGTCAAATTGAGAGACCGTCTACTCGTCTGCTCCTTGTTCTCAATAGAGAAACACCGACATCTTACGAACGAACGTAACTTTCCGTATCTCGATAGTTTTCTCGGGACCAGCGATTGTACCCATGTAAAGTTTTAAATCGGAAGAATGAAGTATATGTGTAAAATACAATGGATAGTCTTTTAACCACTTTGTATTTGAAAATTGTTCGTGTCATTTTTTTGTAATTACTTACAATGTTTTAAAAAAGCAAAGAAAGGGAAGAAAATACATTATAATACTTTAGACGGATTAGGAAACACGTTTGTCATGCGTCAGTGATTAAACGTATACAAACTACTCGTAGTGTGCGCCTTGTTCCTATGGGGAAAGGTTACTTTTTACAGCTTGAAAAGAAATCCGTGCAATCAGGTAAAAAGGTAGTGTGCTTTATATAGTGTCTTGTAGAGAGAGAGAGAGAGAGAGAGAGAGAGAGAGAGAGAGAGAGAGAGAGAGAGATATTCTTTTTTTGAATTTATTGAAATATCACTTCAAAGAAATAAACGAGCATTCATTGTAGACAGTATTTTCTTAGATGATGTACTAAATGGTGATGTTAACTAAATTATCTTGGGCTGCTTTTATTTTATATATGTCTGAAGCAAGCAATTTTAGTTTGGGGGGGGGGGGGGCAACCAAAAGTTTAGTCACTGTACCGGACTTCTAAAAGTGTTTATTATTTAAAAACGTAGCTGTCACTTAGTTGTCATGGCATCCTTCAAAAGTATGTGCACACATATGCTTATCACAAGTGCTTGTAGATAAAACAACTTCCCCACCCCTACCCCCAATATACATACCGGTCCAAAGATATTCATCTCGGATTTATATATATTCCAGGGGCTGGGGGAGGGGGGGGGCATAGGTCCCATGATGGCATGCTAATATGGAACTTGCTCTCATTAATCTTAAATAATTATGTCAAAAACACAATTCACTAAACTTCCATTTTTGCGCTGACCCCCCCCCCCCCCCCGAAAGTTGGGGATATTAATTTCGGTCTGCCCGTTCGTCTTATAATTCTTTCCGTCTGTTACACTTTTGTTTAGAGCATTATCTCGATAAGCCTTTGAGCTTTTACAGTGAAATTAAAAATTAGCTATGGGTCTGGGATGTTAAAGGGGGGGAGGTCCAGTCGACTAGCACCCATGAGAATAATATGAAGATTTTAAGATACATGTTTGTAAGAAGAAGCTTTATCAACCGACAAATTACGAACGGGAATCCCCCTGGATTAATGATATGGCTATAATACCTGTGTAATAAAGCCATATTGATTTTATTTTTCGCAGTATATGGTATTTCGACCAAGAATTTCCTTAAAGTTTCCGGGTTTTTGCAATTTAATTTTGGACCATAACTCCATTTTGTCCCGACCGCCCTTCGTAAAGTACCCCACCCCCCTCTTTAGATCCCTACTAAATCCGCGCATACTATTATTTTTTATGTCATGTCACAGAATGACATATTTCAAAATGTTCCTTTTATTTCCCTTCTCGAACCCCTTTGCTCGTTTAAATGTCCATTGAATTGTATTGTAGCGTCACGGTAGAGACTCAATCGCATCATCTCGGGTCTTTCCGTCAGAGGCCGGAAAACAACCTCGAATGTATCAACATCGCCGGATGTTAAAAATTTATACATTTCCTGTTTAGTCAAATGTAGGATAGGGGGAGTTAGAAGTCTCTTCTATGGTATATTTTAGGTAATATCATTACATCGAATAAAGTTGAACTTCATATTCCACAGATAAAAGTTCTCCATGCATTTATTTCAAAGATCGTGAAAAAGGAGGGTTGTCATGGCGTCTACCATATACATTCGAGGTCGTTTTTCCGCTAGTCGGAAAGGCCCGAGAAGTTGCGATTGGGTAGAGACTACGACAAGATGTGGCTTTGAGGTATCTTGTGGGGATTTTATCTATCAAAATTCCAATAACATTGAAGAATTCAATAATCCAACCGTGAATACAATAGACTACAATGACTTGTCCCCGTTTTTTATTTCGTTCGTTCGTAAGATTTCGGTGTTTCTCTAATGAAGATAAATGATTTTACAGTGAACATGTAAATTATCAAGTTTTTCGAAAGATATAATCATTACAAATTGATTCTCTCAATTACTAAAACCTAAATCTATAATTTTTTGTTTATTCCTTTTTAATCAAAGTGCTTTAAATGTCCCCATTGTAAAAAATGTTGATGTACACTCTTACATGTAACGCACTTTGAAAAAAAATCCCGTTCAGTGAAGCCCAAATGTAACGCACTTTAAAAAAATAATAAAGTGCGTTGATTTTGTCCGAATTTTAACACACTTCGAAATTTTTTTTCGATCGATATTTGGAGTACGGAAGCCTAATTATGCAAAATAGAAAGCAAATCGAAGTTATGGAATAAAGAAAACAACATTATTAAATAAGGAAAAACGAAATTCTTGAATAAAGAAAACGACATTATAGGGTAAGGAAAAAAATCGAAATCATTGAATAAAGAAAACAAACATTTTAAAAGAAACACTAAAACTAAAATACGGACTTTATAGATATGCATCATAAGGGCCTGAACCCATGAATCATTCCATAAAGCACATATGTTATAAAGCATACCATTTTTAGACCTGATTTTGTTTCGACATCGTGTGGGAAAATGAACAATTATGAATTAGATAAATCTCAAACTGACAACGTAGAAAAAAAGTGTATGCAGCCCAAAATTTGCATTCTGTGAAAAATTCATTTCTGTTCAATTTCTACGGGAATTTATTGCTGTGTCGCTCCCCACAACGTCAAAGTTGTTTGGACATGTCGAAGATGGCTGTTGCTTAAAATTAATGACAAGATCGCTAGAAGGTTAAGACCTTATGTATCGTATTACGGAATTCCCCACTACTTAATCTAGCGTCCTATTTGTGTGTCTATTAATCTTAGGTTGTGGAAACAATAAATGGAAAAATAATTTGATAACTTTGTGCGGTTTGTAATATGCTAGTTTTTGCTAATATTACTGACTCATAAACACAGTTTGAGAAGTTGTCATATAGAATATATGAAAAAAAGTACATGTACTAGTACTTAGTACATCAATTCTCATTATGCTTAAATAAAGTTACCAAGAAATCGGAAGTGTTTTGTTTTAACAAGCGATCATTATAATCTACTTATAGTAACCACTTTTACTTGTTTAATTTTTGCACCTGTTCTCTCTATACAATTTTCATTACGTCAAAAAACCCAGATTATTAAATTATTTTGTTTTCCTTTATTTAATAATTTCGTTTTTCTTTATTTAGTAATATCCTTTTTCTTTATTTTATAATTCCTTTTTTTTTTCTTTATTTAAAGATTTCATTTTTTTTTTGTTTATTTACTGATTTCCGTTTTCTTTATTTTATTATTTCGTTTTTATTCATTTATTTTTGGTTTGCACTATTGGGCTTCCATACAAATGAATAGAAGATGCGAAAGGAAGTGTACAGTGTATTTATACCGGTCTTTAATGTTTTAACTTGGACTTGTGGTGATATATAAATATTTATGTTGAGTTCTTAAGGTAACAAAATTTCTGAACGGAACACAAAGGAGACAACATTTAGATTTTATTTTATTTCATATGCATCCATGTCTATGGAGAAGGTCCTATACCAAATAATTAAAATCAAACAAAATCATACGAAAGATTTTAAAATCAAATTTTTTGTTCATGTAAATAACAAATCTTATGTAATATGTAAACAATATCACTTTATGTGTTTAAATGATTTCTGTTTCTAATACAAAAAAAAAAAAAATATTCAAAATATTCAACAAAAATTTGATATCGAACCTGTTGATCCTTCCTCTCTCCCTTGTGGTAAATCTTTCAATTCTGTACAGAAATAAAAGGCAGGTTAAGTAAACAAATACATATAACACTTTTTCTAGAACTGTTACAGTATGTTTATTTACTTAACGAAAAAGTAAATTCCTCATTTAACGTTGCTATTAATGATAAAAGACATTTTAAAAAAAGGAAGCGGGCTAAAATATTTGTTAATGTCAATTCTGATGTTCAGAGCAGAAAATTGCTTGGTAAATGTAAGAAGATCGTGCGAATTAATTTGTATATCATAACTTAGTAAGAGTCAGTAATTCCCCTGCCCTCACTTTCATTTTCAGAGGTTCCCGCAGACAGATGCATATTGCTAGAAAACGAATCTGACATGCCATCTCGAAATTGTAACCAAAAAAAAAACAACTTGATTTGTTTTGATTTGAGGAGTCACTAACTGCTGAACAAAAATTATAGACATTACTTGAATGAAAGTGTCTGTTTGTCTTTCTAATTAGAGGATGCATCTAAAAATATATTTTATAAATAACTTTTTATCTTTAAATGTTTTAATTGGTTTTGCAATTTTTGGTGAATTATTATGGACAGTTTACCGCATTACTTGTTCAGGTTAAATTCAGGGCACATTTCATCGTGTGAAAGTTACGATGACAGAAATAAAACAGGTGACTGTTAGAAGGTAGCGGGTTTCTATATTACCAGTATATTTTGAGGAAACACATTGCTTTTGAGGTCACATAAAATCAATTCATTCAAGACAGCTTAAAAAATATCTACGTTTGATTTCTTGGAACAATGGTACACTGATACCCCTAAAGGAGATTAGGTTGAGGGTCAAACTATTTCATACAAATAATATATTTAATCAATATCTATAAAAGTTAAAAGACCCCGTTTGCTAAACAAACTTCTATATCAAGATACTAACATCCTCTAGAGAGAAAATGACTGTCTATGTCAAAGGTCAAATTCATTTTCATAGGCATTTATCTTCTTTATAGTGAGTACCATTTTCTTGAGACATCAAACTTTGCTTACTTGTATTTCATGCAAAGGAATTGAACCTTTTATGATACGACAGTTCGATTCAGATCAATCTTTGGGTTCTTTGCTCCGATTGCGTGTGGATCTTTTTATCAGTATCATTTAGATAATTGAGGTTGTAAAAATATTATGCATTGCTTTTATTTCAAAGTGTTTTGTTTTCATTTAATTGTTATAATACATATTTTTGTTTCTTTTCCCTTTCAGTTTGGGATAAGAAAAAAAAATCTGTAGCATTATAATGAAGATGCCAGATGGAAACCATTCATGATTAAATATATATATATATATTTTTTTTTTTGGACATTTTAAAATTATAGGTAACGATCAGCATTTTAGGAATTTTATTGTTGCTTAATGATACCTATTTCTGTATATTCAAATTGAAAAAAGAACAACTTGATGAAGTCAACATGCAAGCTAACCTTCCTACAGTGCCTAAAGTAAAAAAAAAATGTTTAGTGAGCCTCTGAGGTAGCTTAAGAAGAACTAGTGTTCATTGTAACGGGGACCGTTACAGATGTTCCCCAAACGGTTTCCGAGTCCCTTTTTGTGTTCAGTTCCTGCAAGACATTTTTTTGAAAATATGATCAGTATCAAAGGATTTCACCAAAGATTATTAAAGCTACAATGATGTCAAATATATGTCATTTAACGCATTGTATGCGCACCCACGTTCAAACAATGTTCAAAATTTCAAAGGATTTGTCAAAAAACAAGAAAGATTTAGTTTCATCCAATCAGAGGAAAGCGCACGTGCATGCGCGTAAGATCTTGCTATTTTGCACGATGGCCGATAACAGCCTGTCTAAAGTAGAATTTCAAGACCTATAATTTTGTCTTTTGTACATGGAATTTGTACAGGTACAAAA
Source organism: Saccostrea cuccullata (assembly GCF_032062105.1). NCBI lineage: Eukaryota > Metazoa > Mollusca > Bivalvia > Ostreida > Ostreidae > Saccostrea > Saccostrea cuccullata. The sequence goes on along the minus strand of NW_026931057.1, from coordinate 105,082 downwards.
ATATAAAAAAAAAAGTCGACACAGCCTATATTTTTGTCCAATGTACATGTACATTTCTAGAAATTTGTACATGTACAAAAATATAAAAAGTTCTTTCGCAAAAAGTCAAAATGTACATGTACGATTCTTAAAAGTTGACAATCAAATTCATGGCGGTATATACAAAAGATATTGTCACTATAACTACAATTACAAGTACTCCCTAATGTAAGACTAAAATTTTTCCCAGGATTAATAATAATATTGATAATAATGACAAAAAAAAAAAAAAGTAAAAACAATATGCTCCCAAACTTCGTTAATGTAGCTTATCATTTAATGACTGATTTAAAATAAAATCTTTAAGATGTACTGAATACACAATTTTTGAATTTTTTTTTTTTTTTTTTTTTTGAATTAATTTATTTCATTTTAATTTTTTGCAATTATGTAATGTCGTAGGGTCGTTGGATTTTATATACACACAAGCACTGTACATGTTGGGATCGATGAAGAAAGTTCTGCCAAAACATAATTTAATTAAACTATTGTTAGCTGTTACCCAATACTTATCATTTGCACCCTCAAAGTTTGGCTTCTCAGCATATCAATCATTTTCACCTTGAGGTAAACAATTGCAATCAAGCATGGCGATTGGGCTTTAAGACAATACCTGATTATGATAACCGTTCATCCAAGTAACTTTCTTTCGATGCATGCATTGTTTTAATGTGAATGAAATGCGTAAATTCTCCATTTCTTTTACTTGAAATTAAATTAAGATAAAAGAACAAAGTACAGTATTGGCCAAAAAATGCCGACTGTCAGACCTGCTCCGTTCAAAACATTTTAAATAGCTTAGAATTTTTAGAATTAAATGATATATAAGTGATATTCCTGATTCAAAAGTATGCATTGGTAAAAAAAAAAAAAGCTCAACTGTACTTTTTACAGCAGAAGGTCGAGATTTTACGAAGAATTTTGACGCGACGTTATACGTTTAACGTGTAGTAAGCGAATCTGAAAATCCTAACTTACTCGCTAGGACACAGTTTATATTAAATATAGATTTAAGAAATTAAGTTGTTAATTTATTAATTCGTCATTGTTGTTTTGTTTTTGCTTTTTTTGTTTTGTATTTATTTATTATCATTATTACTTGCAATGTAATCATCCATGTAAGTTCCCCGATTTAGTTGATGAGAATTATTAAAAGTCCAACAGAGGAACGATGAGAAAAAGAAATAAACTGTCTGTTTGCTTTCATGTTATTGCAGTGATTATACGGTTTGAATAATACAAAAAATAGCTATTTCTCTTAAATAAATTGATGAAAATTTCTACATCAAATGTAGTAAAAAAAAATGTACTGATAAAAAAATCGATGTTTCCCTGGCATTAAAAATGTTCAATTCTCAAGAAAATGGTATACAAGGTGCAAGAACAGAAAACTCGAATGTCAAGATGATATAATTTATATTACAATTATTGGATTATAGTATAGAAGACTATGGTTATATTTAATGTACAGGAGAAATCCCCCCTCTAATGGTCAATTTATAGAAATGCGAGGGATTTCGATCCCGATTAAAACAAGCTAATTCAGAGAATTTGTGTCCCCCACTTAGGGAAAAAGTAAACCAGTTCGGGGGGAGGGGGGGGGGTTCGGATCCCCTTAAATGAATTCGTAGAATTATTAAATGTATACATGTATACTGAAGCAAATGAAATATGCAAATATGAATATAAAGGTTTGATTGCTAATTCTTTATTATGTGTATTGAAGAGTCTTTATATATGGAATATTTATCACACTGTTATGATGATTTTATGAGTTTGTACAAGCCAGACCTCATAAATTTTTCATTGCACATGCTGACTACTATCATTTAGTAAAAAAAACCTATTTCGAAAAAAAAAAAGATTAGATCAACGGGGATGCGAATCCAGGCTCTCTTACATGTGAAGCGAGAGACATAACCACTACACCACGGCGCCGCTTTAAACTAGCGTAAATTTTATGCAAAGATGAAGTCACATACATGTATATATTCACGTTTGATATTGTCAAAACTTTACACAATGTATGGTGTCTTATTTAACATTCATTAAACAGTTCTATTAGATGTAATAAGAATATAAAGTCCACGGAGAACCTGTTTTATACGTAATAACTCGCCTCATGCCCCTGTCCTAAAAATAGCGACATGTAATACAATAAATACTGATAAACAAGCGGGGCGGGACACTTTGAGAGGGGTGAGAGAGGTCCTAGGGAGTTTTGGTATAACATTTACATTGCAAAAGCTCAAAATCATCTTAAAATATCGCCCGGAAAAGATAGTGTTTCATACAGACAGAATGTATAAATTTACGACCTTGAACTTTGACCTTTTGACCCCAAAATCAATACAGGTCTTCCTTAGGACACAGGGAATTGTTATGTAAAATTTCATTGCAAAATCTCAAAGGGTTCTCGAGATATCGCGCGGAAACGAAAGTGTTATAACAGACAGAATTTGCGAATTTATGACCTTGACCTTTTACCTTTTGACCTCAAAATCAATAAGGGTCTTCTTCAGTCCACAGGGAGTTGCTAAGCAAAATTTCATTGCGAAAGCTCAAAGGGTTCTCGAGATATCGTGTGGAAACGAAAGCGTTACAGACAGACAGAAAGACGGACGGACGGACGGACAGACCCAAATTAATATCCCCCACTTTTCAAGCGGGGGACAAAAAAATATAAGCACTGTTAAAATCAGATAATGGGTACGTGAAATCGATTGTTTCTGAGATATATTCATTTATATCCTGCTTGATGACAGAGGTATACGTACAATTTAAATGTAACCCACCCCAACCCCAACCCCCCACCCCAATTGAGCTTAATGAGGTCTTATCATTTATATATTTTTGTTTTGATAAGACGTGCAAAATAATATTTGATAAGACTGAAAATGAATAAACAGTAAATGTTTTGATTCAGAAGTGTTTTTTTTTTGGGGGGAGTGGGGGGGGGTTGGGGGGTGGTGGGGGTGGGGGGTTATAAATCGGACTTTCAGTTCAGACTGAATAACATAACAGGCATTCTTTCAATTCGCTCAAAAAGTTTTATAAACCTTATCGGAAATTATGATTATTTTAGTATTCAACTGATTACTCTACTCGTTTCTCACTTGAAAGGCTTTCTACATTTTCATTTAAGTCCGTGTAAATACTTACATACGTATAAGAGTCATTTTTATATATGTCTACATAATATTATTCAATACATGTTGACAATTATGTCGGATAAGTATAATCGCTCGTAGATTATTTTTTCAGAATCCTCACCTTCTTAATGTAAAATAAAGTAAGCAAAACCAAAAACCAAAAAACACCAACAACCTGCAATCCCCATATACTAGTACCCGGGAAGCACGGATCTTTTCATTAGTTGGCCCATGACAACCCCCTCCCCCATAAATAGATATTTCCGTTTCTGAGAGCGTTGCAGTGACGTAGCATCATTTTTGAGCGTGAAGGAGGGGGGGGGGGGGGGGGGGCTGCCAAGGAGAACAAACTCACTTACCGGGAAAAAGTTGACAAGAAAAAAAATAATGATAATAACAAAAATTTAAAAACCCAAAATTGGGGAGAAATTGCCCACACTCGGAAGTCAAATGTCGGGAAGGGAGGTGTAGAGGCCAACTTCTTTCAGTACTTTTTTTCATACATTATATACTACATGTACTTTACCCTTATTTAACTGTACTGTAACAAAAAGTTTGGTAAGGGAGGGGGGGGGGGGGCAATCGGCCTTTCATTGAACATTTCCAATTGTAAAATGTTTGGAAAAAAGTGCCCCCCCCCCCTCTGTTGCTACGTGCCTATCTTGATATTTTTTTATTTGAAAGAGTCGCTAGCGTTTTCTTTAGCAGTTGTACATTGGCTTTTCTTATTGTACATATGTAATTTCTTGTATTTCCCAATATACGCCATACGGTATCTGTTTTCTAAAGTACAAAATTTATTGCATAATGTTACTTGTATGGAGTGGTTGTATTTTATCTCCATAAACATGCATTAATATGGTCGCAATATAAGGATTATCGCAAAATATGTATAAAAAAAAGATGCTAGTTTTTCTACATGAACTTCATCATCACAAATTACATTTAAAGTGTATTGTCTATGCAATCGAATCACCAATATACCTGGATTTACGTCGTGCGAAATGCATTTACATGTATCTGTGTATATAAAATATGTACTGTTTACGGATATGAAAATTTTACAACACACTCAGATTTTTTTTCACAGGGAAAAACTAAACAGCAAAGTTGTCCAAACACTTATTTCATTGCTGACAACTTTCAAAGACGATCTGCTTTCCTTCGTAACAAAGAATCACATGGATTCTGCCCTATCTGTTTGACTCTCTACTGTTAATCGTTTAAAAATCTGAAAATCCATGAATGAAGGGGGGGGGGGGGCTTAGCTTGATGACAAGTCTAAAGCTGCTGAATGTCTCTGACCATTGTCAGATAAATTTCAGAATTCTACGAACATGTACATGTATACATTGTATGTCTTTCTTTTTTTATTAACCAAATAAGCACCACTCTTTCCCCGATATACATGTACCACTGACTTCTAAATACCGGCATATATTTGTGTTACAAACATGTAATTTAAGACTTTGTGGACGATTCTGCACGAAATATTTACAAAAGTTACAATAAATAAAAAATTGAGTTTGCATGCGCTGCGGCTATTTCGGACTATTAATGTGCATTTGTACTATCTAGTATTAGGAAACTTTTTTACAAGGATTGTTTTTTTTTTTACCAAATTGATATCACCTACACAAGATTTACATCATGTATATAATATTTATTTTTCACAATTAAAGGCTAAAAAACAGTGATTGATTTGGCATATCAAAAGGTAATCGAAAAGTTTATTCAATGTATTTACATTTTATTGTATTTTTTATGGTTATCATATGACTGTTCGGAGGTCACGCTATATGCATGATTAGTAAGACTACATGTACATACATTGAAGAAGACTCGTAGAAGACAATATTATACTTTAATACTGAGGTACATGTATCACAGATTTTTAATTACTCTTGTAATAATTAAATTTATATTTCAGTACTGTTTTTCAATAATACATGTACAGCCGGCGGACACTGAAGTGCGTACGATGTACAAACAGCATAAGCACAAGTCGCATCTTTAACTACAATCCACAGGCCTTAGATCGCTTAGAAAAAAAATTGAGGTGTTGAAAAAAAAAATAAAGGTATGGAACTCTTTTCATGGGGTACCTACTTTCGCCAATAAAATTCTTTTAAATCAAATGCTTTACAATTTTACTTTCTATCCATATCTATTCAAATATAAACAAATTTCATTACTAACAAAGTTCATTCCGTAATTCCTTATACTTCTCGAGATATTCTGAAATCAATTCCCAAATTGACATCAATGTTTTTACTTGACATCAGCTTGGGCCTTCACTAATTGTAAAGCGGGAACGAAGGGACAAATTTTCCCCGGAATTTATTCTAAACTCAATGAACATTTGCTCATTTGCATTCAAGCTTTACAAGGTTTTTCTTTAATTTGATCATATGGTGTAACTAAGTCACAAACAACATTTTAGCGGTCTAATTGTTTTGAAAATCGAGAGGAACATAATGCATTCCGGGAAAAATTCGTTCTACCATGGCTTCATTTAAATTCATAATCAACATGGCGGTAGTTGTTGATGTACACGTTTTCAAATTAATTTTTCGCAAAAGGAATATTATTACGGACTTAAGGTTAAAATCTGGAGTAAGAAATCAACTTTAAATTCTTGAAAGATTTTGCAAATACAATGCAACTCTTTGCCGCACTTCAAATACCGTCTGTTTACATGTGAATGACCAGGGGCCCAAGCTAATGTCGAGTAAAAGAAAGTAGGTCATTTTTGAAATTGATTTCAGAATATCTCAAGAAATATATGGAATATCGGAATGACATTTGGTAGAATTGAAGAATGTTTATCTATGAATAGATTTAAATAAAAAGTAGAATTTTAGAGCATTAGAATAAAAAATATTTTATTAGCGAAATTAGGTACCAAGTGTAAGAGTTCAGTACCTTTATTTATTTTTACACACACAATTTTTTTAAGCGATCCAAAGGCCTGTGCTACAATCTATTCTTTGTTTTCAAAATATTTTATTTATATTTATAGGTATTTATACAGTTTACTATGTCCTATGATGGGATTTTATAATAATGAAATAATGAAATCTCATTCTGTGTAAATTAAGCGTCATTGGCATCGAATCAGGAACATTGCGTCGGAAGAATATCTTGATCCATATGCTAACTTTTGTAAAATTCATATCGATCACAGGTGACAACCAACACTATTTTAATAGTGTACCTAAGATATGTAATGATGAAGTTATATGCAGAGTACAAAAGTGGTTGTTGCATGTGAAAGGGTCTAATTTCAGCAAAGATTACTCATTTTTCAGCATAATTTAACGATTTTGCATGACCATTCGATGTTTAGCGCGTATTAGTGACGTCATAGTTAAAAATTACGTCATTTTTGTACCTGTAGAATTTACTTCGCATCTTCCTTACTTTAATGCATAACATCAAACAATGGTACAAAGATGATTAAAATATCGTATTATTTGCGGCGAATTATTGCTAATACCATATTTTCTTTTTTAACATTGTGCCACGTCTATGTAATTGCAACTACAAGGTAAAGTTGACGAATGTTTACTTTTAAACGGGAGTGCTTTTGGGTTTCCGTGCTTGACTAACCAAAAAAATCACAAACGGGCGGGGATAAAAAAAATCACAATTATAAATTACATTTTTATTACAAGTGCAAGCGCTTAAATTCATTTGTGCCAATGTATTCCCAATTGCGTTTGCGCTACAATACATATGCGCCAATTTTTCTCGTTTTATAGTAATCATAATTTTACAATTGTTTCAATGAACAATGAACAGTAAAAAATAAATGGTCACTTTATGTCTACAATGAAAAGTCTCTGATTGAAAGCTGTTGCTCTTCATATTGTTACCTATCTGGTCCTCGGACGTGTTGGACTGAACATCAGCGTACTTTTCTCCACTCGTCACCATTTCTGACAGAGGATCCTGCTTATCTTCTTCATCTGCAAAATAAAACAGAAATTATTAGAGTAAAAATTATGTTAATTGTTATTTTTAAAATAGATCCCAATGTTGACCAATTTTTGGCCATTTTTTTTATATTTTTAAAAAATAGTATTTAAGATATATCTGATATATATAATATCTGAGATTTAGTGTTAAATCATATCAGTAGGACCAGCTGATTCTTGTCTGTACGTAGAGTGAACACTACTTCCAAGGCTGCTCTTGGATAAAAAAAAATTGCCATAAATATTTAAGATACTTTACTGCAAAGTTCTCTAAACTTCTTGCATAAATATGAAATCATTTTATAATGCTATGACTTCTATATATTTATCTTTAAAATCGAAGCAGATAAGCTACAGGTATTTGAAATCTTAGTTTTTCTGTTTTTTTCTTTTGTCCATCAAAAGCAATAAATTAAATAGAATAAAAAAAAATCCCAAAAACACACTACAATACTAGAGGCCCATGGTCCTTATAGGTCACCTGAGCATTATGCAACAATTTCCAGTTATTGAATTTGATTCATGCTTTAAGCCAGATGCAATGGCATTCACAATTTTGAAAAAGGCACCATTGATCATCATAACAATACACTAAGCAGTTGCTTAGCTTGGTTACTAAATACCTATAGGCAGGGTAGGGGGTTAAAAAATGCATATCAACTAATCAGTAATATTCAGTAATAATTAGTAGTGCCCTTACCACACATGAACGCCTGACCCTAAGGCCTAAATCCACACACTGCACAATTTTTGAAAAGGCATCCTTGCTTTTCAAAAATATTTGATTAATACCAAGGAGCAGATTTCAAACAATTCAAACATTTTCAGTACATAAGTACAGCCTCCCCCCTCTATGGTAACATGACCCTAAATCCTTGAAAGTCACAATTCTGCAAGATTATGGCCCTTGCTCATGATAACTATATAGGTAGTTCATCTGCCTCTATCATACCCAGAGACAGAGAAGAAAGTTTTCAAAGATTTAATGTGTTTTCACTCTATAATCAATAGAGCCCAACACCAAAACCCCTGCCCCTGGGGTCATAAAGTTCACAATTTTGGTAGAGGCACTCTTGCTCATCACAACTATACACTAAGTTAGTTAATTTAATACCTAGGCGCAGAGAAGAAGATTTTCAAAGGATTCATGTATTTTCACTATTTAATCAATAGAGCCCAACCTTAACACTAGAACCCCTGACCCTGGGGCCATAAAATTCACAATCCTTTGGAAGAGGCATTCTTGCACATCAAAACTATGTATTTAGGTGATTTAATTAATACCTAAGAGCATAGAAGAAGATTTTCAAAGAACTCATATATTTTCACTATATAATCTATAGAGCCCCGCCCTAACATCAGAACCCCTGACCCTGGGTCCATAAAATTCACAATTTTGGTAGAGAAATCAATGCTGATTACAATCATTTAAACGGTTTGACTGCTCGATGTCCAGGAGTAAAGAAGAAGATTTTTAAAGATTGCATTAATTCTAGTGGTTTTGGCCCCAATTCTCAGGCCCTAGGAGGGCAGGGATCATGAAATTCACAATTTTGGTTCCCCTTCACCCATAAATACTTTGTGCCAAATTTGTTTGAAATTGGTTCAGTGGTTGCAGAGAAGAAGCTGAAAATGTTCAAATGTTAACACACGACGAACGACGGACGACGCATGACTGACGACGACGGACAAAAGCGGATAGCAATAGGTCACCTGAATTCAATAAAAGGTATGGATTCTGTTGAGAAATTAAAGAAATGTAATAATATTCATATACACACATAAATGTGTTCATTCTACGAGAGCGTTTACGTACTTTATGCAAAAAATTAAAATCAGGTAAAAAAAAAAAAAAAAAAAAAGGTTGAAAAGACCGGTTGTGTTGATAATACATGTAGCAGGAAATGAAATTAACAATGAATTTACAGATTTAAAAAAGTCTTATTTTCAATTTTATTTAGTGATTTTTTTTCTCTTGTTTTACATGTATACCCTTGTATGTATTATTTCAACGCACTTTGAAAAATTACGCACTTTGAATTTTTTTAAAAATACGTGTTAATTTGGAACCAAATCAACACACTTTGCAAAAATAAAAATAAATTTCTTTTCAATGTGCATTAATATCAACAACAAAAACGCACTTTGAAAAAAATGTGTATGGTTTGGTCAATATTCTTGCAAATCTTAGGTATGATGAATAATTGAACCTGTTTGATAAATCTTCATTGATGAGGTCACAACAGGATATGAAAGTAAGTGATTAAGATTTTTCCATACTTTTAAAATTATTTCTCTTTTAAAGGTTTACTTCACTTATTTTTTTTTAAGTTTGCATGCATTTTATGAAAACTAAATTTATTGCGAGTTTTCAACATCATACCAGTATTGAATAAACATATATTTGAGTGTAGATTAAGCATCGGTAACCAGAGGGTTGGTGGGGGGGGGGGGGTAGGCACAAAAATGTTTAAACAATTTACATACTATAGGGATTGCAATTTGGGGCTTAGCTTTGGAGGGGAGGGTCCACTTTTAATTCGCTACCAACGGCTATATACAATGTATAAGATAAAAAAGAGTCAAAATGAGAGACCTTCTACTTGTCTGCTCCTTGTTCTCAATGAGGATAAATGATTTCACAGTGAACATGTAAATTATAAAGTTTTTCGAAAGATATAATCATGACAAATTGAGTCTCTCAATTACTAAAACCTAAATCTATAATTTTTTGTTTATTCCTTTTTAATCAAAGTGTTTTAAATGTCTCCATGGTAGAAAAATGTTGATATACATTCTTAACGCACTTTGAAAAAAAAATCCGTTGAGTGAAGCCCAAATGTAAGGCACTTTAAAAAAAAATAATAAAATGCGTTGATTTTGTCCGAATTTTAACGCACTTTGAAATTTTTTTATATCGATATTTGGAGTACGGAAGCCTAATTATGCAAAATAGAAAGCAAATCGAAGTTATAGAATAAAGAAAACGACATTATTAAATAAGGAAAAACGAAATTCTTGAATAAAGAAAACGACATTATAGGATATGGAAAAAAAATGAAATCATTGAATAAAGAAAACCAACATTTTAAAAGAAACACTGAAACTAAAATACGGACTTTATAGTTGTGCATGATAAGGGCCTGAACCCATGAATCATTCCATAAAGCACACGTGTTATGAAGCATAACATTTTTAGATCTGATTTTGTTTCGACATCGTGTGGGGAAATGAAAAATTATGAATTAGATAAATCTCAAATTGACAACGTAGAAAAAATATGTGTATGCAGCCCAAAATTTGCATTCTGTGAAAAATTCATTTCTGTTGAATTTCTAAGGGAACTTGTTGCTGTGTCGCTCCCCACAACGTCAATGTTGTTTGGACATGGCGAAGATGGCTGTTGCTTAAATTAATGACAAGAATCGCTAGAAGGTCAAGACCTTATGTATCGTATTAAGGAATTCCCCACAACTTAATCTAGCGTCGGATCTGTGTGTCTATTAATCTTAGGTTGTGGAAACTATAAATAGAAAAATAATTTGATAACTTTGTGGGATTTGTATTATGCAAGTTTTTGCTAATATTACTGACTTATAAACACAGTTTGAGAATATATGAAAACAAGTACATGTACTAGTACTTAGTACATCACTTCTCATTTTGCTTTAATAAAGTTACCAAGAAATCGGAAGTGTTTTGCTTTAACAAGCGATCATTATAATCTGCTTATTGTAACCACTTTTACTTGTTTAATTTTTGCACCTGTTCTCTTTATACACTTTTTATAAAAACAAACACACCATTATTAAATTATTTTGTTTTCCTTTATTTAATAATTTCGCTTTCTTTATTTAGTAATATCCTTTTTCTTTATTTAATAATTCCTTATTTGTCTTTAAAGATTTCTTTTTTGTTCGATTATTTACTGATTTCCGTTTTCTTTATTTTATGATTTCGTTTTTTATTCATTTATTTTTGGTTTGAAATATTGGGCTTCCATACTAATGAATAGAAGATGCGAAAGGAAGTGTACAGTGTATTTATACCGGTCTTTAATATTTTAACTTGGGCTTCTGGTGGTATATAAATATTTATGTTGAGTTCTTAAGGTAACAAAATTTCTGAACGGAACACAAAGGAGACAACATTTAGATTTTATTTTATTTCATATGTATCCATTACTATGGAGAAGGTCCTATACATAATAATTAAAATCAAACAAAATCATACGAAAGATTTTGAAATCAATTTTTTTGTTTATGTAAATAACAAATCTTATGTAATATGTAAACAATATCACTTTGTGTGTTTAAATGATTTCTGTTTCTAATACAAAAAAAAATATTCAAAATAATCAACAAAAATTTGATAATGAACCTGTTGATTCTTCTTCTCTCCCTTGTGGTAAATCTTTCAATTCTGTGCAGATATAATAGGCAGGTTCAATAAAGAAATACATATAATACTTTTTCTAGAACTGTTACAGTATGTTTATTAACGAAAAAGTAAATTCCTCATTTAACGTTGCTACCAATGATAAAAGACATTAAAAAACAAGATGTGTTTGTGAAACACTTGGCGCCCGGCGGCAACAAAGTTCGGAAAAAGCTATTTTTAGCATTAAGGTCACAGTCAAAGTCACAAGGTCATTGGCCTTGGTTACATTTGGAAGAACCTGAATAGTGGAGTTTGCATACAAAATATGAAGTCTCTATCTTTCATGGTTCAAAAGTTATGGCGAAGGTTAAAGTTTGCAGAAAAAAAGGTATTTTTAGCATACAGGCCACAGTCAAGGTCACAAGGTCATTGACCTTGGTGTCATTGGAAAGAGCTTAATTAGTGGAGTATGCATACCAAATATGAAGCTTCTATCTTTCATGGTTCAAAAGTTATGGTGAAGGGTAAAGTTCGGGACAAACAAACAAACAGCCAGACAGAACAAAAACAATATACGCCCTGGATCTATCGATCCGGGCGCATAAAAAGTCGGGATAAAATGTTTGTTAATGTCAATTCTGATGTTCAGAGCAGAAAAGATCAATGAATAACGAACGCAGAAAATAAAAAGAAAAGCTTACAGTCAATGTAAGTTATACACGGTAAAGTAAAATTAAAGAGTTATTTCTCTTGTAGTTTCCACACAAACCTCAGCGGGATCCCTTAAATATATTTTAGTTTTATTTATTTTTTTTATGTTTAAGAAGATTCGGTATAAAATCTTGCTGACATGAGCATGATAAATACAAAAAGTAGTGAATTTCATCATCTTAGCCGTTCTTGAATATACAGTTTGAAGTACATTGATGCTGATCATTTGGATACATTCCTTCTAATTTTTTTTTTTTGAATTGGTAGGAGAAGAAAGTAGTGCAACAAATGATACAAGTTCCTTAATTTTCAATTTGCAGACTTGCCTGAAAAAAAAATTGTGAAGATGTACTATACTGAGCCTTATACTTGTTGATAAGGAATATCTTTCTATCAAATTAAAATTGCTTAGTAAATGTAAGAAGATCGTGCGAATTATTTTGTGTATCATAACCTAGTAAGAGTCAGTAATTCCCCTGCTCTAACTTTCATTTTCAGAGGTTCCCGCAGACAGATGCATATTGCTAGAAAACGAATCTGACATGCCATCTCGAAATTTTAACCAAAAAAACCCAACTTGAATTGCTTTGATTTGAGGAGTCACTAACTGCTGAACGAAAATTAGAGACATTACTTGAATGAAAGTGTCTGTTTGTCTTTCTCATCAGAGGATGCATCTAAAAATATATTTTATAAATAACTTTTTATTTTTTAATGTTTTAATTGGTTTTGCAATTCTTGGTGAATTATTATGGACAGTTTACCGCATTACTTGTTCAGGTTAAATTCAGGGCACATTTCATCGTGTGAAAGCTACGATAGCAGAAATAAGTAGTGACTGTTAGAAAGTAGCGGGTTTCTATATTACCAGTATATTTTGAGGAAACACATTGCTTTTGAGGTCACATCAAAATCTATTTATTCAAGACAGCTAAAAAAATATCTATGTTTGATTTCTTGGAACAATGGTACACTGATACCCCTAAAGGAGATTAGGCTGAGGGTCAAACTATTTCATACAAATAATAAATTTAATCAATATCTATAAAAGTTAAAAGACCCCATTTGCTAAACAAACTTCTATATCAAGATACTAACATCCTCTAGAGAGTAAATGACTGTCTATGTCAAAGGTCAAATTCATTTTCATAGGCATTTACTGTCTGCTTTATAGTGAGTACCATTTTCTTTTGACATCAAACTTTGCTTACTTGTATTTCCTGCAAAGGAATTGAACTTTTTATGATACAACAGTTTGATTCAGATCAATCTTTGGATTCTTTGCTCCGATTGCCTGTGGATCTTTTTAACCGTATCATTTAGATAATTGAGTTTGTACATAGGCAATTTAGCCACATATGATCCACATATGCATTGCCTTTCATATGAAGATCATATGTGGATCATATGAGAATCATATGTATATACAATCATATGAGAATCATATGTGGCCAATCATATGAGAATCATATGATCATACATATGTTAATCATATGAAGTAATATACATGTATATGATTCTCATATGAAAGGTCCTACATATGAGAATCATATGTATATTTCGGCAGTGGTCATATGAGAATCATATGAAACTGATCGTATGAGAATCATATGAAAACATATTCACTAATTTGCCCTTGTTATACTCAGGTAAAAATCATATGAATATTTTGACAGTGATCATATGAGGATCATATGAAAAAGTGATCATATGAGAATCATATGAAACAGTATTCACTAACTTGCCCTTGGTATACTCAAGTAAATTTGCAATTTCAATAATATATCTCAATAGTAATTTAAATGTACATCAATTTCAAAAGAATTTGTTAGCAATAACATGTTAAGTTCTACTCTGTTTAACACCTACCCCCCCCCCCCCTTTCCCTTATATAAAAAAAGCTTTCACAATTTTCTTTTTCTGTAATAATGCATATCCTAGACAAAATTGATAAGGAATATATTTATTTGCTTTTTATTTCAAATCTTTTGGGTTTGGGTTTATTACTTGAGTAAATTAAAAAAAAAATCCGTATTTTTCCCGGACCGGTTTTGACTTCTATCGGATGAAAGTGTACGTCATGTTTGACGTCACTGCTGCAGCACTCGAAGTGCTGGATGTTGGAAAAAGTAAGTAATCTCCTAACAATTTTTTAAAGACCTTTAATTCATATCGTTTAAATATCGTTTCATTACGGTTACAGGTTCGTATGAACTCATCTCTCTAATAGTCTCAACACTTGTAATTGTTAAATTAATGCATTTCGTAAACCTACATAACGTTAGTGATCTGTAAGTAATTTTGGATAAATTTGTTTCTGAATGGATGTAAACATTACAATTTACATGATAGGCTAAAGGCATTACTTTGTTTTCTTTTTGTTTTGACTTTTGTTACGTACTGATTTAAAAGTGAAAGTAGAAACCCTATAGCAGTTTGGCGTTTTTGTATGTTGAGATCGTTATCAAGTCGATTCTTTCATCAACTTAATGATAAATGTCGATTCTTTCATCAACTTAATGACAAATGTTTGTTTTTATGGCCTATAGATGCATTCAACAACTTGAGTTCAGTGTCACCGTGCTACTTTTTTTATGGAGTCCACGAAGCCTAAAGCTGATAAGACTGGCGATTGATCAAAAAGCTGATTTGACAGAAGATTGCATCATCGCAATATCAAAGGTAAAAATAAAAACTTGCAATAAAAATTAAAAGTGTACATCTGTAATGACTCCTTTATGAAAAAATATTTCTTGATAATTTCTTTTTGTTCCTATTTAATTCTACATTGTTTGCATAGCTTCATCAAAAATAAATTCAACTCAATAATATAGAAGTTGTATTCTACATTATGAAACAATTTTAATCCAATAAACTTTTAAAATATGGATAGTATGAATAGAATGTGCTGGCTTTTAAAAGCTATGAAACTATACAATAACTTCAGGATGTATATACCAGTGGCAACTTTCAAGGTACACATATGCATGTGTATGTGTTGAAGGTACATCAGATAGCTAATCCATTGAATATTTACATCTATGTATTCATTGACTGACATTTATAAAAAAAAATTTCCAATACTAATAGAGAACCTAGTTTCAGGTAAAATGTAAGATATTTAAGACTATTGAGAACCTACAAACTTGTATGCTCTCTCTTTTTTGTAGTTTAAGTTTTAGTTATGCTTAGAAAATATCTACTGTGTTAATATTTGTTTTACAGGTTCAATATACAGGCAGCCTCTCATAAGAAAAAATTCAAAGATCATAGGCTTGTTTCAAAGTTAAGGTAACTACACACTGTTTAACAGACTTTGTTATATTCTTCCCAACAAAGTTTCTACTTGTCTGTAATTTTTTTTTGTCCCAAAGTAATATATTGTCAGAATCTTCTTAATTTTTGGCAATAATACTATTTGAACATTCCAAATTCAACTGACAAAAAAAAATTGCTTTTTTATGATTTTAATATGAAGCATATCTTCCAATAGTGTAATTGTCTTGCAAAATTCAATTCAATTGTCAAAGTAAAAAAAAATGCTTTTTATAATTTTATTATGAAGCATATTTTCCAACAGTGTCTTGCAAAATACATCATAGGATTTCACAAAACACCTAGTATAACATATATAACATTAGTTTTATCTCGTATTATATCTGTGTCGGTGAATTGGGAATAAATTTGTTCGCTGATGATGTTACTTTAATATAACTTGAAGAATTGGTTTTGTAATTTAAGAATTATTTTATTTTTATTTTTGAAATTTTTGTAGAGACCATTCTGTGCCACAAAGAAATTGTTCAGGAAGGGGAGAACTGGTGGATTTGCATTTTTGGTACAGTTCAAAGAGATTTTCAAAATGGTCAGATCAGACTGACAGAGGGAGGACAACTGAAAATATTGAAAAGATACAGAATGAAAAAGAACCTGGAAATATATGGAATAATTATAAAACGTGCAGGATGTACACAATGTTGTCTGAATTTGACCTGTAAAGATTTCCTATTCTTATTTGTATGATAGAATATCAAAAACTTGATTTTTCATAAATTTACAATAGAGACCACATGACAAATGTTATTGCTGATGTTTGAATTTTGCTGTGGACACTTTCATGTCATATGGTATTTTTACTGAAATCTTATAATTTGTACTCATTTTAGAATATGTTAAATACATGTATCGACAAATGCTACTGACTTGTTTGTATATTTTCTTGTTTAGAATGTACACTGTGAAAAATAAGTTATTTCTCTTGATGAAAATAATTTTATCAAAAAAGTTGTGTAAGCATTATAAGATATTTTAAAATATTTAACCAATGAAGATAGATCATTGTTGTAATGTAATGAATTTTCATCTAAAGCAGAAATATCTGATTTTTAAATGTGTACAAGAATGTGAAAAATATTGAAAGAGAACACACTTAACTGTTTCATGTGATTTACATATGATGCCCCTTTCATATGATTCTCATATGTAAATGGCTTGAAACACACTTAAGTGTTTCATATGATTTACATATGATGCCCTTTTCATATGATTCTCATACGTAAATGACTTGAAACACACTTAAATCGTTCATATGCAAATCATATGTAGTTATTTTCATATGATTCACATATGTGGATCATATGTAAATCATATGATTTGCTTCATATGATTCACATATGATGCCTTTTTTCTATGATTCTCATATGAAACCAATCATATGAGAATCATATGATACTCATATGAGAATCATATGTGGCTAAGTTGCCTGTGTAAAAATGTAATGCATTGCTTATATTTAAAAGTATTTTGTTTTCATTTAACTGTTATAATACATATTTTTGTTTCTTTTCCCTTTCGTGTTGGGATAAGAAAAGAAAAAGATCTGTAGCATTATAATGAAGATGCGAGATGAAAAACATTCATGATTAAATAGGTGTTATTTTTTTTTTTGGACATTTTGAAATTATAGGCAACGATCAGCATTTTAGGAATTTTATTGGTGCCCAATGATACCTATTTCTGTATATTAAAATTGAAAAAAAAGAATAACTTGATGAAGTCAACATGCAAGCTAACCTTCCTACAGTGCCTAAAGCAAAAAAAAAAATAAAAATTGTGTAGTGAGCCTCTGAGGTAGCTTAAGAAGAACTAGTGTTCATTGTAACGGGGACCGTTACAGATGTTCCCCAAACGGTTTCCGAGTCCCTTTTTGTGTTCAGTTCCTGTAAGACATTTTTTTGAAAATATGATCAGTATCAAAGGATTTCACCAAAGATTATTAAAGCTACAATGATGTCAAATATATGTCATTTAACGCATTGCATTGTTCAAAATTTTAAAGAATTTTGTCGAAAAACAAGAAAGATATTGAGACTTTAGTTTCATCCAATCAGAGCAAAGCGCACGTACACGCGCGTAAGATCTTGCTATTTTGCACTATGGCCGATAACAGTCTAAAATAAAATTTAACGACCCATAATTTTGTCTTTTTGTACATGGAATTTGTACATGTACAAAAATATAAAAAGTAAACACGGCCTATTTTTTTGTCAAATGTACATGTACTTCTAGAAATTTATACATGTACAAAAATATAAAAAAAGTTCTTTCGCAAAAAGTCAAAATGTACATGTACGATTCTTAAAAGTTGACAAACAAATTCATTGCGGTATCTACAAAAGATATTGTCACTATAACTACAATTACAAGTACTCCCTAATGTAAGACTAAAATATTTCCCAGGATTAATAATAATATTGATAATAATGACAAATAAAAAAAAAAAAAAAAGAGAGAGAAAAAAAAAACTGAGTAAAAACAATATGCTCCCAAACTTCGTAAATGTAGCTTATCATTTAATGACTGATTTAAAAAAGAAAAAAGAAAATCTTTAAGATGTACTGAACACACAATTTTTTAAAATTTTTTTAATTTGGAATTAATTTATTTTATTTTAATTTTTTGCATTATTAGTGATAAGAATTTCCGTGTAGTTATTAATTTTTTTTTACTATTCATCCGTTATGCTATATATTGGTTAAGTTACAACGTTTTCTTTTTTTTTTCAAACATGCCTTAACTTATCTATGCCAAATACAATGGGTTCTATAAAAAGAATAGAAATTTTATCACTTAATTGTTTTATATTAGATGTGCACAGACTAATTGTAAATTTGAGACATCAAATTCCTAATATTACCTGTCTGTACTAAATAAATCAGAATATACTGGGTCGTCTTATCTTACAAATTCAGAGTAATTCTTTACCTTCATTTCTTTTGTATTTCCAAATTCTTTTTATGAGAATCCACCGTGGTATCACAATGAAAAGAATAACATTAATGTTGATGGCTATTGAAAGTAAGGCAACAATTTGCCATCCTCTTGTTTCTGGATTTCTGCAATCGATAAAAATGCATATTCATTAAAATATGTTACAGGCTGTAATGCAACTAACAATCTTAAATTTTGATATTTATAAGCAAATAAGTTTTAAATCAGATATATCAGTATCAGGGATACAGTCATGTATTCGTTATGAAAAAAAAGGTTTGGCCTATAGGATAGAACAATTTTAAAGAAAAGTAAGATTAAAAAATCAATGTTAGTTGTTTTCTATCATAAATTTGCATTTTGAACCTGCATTTGATTATTTGCAACTTTGAAACTAACTTTTAAAATTGGCCTATATAGCATTTTGTCCGTTAAGACACAAATTTTTCATTAAATTTTGGCGGAGCAGGCTTGCCCTTAAATTGAATTATAAAATTTTGATAGATCTTGATCTAAGAAATATTCTAAAACAAGTTTTTTTTAAGGATCACCCATGTTCTGGGGTCGAAATACGTAAAAAAACCTTCAAAAATGTTAAAACCTATTCCTATCATACTGATTAATATTCATGGCATTTGCATTCATAGTCAGTAGAGCTCAGAAAGATAGGTCATAGACTCTCACCATGAACATTTTGAGTGTCCTGGTTCGAATCCGTCAGGCAAAACGTGTACAGTGCCGGGTATGCTTTTATGAAAACGTGAGAGGGTTTACAGACAAGAAAAGAGTTTGGTAAAGTCTGTTAACGTTATACGACCAGTTGTAAATACTTAGGCATTAAATATTGACCATCATACAACAGATTTATCTGTAAACACAGACTGAGGTAAAGGCAAATAAAAGTGATACATGAGAAGCTACAAGCCCATGGCCTAAATTCTGCGACCGGAACAGATATCGATACGCTATTTGTTATGATTAAATCAATATTAGGCTCATAGGTCAAAACATATATTTAACTAGAAGTATTCCCTGAAGCTTTATCAATTTTTGCAATTGTTTCGTTTTCCACACTAAAAAAAAATATTGGTAATAATTATTTAACATGTTCGGTTCTTCTGATTGAAAAGAACATATAAAATCAAAAGTGCTATAAAACGTCGCCTTGATATATCAATGGCTAATTATATATGTATAATGAAACTTTTTGTTTTCTCTTATTGCAAAGGAAAATATTTACATATATCTGTTTTTCTCTGTGATAGAACTTTAGATATGGTAATGGTCTTATAACTTCATAAAAAGATTTGCGCAGCTTAGTAATACACATGCTTAGGTTGCTTATTATTGAATCGATAACCTTGAATCAAGGATCTAAAATTTTCACAAAATGATTAATCACATCGAATAAACCTAAAAAGACACTCAATTCTTCCAAATTAAATGCAAACATCATATACTTCGTTTGCAGATTTATCGATTACATTTACATGTATGTTGTTTAAAGTTTTATTTGAAAACGTTTGTCATTTATATAATGTCAGCGCATGTAGGTAAAGGGCTTAAAGTAAAGACCTTTATTAAGCACTCATGTCAACTAAGAAATGAAGAAATTCTTTTCCATGCAGAAGCCTGTCGTGACACAGGGACTCGGTTTTCTGTGATCATATCCGAAAGACCGACAAGTTACTCTTTTTAGCCGGGCTTTGCTGGAAGCAAATAAGCATCATGTTCGAGTCTCTTCCTATAAAAACACAGTAAACAAAAACCAAACACAGGGACTCGGATTTTTGTTATCTCATCCGAAAGACCGACAAGTTACTCTTCATTTTTAGCCGGGCTTTACTGGAAGCAAAGCCATGGCTCTGGGCATCATGATCAAGTGTCTTCCTATAAAAACACAGTAAACAAAAACCAAACAGCATCAAAGCAGATGCTTCCGATCAACAAAATAGTCCCATTGCAAGACAATATTCAAACAAATATTTTTAAATCCAAATTGTTGGAAAAGTAAATGATCAATATTTTTGCTTGAGAATTAAACTGAAAAAGAAATTAAATTTGGATAATCGTGGTAAAAATTAATTGTTCACATACGCTGCTGGATGCATATTGTAAGCGAACTATTTTTCAATTTGGTGGGCTTTTCGAAATATTGAAATTGTTGAATAATTTCATGTTTAATATCGTTTTTGTCGATGTTACAATGTAATTATATTCTGTTTTGATTGTAAGCAAATCAATAGTATAGTTCATTGGAATTTTAAGAATAGGTATGCGTGAAGTCGCTTGACAATGTACTTGTATCGATCAGTGTCTCTGCATGTAGTTAGCGATAAAAGTACATGTACTGTTTGTTTGAAACTAAAATAATGTCTATAAATTACACATGTGCATTATTTTAACTATTCCAAGACTGAATTTTTCAATAAGGAGAAAAAAAGTGCTTATTAGATAGAAAATATATGAGAATTTCTTGTAAATATTATATTATAATTAATAATATAAATATTATTAAAGTTTAAAATCATAACATACATGTATGTTTGGGTCTAGACTGTTAATTTTAATTACTGGTACATGAGATATTGTATTGAATCATAACCATACAAACTCTACCTGTTAAAATAAATGACCAAAAGAAAATAAAATTAAATATGTACAAATATCGGATCAGACAAAGCCCGGCTTTCAGTTCTTTCAATACTTTGATTAAAGCTACGTATTGGCGAAAGTACAGTTGCTATATACATACAGCAATGAAAAGGCGTTCGGAAACTCACAATGCCTTCTTAATAGGCTACTGCATTGTGAGGTCGGACAAAAACAAAATCGCCTTGTCGCTCTCCAGACACTTTCATCTACCCGCCTTGTATACGTACGGGTTTCAGAAAACCCATTATGGTGAATTTTATTTCAATGAGTAATTGAAAGTACATGAAGATAATTAATACATTGACATCATAAAATATTTTTCAATCTTCACTGCTGTTTGATACTTGTAAGCCTTATTTCGTCCATGATACCTGTAGAAAAGAGACCGTCTACAGAAAATATCTTCAGCACCAATTAACGGAAAAATTTACAAAAGATGTCTTGTTTTGTACAATGGTTTCAATCTGCATCATGTTGTCCAGAAATGTATGTCAGAATTAATGCACAATATTCATCTAGAGTCAGTGTATACTAGTATTTGTAATGAAAAGGTGAAAATGATTTATAGCAATCGATATGGAACGGAATCACTGCCTTATAGCATAAAACTATGCATTTATTATGTCAATCTATCATTACGTGCTATGAACATATCTTTACGTTATGTCAATTTTTTATGGGGTGTTGTAAAAATATCTTTACATCATGTCAATGCTTCATTACATGAAGTGAATACATTCTTACATAATGTCATCACTTTATAACTTGAAGTTCAAAGTTCATTATGTGAAGTGAAAATATGTTTCCATTCTGTTAAAACTTTATTACGTGAAATGAATGTATCTTTATATTATTTCATTTCTTTAATATGCAAGGTCAAAATTGCATTACTTCAAGTTAATTTCGTTTTACATGTGTTCTATGATGAAATTTATCATTACCTTAAGTCAAAGTTCATTCACTTTTGTAAGTGTATATTCTATAATAACAAAGCATTATTACGTGATGTAAATGTATGTTTATTTTACGCCGAGGTCATCACAAAGTTAGGTGAAAACATCTTACTTTTATGTCATTGATTTATCACGTGATGTAAAAAGGTTTATAACATAATGTGAACATATGTTATGGAGACAGTCCCAGCGTTCCATATTATATCAACACTTTATTACATTATGTCAAAACTCCGTGATGTGGATATATAATTACGTTATGTCAAATCTTTCTAATTTGATTTAAGACTATCTTCATATTATGTTAACTCTTTGTCATGTTGATTCAAATGTTCATTACGTGCTGTAAAATACATATACATTATGTCAAAGTTGATAACCGTGTTTTCACGACGGTGAAGGGGGGGGGGGGGGTTCTGATTAATTAGGACGAATTAGAGACACATTATATGTGGGGGGGGGGGGTCTGGCTTCCTCTTTTTCTCCGACATAACTTTATCGTAGAAAATGTTCATTGAAGGGGTTTGAAATTCCGCCCCACTTTTTGCTGAAGTATAAGTGAATTTTTTTAGCACTAATTGAAGTTGCCACCCCCCCCTTTCACCCAAATAGGATTTCTGAGTTTGGGTGTTATTTTCTTCCTGCCTGACAAACCTCCCCCAACTTTCAAAAACGATGCAACGTTACTGGATCTAGTCAATCTAGTCATTTTTTAACCAATTCAGGTCCAGAATTCTGTTACTTAATTCTGCCAGTCCTTTACTGGTTCTTGAAAAGAGTAGCTATAGAGGGACGGTATGGTGTCTAAATTGGGGACCAGGGGGTGAAAGCCTTGAAGCTCTCAGGCTTTAGTGTTTTTTTTATATAAAACGTTTCAACTTATTTCAGTTATACTTTATGGGAAACTAATGCAATGTCCAACAAAGTAAAACAAATTGATTAATTTCATGCATATTTTGATCACTAAAAATGGAAGGACGGGATCCCCCCTCTCCCAACCCACACATCGGTGCACGTATGAAATACGATGTGTTTAATTAATTAGTTACACTTTTTTAAAGGAGGGTTAAAGACTGATAAGAAGCTTAGGACAGTATTTTGTAGTTAAATCAAAAGTTTCGGACTTTTCAAAATAAAATGAAAAAAATTGCTGCATTACACATACTGTTGATTTGCGATGATTATGAGATTAAACGCCTATTGAATTTCGACGTTAAAAAATTACAATTGTCAATAAAGACTCCACGGAAACATGATCCTACATGTATTTATAAATTTTCACCTGATATTTAATTAAGGAATTAATAAGTCTTGTGAGTAAATCAATATTTGATATATTTAATTCAAAATATTTGCATGTTTAACATATGTGCATGTAACATTGAAAACTCAAAACGAACTTTTAGGCATAACCTAAATCTTACGTCACACAATAAAGAGTTGAAATATTCTAAGATATACTAACAAGAGGCTAACCATTTTAGACACAATGTAAAGATACAATGGCATAACATAATAATGATTTGTCAAAAAGTTAGGGAAAATTGACATTATGTAATAGATTCCCGTCGTCCTGTAACATATTGATGACACAATGTAGTAAAGAATTAGCCACATGTGACAATTTGTTCAGATCATGTAATGAAATTCTGACATCGTGTTATGTCGACTTGATATTGAATTAAAGATTAAATTCACATCATGTAATGAACTACTTAGACCAAATAGTAGAGAGTGCACATAATGTAATGATGAGTTGAAATTTTATAAAAACATCTTTACATCACGTAAAATTGTTTTGACTTAATGTCGTAAAGATCTGATATAATGCAATGGAAGATTGGCGCAATGTAATTAAAATTCAAGTTAATGCCATAAAGACTTAACATAATGTAATGGAAGTTGACATTATACAATTATTGCTGTGTTCGAAAATGGCTAAATCATTGTATTGACCGAAAAAACAGCAATAACTGTTTTTTTTATATGATTCACTAATAAAATGATAAAACCCATTACTTGTTGGCATTCAATTAAGTCCTATCCGAAAACAATTAAGAGAAGCAGAATTAAAATGATAATCAACCTTGTAGGTCTTATTTATATTTTTTTATATACGAGGGTTGTCCCGTAAAATCGTGGACAAAGCGTTTTTCTCGAAAAGTAATGGGCGCACTAAGCTGAAAATTTCAGTAATTTTTTTATTTATCATATTTAAGTGCATGATAATTTTTTTGATAAAATATAGGCAAAAATGAGGATTTTATTATGCTTGAATGTGCACGGGGTAGTGTCCTACGGCGCACGGTCAAAAAACCAAGGTTTTATTAAAGAATGCACAAGTTTGAATTCAAAATAAAAGTTCTAAATACATAAGATTTGGATTAAAATTATCCTCATTCAACTCCACAATCAATTTTGTAGTCTTTGTAAAAATTTTAAGGCATTTGGTTAATTTTTGGCAGTTTCTCGACCATTCGAAATGGGAAAGTGGTAAATACAACACACGAAAAATGGCGATGTTTTATGACGTTACGGCGTACCAGAGAGCAGTTCAGTTTTAATTCGATGTTGTAATGACACTTTTAGAGACTTAAAATGACCATAGAAGAATAAAAAATTATAAAAATATCGCCATATCTTAAGCATACAATTGAAATAGGAGTTTTCTTAGCGAAGTCTTTTTGATCGAGTCCCTGGGGAGTACAAAACATACGGACAAACTCCTTATTTAATAGCAAAAGACGCTGTCACAGTGGACCGCCGATATGAGATTTTCTATTAGTTGAATGGTGGTATGAATATTGTCCGTAACTTACTAATAAATCTTCAGCAGATCGCATGAGGGTGCCAGTTGGTTCTTCCGACTGTTTATGGAGACTAAAGAATGTGTTTCAATGAAATTCCTAAATCTAAGTCGGACTCATCCAACTTCATTTTCAGCAAAGATAAAACGTAACGCTTTTTTAAGACACTTTGACGTTATAATCCATGCGCCGTAAGATGATACAATACATGGCATAAAATCTCATAATTTGTTTATTTATGCATAAATTTATCTGAAATTTGCTTTGTATATTACTAAAATATGTACTAAATACTAGTGAAAATTTTAGAACGCAGTGATGTTTATTTTTTATACTAGACAACTTGTCCACGATTTTACGGGACAACCCTCGTATAAAGTTTTTTTTAATCAATTTTAGTTGCCATGAAAAAAAAATTATGTCAGTTTTTTTAGGATAGATTTTTAAAGGAAGGATAATTATCAGGGAAACTGACTGCCAAAAACCTAAAAATTATTGTTCAGTAAAAGTGTCGGAGGGGTGTCTCTGCATCCCCTCTTACCACCCTCAACCGAAAATATATATTCGCTTGTTTTGTTCGCATGATAAAAAGTCATTGTAGTTTAAGTGGCTATCAAAAACAATTTGCATCAATTTGGAATTTCCCGATCTATTTTTAGATCAATGTAGAGGAAATAAATCCTTGTATTGACCTGGAACGTCACGTGCAGGTCAATACAACGTAGTATTTTTCTAACATAGTTGGAATTCAGCCAATCAGAGAGGTGGAAATTATTCAATCATATAATAAAACGCAATAGTAGTGTGTGTAAATGTCATACAGAGTTGACATAATGTAATGAAAGATTGACACAATGCAATTGTAGTGTGGATTAATGTCATAAAAAGTTGACATAATGTAATGAAAGATTGACACAATGCAATAGTAGTGTGGACAAATGTCATAAAGAGTTGACATAATATAATGGAAGTTTGACATAATGCAATAGTATTGTGGGTTAATGTCATAAAGAATTGACCTAATGTAATGAAAGGTTGACATAATGCAATAGTATTGTGGGTTTATATATTAAAGAGTTGACATAATGTAATGAAATGTTGACACAATACAACAGCAGTGTGAGTAAATGTCATAAAGTGTTGACATAATGTAATGGAAGGATGACGCAATGCAATTGTTGTGTTCTGCTATAAGGCAGTGACGGCGTTCCATAAATCGATCTGAAAGAGACATCTAACGAACAAAAAATAGTTGTTAACAATCGATAAGTATTCACACTCGAAAACGAGGAATATTCAGACTTTTTTTTTTTAAAAAAAGGGTGATTTATTCTATTGTAGATTAAAAAACTGTAAATATTATTGCTTTGTAGAATTTTTTTACTTGTGATTTCCTTTCTTTAATTCAAGGAAAGAATTGTATAAAACGATATGTCTTTATACTTTTTTCCTCAAAAGAGTGCGATGAATTCGAATAGATTACATAATAGTCGGCGTTCATCATGCATCATTTGTGTCATTGTCATTGAGTCATCATTTCGTAAATTCTATGTTCGATACAATGACCTTGTCAGCAAATACAATCATTTCTTATGCGTGAAAAGAAGAAAACACTTGCTGTGGCCTTCAACTCGACATTTAGATATATCGACGACGTATTGTCAATTAATAATGATAATTTCCATTCCTACGTCGACACGATTGATCCTGGTGAGCTTGAGATAAAAGATACCACAGAGTCCGACACTTCTGCTTCATACTTGGATATTTTACTTGAAAAAGACACTAATGGTAATCTAACAACCAAGCTATATGATAAACGTGATGACTTTAACTTATACTAAAATATACCTTCATCACCTGCATACGGTGTATATATATCTCAGTTGATTCGATACGCAAGAGCATACTCTACGTATGAACAATTTCTTAAACGAGGTAAATTATTGACAAGCAAGTTGATGAAACAAGAATATCAACAGTCTCGTTTAAAGTCATCATTTCGTAAATTCTATGGTCGATACGATGACCTTGTCAGCAAATACAATTTATCATTAAGTGAAATGCTGACTGACGTTTTTCACACCAATTGTTAGTCCATTATTCATACACTGACGACGGATTTTCTCCGTTATTTCCTGATCATGACAACGAGCACACGGCGGGTGTGACCGGTTGGCAGGGGATGCTCACTCCTCCATGGCACCTGATCCCACCTCTGATGTTTCGGAGGTCCGTGTTTGCTCTGCTCTTATTTTGTATACTGTTAAATGGACGTTGAGATTGAATACTGTTCGTTATTTCCATATCCTTTCTTGTCGTGCGTGTATACTTGCACATTTCTTCTCTGAAACCGCTTTACCTATTTTAACCAATTTAGGCTAAGGGTGAAGGGGTAAAATTGTGAATTTCAGAGTCCCTGGGGACGAGAGCTTTAAAAAAAATCGTCTTCTTTACTCCAGGACAAACAGCCGAGTGTATTACGCCGTGGGCTCTCTATAAAAACTGTGAAATCCATGGCCCCAAGTTCAGGGGTACTGGTGTTAGGGCGAGGCTATATAGATCTTATTGTGAAATTACATTATTTTAGGGCATTAAGTATCCAAAGTAAGCTAAATGTAAACTAATGACAAGCAAAAGTATCTCTTCAAAAACTGTGAATTTCATTGCCTCTGGTTAAAAACAAAACATATTCAACTGTTGAAAAAATTATTGCCTGATACTCAGGTGACCTATAAGGTCCGTGGGTCTCTTGTTCAGCGTTAGTGTTTTTTTTTTTTTTTTTTTTTTTTTTTTTGTTAAGTAAAATACGTATATTGTGTATCATTCAACAAATCTTACCATCATGCCACAGAAGTTTGTTGGAAGCTTTAATTTTTTTTTCTCAAATACAAGACGTACTTATATAAAAAGTACATTTATTAATCTGTATTTATCAAGAAGTAAAATCAATGTTACATAATGACCATACCAAACAAACCAAATAACATAATTTGTGCATTTTTACCAATAGCAAACATCTACGTTATTCCAAATCTAGCAAAACCCGAGTCCTTCCTAAGAGCGGTTTTCGCGGACAATATTCTAAATTTTATTTGATCGTTATGTTTAAACAAAAAGAAAAAAAAGGACTTAAGGTCGTAATATTTTAAGCAAAGTATCCGTCAATACTTAGCCGTGGTTGGTTATCTAGACTGGTAGAGCATAAACAAAAGATAATGACATTTGACAAGAGAGCCGGTTATTTGTTACTCGATATTTCTTTAATTTACGGAGACAAAAAAAAAAGTCAATGATCAGACTGTTGCTCAACTGGTTTGAACTTAAATCAAAGGAAAAGTAGATTTGATACTTTGCAGCTGCTGTGAATAGAATAATGGTCTTTGATTTAGTCTCTTTCGGCAAGATTGTAATAAGACTAGACTGGCATTTCCTGTCTCTATTCGCGAATCGTGCATATCAGACAGGTAAGCAAGTCTAAAATAAGAATAGAACTAAAGGCATAGCCTTTAAAAGAATTTTACAGAATTTCGATTTTAGAAACCACAGCAACATCATTCATCGAAACAAAAACAGTAAAAAAAATTATGCATCTCAGAAAAGTTAAGTTGAATGCTGCAATATATAAAAATTAGATCAAAACTGTCACATTTTGGATGTATTTTGCACAATTTTAAATTTGTAGCAACCACAGCAATACCATTCATCGAAATAAAAACACAATTCATAGAATCATAAATCTTAGTGCAGTCTATTCGTGTGCCAAGTTTTACTGAAAACAGATCAAAACTGTGAGAGAAGTAGATCTTGAAAATTTTTCAAAGACGTTCCTATTTAAGTCACCTTGGCTCTCTGGGAGGCTGTAGAGGTGTGAAATTGATTTTTTTTTAATTTTAACATAGATTATTAATTAATTTATTTGTTTGTTTTTTTTTCATATAATTTGAACTTTGCACAGGTGATATCTTTGAAAAAAAAAAGATTCTTTGATCGATTTATAGAAAAATTATTTGCAAGAAATATTTTCAAGAGAATGATAAAATTTCAAAACCTTCTAAAAGATCAGCAATCAAAAAAATAAATAAATAAATAAATAAATAAATAATCGTCGTCGTTTAGTAGTGAAATATGAAATTTTACAGAGGTTTTTCCTTTTGATAATAAAACCTTGTTATTATAAGACATGCATTTTATAATTTTCTTAATTAACATTAACTCCCTAACTTTCTTTAATATTAGTTTTAAGAAACTGTTAGATTAGATGAGTTTTATTCATTGAATTTATTTTATTCAAATTAGTTTGAATTATTTTTATAAACCCATAGCGCGCATTGAGGCCGCGGGTGTCCCCTTTTGAGGAAACTTAAGGCGTTTGTTATTAATAGATTTCGTATTATATAAAATTTTAAATTATGTTGAGGCCGCCCAAATTTGTAAAAAAAAAAAAAAAAAGAAAAAAAAAAAAAAAAAAAAAAAGGCTAACATATCCGAATTCAAGCATTTGCAAGAAGAAACAAAAATTAACAAACAGACGGGAGATTTAAATAAAACAAAAAAATGACATTTTATTTTATTTATTGGGCAGGGGGAGGGGGCTACGGGCTTGCATTATTCATTGATCCTTTGACATTCATTGATTTAGTTATTGTCTGGATTATTCTTTTGAAACAATATACATCGTTTAGCTGATTTTTGTATCTTGATCTTCTGAATCCCCACCTAAAAGTGTTATTTTAATTCAAATACAAGTAAAACTATGACATTTCATATTATCATTAGTTGTCTATGCATACTCTAGAAACAAGACTTTGATATAAATTAAAATCAATGTTCTTTTCAAATAGAGTGTCGGTAGACGTTAACATGGATATATTTTAGAATTTTCAAATTTAAATGGGAGGGGGGGGGGGGGCACGTGCGAATTAAATGTAGAACGATGTACATGTATTTATTTATTTAACTAAGGTAGACCACACAATACTGTCGTGTTTAAGTTTGTACTATTTTTATATCTGTTTAGGTAAATAAAAAAAAAACAAAACAAATAAATTTAATTAACTGATTGACAATTACTGACCTTTTTACTACCGGTACTGATAAACTTAGAAAAGTGCTGACAATCTTAGTCGGTGCTGAAAAACTTAGACAATTACTGTCCCGTTTACTGTCCCTGCTAAAAAACTTAGACAATTGCTGACATTTACTGATAATTACTGTCCCTATTGTTCTCGCTCTCTGGTAGGCTGTAAAGGTGTGAAATTGATTTTTTTTTTAAATAACATAGATTATTAATTAATTTATTTGTTTGTTTTTTTTTTCATATAATTTGAACTTTGCCCAGGTGATATCTTTGAAAAAAAAAGATTCTTTGATCGATTTATAGAAAATTTAGTTGCAAGAAATATTTTCAAGAGAATGATAAAATTTCAAAACCTTCTAAAAGATAAGCAATCAAAAAAAAAAAAAAAAAAAAAAAAAAGAAAATAAATAAATAATCGTCGTTTAGTAGTGAAATATGAAATTTTACAGAGGTTTTTTTCCTTTTGATAATAAAACATTGTTATTATAAGACATGCATTTTATAATTTTCTTAATTAACATTAACTCCCTGCGCAGTACAGTTTAGGTCGCAATGGAAATATCGACTGAATTTTATATTTAAAAAAGTATTTGTAATCCGGATGGTGATAATTTTTAGTACATTATTTATATGGGATAATTTTAATTATGATTAATAACTACATATCGAGGGCAATTATATTTTATATTTATACTAGTCACGTGATGCGGCAGTCACACGATTTAAGCATATTGACTTGAAGTATTGATGTTACATATAAATGTCACTAGTGCAAGGGCATAACCAAGTTAAATTTCCAAGTTTAGTTTATAAATGTTTTCAACACGTATTATAGTTTCTAAAAAGTGCTGCGATTCTGTCTAAATCTGCAATTTCATTGTTTAAATTATACTTGTATGACCGAATGCTATATTTTTTGCTGGTCAGCGGAATGAAATATTGATATAATTAATTATAAATTGTTTTTAAGATTTCATCAGGATCGCAGCACTTTTCAGATACCTCAATAGTTCTGGAGTTGATACATTGTATGTAAAAACTTACTTTGATCCATAGAGTGTATGCCCTTGCACTAGACCAATTTATTAAGACTCCCCACATTACCCTCCGATGTACTTGCATACAAATATACGACAGTGTCAATTAAATACGTAATGTACTGAAAATATATTAATAAAATAGTGAAGAAGACATTAAATTCAAGTTATTGGCCCATAGAATATCTGTAAATAATATTTTATTTCATAAGAGAATACATATTTTGTTGAGAAAATATTACTTGATCTGTCTCTCACTGCACACAAACTACGTAACGTTGTAAGAAATGACGTCAGATTGACAAGTGTTTTCCTATCAGTGACTTGTTTATAACTTGTTATGTGGGATTTGACTAACGACAGAACAACATGTGTAGTAAGTTTTGATGTAGTTTGATGATTTCTTACTGGTTAAATTAGCAAATAAACTTATTTGAGGTATTTTAAAGAAATGTTGTATGACGTATATTGTGTATGATGTCATAGTCAAGTTTTCCCGTACAAATTAGGCTCCACCTCCTTTTTGTAACTTTAACTGTGCTGCGTGACTTTCTTTAATATTAGTTTTAAGAATTTAACTGTTAGGTTAGATGAGTTTTATTCATTGAATTTAATTTATTCAAATTAGTTTGAATTATTTTTATAAACCCATAGCGCGCATTGAGGCCGTGGGTGCCCCCCTTTGAGGAAACTTAAGGCGTTTGTTATTAGTAGTTTTCGTATTATATAAAATTTTAAATTATGTTGAAGCCGCCCAAATTTGTAAAAAAAAAAAAAAATGAAAAATTAAAAAAAGGCTAACATATCCGAATTCAAGCATTTGCAAGAAGAAACAAAAATTAACAAACAGACGGGAGATTTAAATAAAACAAAAAATGACATTTTATTTTATTTATTGGATAGAGGGAGGGGGCTACGGGCCTGCATTGATCATTGATCCTTTGACATTCATTGATTTAGTTACTGTCTGGATTATTCTTTTGAAACAATATACATCGTTTAGCTGATTTTTGTATCTTGATCTTCTGAATCCCCACCTGAAAGTGTTATGTTAATTCAAATACAAGTAAAACTATGACATTTCATATTATCATTAGTTGTCTATGCATACTCTAGAAACAAGACTTTGATATAAATTAAAATCAATGTTCTTTTCAAATAGAGTGTCGGTAGACGTTAACATGGATATATTTTAGAATTTTCAAATTTAAATGGGAGGGGGGCACGTGCAAATTAAATGTAGAACGATGTACATGTATTTATTTATTTAACTAAGGTAGACCACACAATACTGTCATGTTTAAGTTTGTACTCTTTTTATATCTGTTTAGGTAAATAAAAAAAAACAAAACAAATAAATTTAATTAACTGATTGACAATTACTGACCTTTTTACTACCGGTACTGATAAACTTAGAAAAGTGCTGACAATCTTAGTCGGTGCTGAAAAACTTAGACAATTACTGTCCCGTTTACTGTCCCTGCTAAAAAACTTAGACAATTGCTGATATTTACTGATAATTACTGTCCCTATTGTTCTCGCTCTCTGGGAGGCTGTAGAGGTGTGAAATTGATTTTTTTTTTTAATTTTAACATAGATTATTAATTAAAGTATTTGTTTTTTTTTCATATAATTTGAACTTTGCCCAGGTGATATCTTTGAAAAAAAAAAAATTCTTTGATCGATTTATAGAAAATTTAGTTGCAAGAAATATTTTCAAAAGAATGATAAAATTTCAAAACCTTCTAAAAGATAAGCACAAAAAAAAAAAAAAATAAATAAATAAATAATCGTCGTTTAGTAGTGAAATATGAAATTTTACAGAGGTTTTTTTTTTCCTTTTGATAATAAAACATTGTTATTATAAGACATGCATTTTATAATTTTCTTAATTAACATTAACTCCCTGCGCAGTACAGTTTAGGTCACAATGGAAATATCGACTAAATTTTGTATTTAAAAATGTATTTGTAATCCGGATGGTGATTATTTTTAGTACATTATTTATATGGGATAATTGTAATTATGATTAATAACTACATATCGAGGGCAATTATATTTTATATTTATACTAGTCACGTGATGCGGCAGTCACGCAATTTTAGCATATTGACTTGAAGTATTGATGTTACATATAAATGTCACTAGTGCAAGGGCATAACCAAGTTAAATTTCCAAGTTTAGTATATAAATATTTTCAACACGTATTATAGTTTCTCAAAAGTGCTGCGATCCTGTCTAAATTCTGCAATTTCATTGTTAAAATTATACTTGTATGACCGAATGCTATATTTTTTGCTGGTCAGCGGAATGAAATATTGATATACTTTAATTGTTCTTAAGATTTCATCAGGATCGCAGCACTTTTCAGATACCTCAATAGTTCTATAGTTGATATGTAAAAGCTTACTTTGATCCATAGAGTGTATGCCCTTGCACTAGACCGATTTATTAAGACTCCCCACATTACCCTCCGATGTACTTGCATACAAATATACGACAGTGTCAATTAAATACGTAATGTACTGAAAATATATTAATAAGTATAAAATAGTGAAGAAGACATTAAATTCAAGTTATTGGCCCATAGAATATCTGTAAATAATATTTTATTTCATAAGAGAATACATATTTTGTTGAGAAAATATTACTTGATCTGTCTCTCACTGCACACAAACTACGTCACGTTGTAAGAAATGACGTCATATTGACAAGTGTTTTCCTATCAGTGATTTATTGTTTATAATTTGTTATGTGGGATTCGACTAACGACAGAACAACATGTGTAGTAAGTTTTGATGTAGTTTGATGATTTCTTACTGGTTAAATTAGCAGATAAACTTATTTTGAGGTATTTTAAAGAAATGTTGTATGACGTATATTGTGTATGATGTCATAGTCAAGTTTTCCCGTACAAATTAGGCTCCGCCTCCTTTTTGTAACTTTAACTGTGCTGCGTGACTTTCTTTAATATTAGTTTTAAGAATTTAACTGTTAGGTTAGATGAGTTTTATTCATTGAATTTAATTTATTCAAATTAGTTTGAAATATTTTTATAAACCCATAGCGCGCATTGAGGCCGTGGGTGCCCCCTTTTGAGGAAACTTAAGGCGTTTGTTATTAATAGTTTTCGTATTATATAAAATTATAAATTATGTTGAAGCCGCCCAAATTTGTAAAAAAAAAAAAAATGAAAAAAATAGGCTAACATATCCGAATTCAAGCATTTGCAAGAAGAAATAAAAATTAACAAACAGACGGGAGATTTAAATAAAACAAAAAATGACATTTTATTTTATTTATTGGGCAGGGGGAGGGGGCTACGGGCCTGCATTGATCATTGATCCTTTGACATTCATTGATTTAGTTACTGTCTGGATTATTCTTTTGAAACAATATACATCGTTTAGCTGATTTTTGTATCTTGATCTTCTGAATCCCCACCTGAAAGTGTTATTTTAATTCAAATACAAGTAAAACTATGACATTTCATATTATCATTAGTTGTCTATGCATACTCTAGAAACAAGACTTTGATATAAATTAAAATCAATGTTCTTTTCAAATAGAGTGTCGGTAGACGTTCACATGGATATATTTTAGAATTTTCAAATTTAAATGGGGGGGGGGGAGGGGCACGTGCAAATTAAATGTAGAACGATGTACATGTATTTATTTATTTAACTAAGGTAGACCACACAATACTGTCGTGTTTAAGTTTGTACTCTTTTTATATCTGTTTAGGTAAATAAAAAAAAAAAACAAATAAATTTAATTAACTGATTGACAATTACTGACCTTTTTACTACCGGTACTGATAAACTTAGAAAAGTGCTGACAATCTTAGTCGGTGCTGAAAAACTTAGACAATTACTGTCCCGTTTACTGTCCCTGCTAAAAAAACTTACACAATTGCTGACATTTACTGATAATTACTGTCCCTATTGTTCTCGCTCTCTGGGAGGCTGTAGAGGTGTGAGATTGATTTTTTTTTTAATTTTAACATAGATTATTAATTAATGTATTTGTTTATTTTTTCATATAATTTGAAATTTGCCCAGGTGATATCTTTGAAAAAAAAAAATTCTTTGATCGATTTATAGAAAATTTAGTTGCAAGAAATATTTTCAAAAGAATGATAAAATTTCAAAACCTTCTAAAAGATAAGCACAAAAAAAAAAAAAAAAAAAAAATAAATAATCGTCGTTTAGTAGTGAAATATGAAATTTTACAGAGGTTTTTTTTCCTTTTGATAATAAAACATTGTTATTATAAGACATGCATTTTATAATTTTCTTAATTAACATTAACTCCCTGCGCAGTACAGTTTAGGTCACAATGGAAATATTGACTAAATTTTGTATTTAAAAATGTATTTGTAATCCGGTTCAAGTTCATCAAGTTCAAGTTCATTTATTCACTCAAACCATTTAAAGTATATGGTACATGAGGACAATGAAAAATATTTACAGCATATATACATTCTGGTCAGAGGTATAAGTATATGATATACATAATAAGACAATGAAGTGGAGAAGAAAATGAAGAGAAAAAAATGGAAAAAGGGAGGGAAAAAAACACGTAATAATGAAATGTAAGGAAAACAATTATGGAGGACAGACTAAATCATATATTTTTAATATAAACGTACAGAGTTTTTTAAGTGTCATAGCATCTTGTTTTGTCATCAGTTGAGAAAATTTAAGAACATTTGGTCTAGTAAAGTAGTATTCATTAATATACTTTTTCCTTATGTTTGACAGTGCAGTACATTCAAGCATAAAATGAAATTCATCAGCAATTTGTTTAGCATTACAAAGTGTACATAATCTTTCACTTAATGGTATTGATGCCCATCTTCCCAGCTCAACTGGTAGATGGTGATTAGTAGTACGAAATTTGGCAAGTATTTTCCTAAATTTTAATGACAGAGTACTTAAATACTTTTCACACTCAAAATTTGTTTTAAAAATTTTATACAAAGTACCTTTGGAAGAACTGTTAATATCAGAATGCCATTTTTGTATAAATTGATCTTGTAATCTTTGTTTAACAACAGTAGTAACCCAGTCTTGATTAGGATTATAATAAAACTGTTCATTCCAGATATAAGAAAGTCCACATGATTCAAAAATACGATTAACACAGTCAATCCAAGGGTTCTTACCAATTTCAGATTGTGAGTTACCAATTAAAAATTGATACAATATACATAAAATTTTCTTATCTGTGCTATTCAATAATTTACACCAGTATGAGACTATTCTTGAATAAATAAGGACAGATAATGGGAAACGTCCTGTTTCACCATAAACCATATAATTCGGGGTACTACTTTTCAAATATAGAATATGTTTCAAAAATTTTAAATGAACACGTTCAATAATATCTAAGTTTTCAAAACCCCAGATTTCACAACCATAAAGTAACACTGGTAAAACCATTTTATCGAACAGATCAAGTTGACATTTTACAGGGAGGTTAAATTGTCTAATTTTTCTGATAACACCATACATAGCTTTTTGGGCTTGGTCACAGAGATGTTTCTTGGCTTTTAAAAAGGAGCCTGATCTTGAAAATATGATACCAAGCTATTTAAATTCTTTGACAGTTTCTAGAATCTTGTTATTATAGTAAAAAACTCTTTTGTTTAAAGGACCTTTAGAAAAAATTAATATTTTGGTCTTCTCTATATTTACTTGTAATTTCCACTCTGAGCAGTAGCTTTCAAATTCATTCAAAGCATTTTGTAGATCATCAGGAGTTTCTGCTAAAATGACAGTATCATCGGCATATAAAAGTATAAGAAGTTTCAAATACACACATAAATCATTTTCTATAGAAGTCGTAAGGCTTTGTAAACCAATTATATTTCTATCAACAAGATAATTCTCTAGGTCATTAATATACAACGAAAATAAAAAAGGAGATAAGTTTTCACCTTGTCGTACTCCGACATTACAAAAGAAAAAATCGGTTGTAGTGCCGTTCATCTTTATAAGTGATTTAATACCCTGATACATATTTGTAATATACGTGAAGCATTTGCCTTTAATTCCATAATTTAAAAGTTTACTCCAGAGACCGTTTCTCCAAACAGTGTCAAACGCTTGCTTGAAATCTATAAAAGCACAAAAAAGTTTTTTCTTACACTTCATCAGTGTGTTTGATAAAAAATGTAAAGTCAGAATATGGTCTAGAGTAGAGTGTTCTTTCCTAAAACCTGCCTGATTCTCTTTAATAAGTTCAATCTCATCTGCGTACATTTCTAATCGCTTGCTTAATATACTTGTAAAAAGTTTGCCCAAGCAGCTCAATAAAGTAATAGGACGGTAATTTTCTGGAGAAGTCGGATCACCCTTATTTTTGTAAATAGGTTTAACAATACCCACTAGCCACTCATCTGGAACCAATCCACTATCAAAAATAATGTTAAAAAACATCTTGTACACAGGTAGAAAGGTATACAGTGTTGATGAAATATGTTCATTTACAATGTTATCGAAACCAGATGCTTTTCCATTTTTCAATTTATTTACTGCTTCAATAATTTCAGTTTCACTAATTTCACGATTAAGTGTATCATCAGAGGATTCTCTCGTTTCTAGATCTCTATCAGCCGAATTGAAATCATCATCATCAGTCTCACTGTTACATTCATTAATACCTTTCAAATATTTAAATACCTCTTCAATATCTACTGCACTCTTTGACTCTTTATTAGAAGAATTTAATATTTTCCAGTAAGCTTTAGTATTTGTAGTGCGTAATTGCATGAGTTTACGGGTTAGGTCAGCCTTATAATTTCTAATACTATTATCCATGACTTTTTTATAACTTCTACTCATCTTTCTAAGACTTTGTTTGTTTTCTTCTGATTTACACAAGTTATGCATTCTTTTAGCTAAGTGAAATTTTCTTCTAGCTGTTTTGCATTCTCTATTAAACCAAGGTTTGTTTTGTTTTTTATTTTCTGAATATTGACCGGTTGGAAAACTACCAAACGTTTCTTTGGCCGATTTAGTAAAAATATTACAAATATCTTTTGCTACCTTATTAATATCAGTGCTTGAAATTTCATTATTACTCATTTCGATAAGGTTACGCTCAACTGACTTCACAGCTGAAGTATCAATGTTATTACGGAACTCGGCTTCCCTATTGGGGCACCATAACTTTACACCTGGTTGGTTTTCACACATGGAACTATTTTTAGACATTGAACAGGTGGAC
Source organism: Saccostrea cuccullata (assembly GCF_032062105.1). NCBI lineage: Eukaryota > Metazoa > Mollusca > Bivalvia > Ostreida > Ostreidae > Saccostrea > Saccostrea cuccullata. Next base: position 66,785 of record NW_026931057.1, on the reverse strand, counting down.
AAAGAAAAAGACAATGGATTATGTACATCGGAAAAAAGATTACAGAATTCATGTACTTTAAAATGTTGTAGAAGTTCAAAAATGTGTACACTTGCAATAACATAAACCACAGTACTACTGTTTTTACAAGTAACACCACCTTTGTTTTGTCTGTACCGAATCTACTATTTACAATATACAAATCGTTATTTTTACAGAAATCTATTAATTTATGGCCAAAATTGTTGACAATTGTATCTTCAACAGATCTATCTAAAGATTACTTTCCCTATTGTTCTCGCTCTCGGGGAGGCTGCAGATGCATGAAAATGACTGTGTGTTATACTTTGATTTTTGAAACAGTCTTATTTTAATTTTTGATGAAAAAAGAAATCCCAGACAGATATTTTTAATCTAAATATTGTTTGTATCTGTAAAATAATTCAGAATATGATTTGAAATTGTCCATGTGTAAATCAAGTTTAAATTGATGTGTTAAATATATCTATCCCTATTCAATGAAAGAATTAAAATTAATTAATCATCGAGTTAGTTTTCTACTTATTTCTTTGCAGACAGATATCTAACTTTAATGTAGGGATTTATTTCCTATTTTCACGATCGGAAATTTGTATTAATTTTATTTTCACAAACATGACAGATGTCTCTTGTTAAAAAGGAAATCTTCTAAAAATTGAATAATTACTGATAGGTAATTCAGTTTCCTAATGTACCTTCTCGGACATCTATACAAGTCATATTATTTATATACCCCTGTTTAGGAATTCTTATTTCGTTTAAATTTGCTCATACGGTAGTTCCCTAATTGAACAGTACCGTGTTCCATATTTAATCATTACTATGTCTTGTTAATTTTGTCACTTAAAACATTACATGTATATCTAAAAGAAAGGTTGATCGCTTACGCAGGGGTCATAAGTACCCAATGTCTGTAAGTCATAAACTAATAAATATCCATCTGACAAGTAATAAAAAAAATCATGTACTAGTGATCTTACGGAAAATATTTATATTTACTAAGTCAGCGGTAAGGCTAAAATTAGCAGTAGCACCATTTTTTCTCCAATATATTTCATCTCTCTCTCTCTCTCTCTCTCTCTCAAAGATACAATCAGTATAGACACTTTAAATCGCTTGTGCTTCGTTTATTCACATTTTCGGGGATGGAGGGGGGAGGGGGGTGTTAGATCAATATTTAGTTTTTAAACTTAATCTTTTAGTATATTTTAAATCATGATTCAAATTGAACAAAAATATTACATGTTTCATACCTTCCATTTCCCCCTGTAGCTATCGGTGCAATGGAATTAATGTAATTTGACTGGATACAAGCTAAAAAACTTGAATCATTTTTGACGAATAAAAAGCGCAGTGTTACTCTAAAGTCATAATACTGGTTTAGATACCGAACGAAGCTATGAAATGTCGATTTATTAAGTTAATTAAATTTATTTGTTTTGTTTTTTTTATTTACCTAAACAGATATAAAAAGAGTACAAACTTAAACACGACAGTATTGTGTGGTCTACCTTACTTAAATAAATAAATGCATGTACATCGTTCTACATTTATTTCGCACGTGTGCACCCCCCCCCCCATTAAATTTGAAAATTCTAAAATATATCCATGTGAACGTCTACCGACACTCTATTTGAAAAGAACATTGATTTTAATTTATATCAAAGTCTTGTTTCTAGAGTATGCATAGACAACTAATGATAATATGAAATGTCATAGTTTTACTTGTATTTGAATTAAAATAACACTTTCAGGTGGGGATTCAGAAGATCAAGATACAAAAATCAGCTAAACGATGTATATTGTTTCAAAAGAATAATCCAGATAGTAACTAAATCAATGAATGTCAAAGGATCAATGATCAATGCAGGGCCGTAGCCCCCTCCCCATGCCCAATAAATAAAATAAAATGTCATTGTTGTTTTATTCAAATCTCCCGTCTGTTTGTTAATTTTTGTGTTTCTTCTTGCAAATGCTTGAATTCGGATATGTTAGCCTTTTTTTTTTACAAATTTGGGCGGCCTCAACATAATTTAAAATTTTATATAATACGAAAACTATTAATAACAAACGCCTTAAGTTTCCTCAAAAGGGGGCACCCACGGCCGCAATGCGCGCTATGGGTTTATAAAAATAATTCAAACTAATTTGAATAAATTAAATTCAATGAATAAAACTCATCTAACCTAACAGTTTAATTCTTAAAACTAATATTAAAGAAAGTTAGGGAGTTAATGTTAATTAAGAAAATTATAAAATGCATGTCTTATAATAACAATGTTTTATTATCAAAAGGAAAAAACCTCTATAAAATTTCATATTTCACTACTAAACGACGATTATTTATTTATTTATTTTGATTGCTTATCTTTTAGAAGGTTTGGAAATTTTATCATTCTCTTGAAATTATTTCTTGCAAATAAATTTTCTATAAATCGATCAAAGAATCTTTTTTTTTTTCAAAGATATCACCTGGGCAAAGTTCAAATTATATGAAAAAAAAACAAATAAATTAATTAATAATCTATGTTAAAATTAAAAAAAAAATCAATTTCACACCTCTACAGCCTCCCAGAGAGCGAGAACAATAGGGACAGTAATTATCAGTAAATGTCAGCACTTGACTAAGTTTTTCAGCAGGGGCAGTAAACGGGCAGTAATTGTCTAAGTTTTTCAGCACCGACTAAGATTGTCAGCACTTTTCTAAGTTTATCAGCACCGGCAGTAAAAAGGTCAGTAATTGTCTAAGTTTTACAGTAACGATAGCACATTGTCAGTAATTTTCTAAGTTTGTCAGTAAAAAATGGGAATGTCAGTACGTTTTTGACTTAGTAGTGATTTTACTATGCATTCATTTAATAACCTTACAGTTACAGCGATTAACCTTTAAACAAGAGACCCAGGGGCCAAATCGCTCACCTGAGCACATCAGCTAAAAAACATATAAATCTGATCAAGATTGAAAAATTTACTGAGAGGGTGGGGGAAGGAACTTGAATTCTAATACTACATTATAATGCCTCTATATCAACTCTGCATATAACTCATTGAGAAAAAAATATAGATGTTTTAAAACATTTTGTTTGTATATATTACTTTGCAATAATTTGAATTTGACTCCCCATCACTTCCCTCCCTACCCTAAAGGGTACTCAGGATTTGAACAAATTTTAATATTCAATACATGAGGATGCTAACATGTAAATATGATTTGACAAAGCTTTTCTGTTATTGAGATTTTCCCATTTATTCCCATACGAAAATGTGTAGTTGACCATCAATTAGCCGTCAACTAACCGTCAACTAGTCGTCAACTGATAATACAAAAACAGTTTACCACTCGGAGTTGAATGCTTTTCTGAAAAGCGATCAACTGATTTGCAAAAAGCGGCCAGTTGACCATTAGTTGGATGCTAATACTTTGAAATTTCATGTAGAACCAGAGTTGACCACTAGTTGAATACTCCGACTTGTTAGAAAATTTCTCCCACGCTTCATTTTTGTTGGGTTCAAAATTACATTATCATAGATCGGGTTTGTTATACCATAATTACAACAACCAAGATTTGAATCAGTAAATGTGTGTTTTCTGTAGAAGATGGGTATTTTGATTTGAAACATTATTGTCTTCGTGATGATTCCGCGTGTGAAATATCTCATGTACTATTATAAGTATATTAAATTTTAAGATTTTTTTTACTAAGCTTGTTATTTTTAAACAGATAATAGGAATACAAAAAACTCTAGCCAGTATAGGTCCTTAAACTCCCTATTTTTGTGTACTTTTTAAATATTGAAAGAATTCTGAAAAACTTGTTATGCATCAAGTGTTTTGTTGTGTTTCTTTAAGGAATAACTGTCTTATTTTTCGAATTCATAAAGTGCTCAATGGATTGGTTTGTGTGATAATTTGTATAAACGCCGAAGGCGTTTATGCATAAAATTATCACACAAGCCAATCCATTGATCATCTTCATGAATTCGAAAAATCTGACAGTTATTCCTTATATTTACATGCTTTGATTCCGCAAATCCACGGGCTCCAAGCCTGCTTCTCTCTAGGTGTTGTCCCGCCCTGCACGTGTTTTTTTTTTTTGGAACCGCGCCAAAACATTCATGAGGAAATAAATTACATTTACAATTGGTAATTTTATCTCGGACAAAGACATTGGAAATGTAAATATTGTTGTGTTGGTAAAAAATATACCATTGCTATATATACATGTAACCTTTTCTGCCCAGAAAATGAAGAAGGCATGTAACAACTTATGAGAGTGTGCCAGCTCAATTCATTTATAATGCATTTAGATTTACAAGTACATTTATGTCAAATTAGAAACTCTATTGGTTTGACTTTTCATATTTTCAAGAACACTGCTTGTCTTAGATTTCAAACCTCCCTCCATTTTTTTCAGAAATTTAATGAAAGCAACCTACGTGCACTGACTAATGGAGTATTCAACTAGCGGTCAACTGCAAAGTAAATAGAGGAGTACCAGGTAATCAATTAGCGGTCAACTGTAAGGGAAATAGTGGAGTATTCAACTAGCAGTCAACTGCAATGGAAATAGAGGAGTAATCAACTAGCGGTCAACTGCAAAGAAAATAGTGGAGTATTCAACTAGTGGTCAACTGTAAAGGAAATGGTGGAGTATTCAACTAACGGTCAACTGCAAAGAATATATATATATAGGAACATTCAACAGTGGTCCACTTTATGCAAATGAGTTGACCGCTCCCTCATTTGCATGGCAAAAATTCAACTAATGATCAATTGATGGTCAGTTGACCGTCAACTCGTAGTCAATTGAATACTCAGATTGAATTATAATAGTATTTTTTCATATGGGTTTTCTTATGTAAAACTTTGATCCAGCATTGAGACCCCTCCCTACCTATCTGGAGGTTATGAATCGAAAAAATTTCATTCTACACTACGTACCAGATGATGCTTCCATATCAATATCACTAATCATGGCTTTGTTATTCTTTAGAAAGATTTTTTAAAGTAGATTTTAATGTAAAACTTGGATACACCATTGTGGCCCCAAATACTAAGTTTTCGAAAGCAACAACGACGACGACGCCAACGACGAGAGACAACGGACAAATTTTAATCACAATAGCTCACTTGAGCCTTTGGCTCAACAATTTCAGAGTTATGGACTCTCATTGAAAACATGTAATACATGTACATGCAGTGAAAAAGAGCAAAAGTACCTGCAAGCAATCATCCCATTGACCGCACCTCTGATGCTGTTATTAACATACCAATTTGTACAGTTTATTTCTAAATGAACTATCAGGTAATAGCATCTGAAAATTTCTCAATATTTGATTAAAAAAAGAGTTTTTCTAAGACAAGTCAGAAATAAACAAGAGGCCCAGGGGCCACATCGCTCACCTGAGCAATTTGCTAGGAAAAGGCACATATCAGATCCAAACTGAAAGTTTACTGAGTTGGGGGGGGGGGGGGCTTGAATTTTAACCTCCTGGTTTGAACAAACTCGAATCAACACTACCTGAGGATGATTCAACAAATATCACTAAGCATGGATTTGAAGTACTTGAAAAGAGGATTTTCAAAGGTTTCCCTATACATACATATTCCTATGTGAAAATTTTATCTGCCATTTTGGCCCCACCCTACTCCCGGAAGTCATGATTTGAACAAACATGAATCTACACTACCTGGTGATGATTCCACATGAGTTTCATCCTTCCTGACCCAGTGGTTCTTCAGAAGAAGATTTTTAAAGATTTTTCCTATATATTCCTATGTAAAAGTTTGATCAGCCATTTTGGCCCCACCTTACTCCCGGGGGTCATGATTTGTACAAACTTGAATCTACACTACCTGAGGATGCTTCCATATAAGTATGATCAATTATGGCTTAAGAAGAAGATTTTTAAAGATTTTTCCTATATATTCCTATGTAAAAGTTTGATCGGCCATTTTGGCCCCATCCTACCCCCAGGGGTCATGATTTGAACAAACTTGAATCTACACTACCTGGTGATGATTCCACATGGGTTTCATCCTTCCTGACCCAGTGGTTCTTGAGAAGAAGATTTTTTAAGATTTTTCCTATATAATCCTATGTAAAACTTTGATCGGCCATTTTGGCCCCACCCTACCCCCAGGGGTCATAATTTGAACGAACATGAATCTACTCTACCTGGTCATGATTCCACATGAGTTTCATCTTTCCTGGCCCAGTGGTTCTTGAGGAGAAGATTTTTTAAAAATGCCATTAATTTTTCTCTAATTCATAATTATCTCCCCTTGGAAAAGGGCGTGGCCCTTCATATGAACAAATTTGAATCCCCTTTACACAAGGATACTTTGTAGCTAGATTGGTTGAAATTGGCCCAGTGGTTCTTGAGGAGAAGTAGAAAATGTGAAAAGTTTACAAAGACGACGACAAGGACGACGACGACAACAACGACAACAACGACGACAACACACAACGGACAAATTTTGATCAGAATAGCTCACTTGAGCCTTTGGCTCAGTTGAGCTAAAAATATATTGAAGGTCAACTTAAGGAGGCCGATATTTCGTGCATCAAATTAAAATGAAGAGTATTTACTGTTTTAAAGCATTTTTTTCACTTACAGAGTTAACAAAATTAAGAAATTAAAGGGTGAAAAATTAAATTACAGTTTTATGTTACTGCTTTTTAAAACTCTTTTAACTCTACTTTACAGAAACTATAAATTTTGGTAAATTTTCTGGCATGTTTTTTAATTTAGCCTTAAAATTTTCAAACAATAAGCAAATTGAATGCTTCACCTGTTTAGATACCATGTCATTTCCATTCACCTCTTCCATGTTATGACAATACTTCTAAAATAAGCAATTGAGTGCCCTTTATACTAAAAAAGTTCATTGATCTTTTGATAAAAAAAATTTTAAGTTTAAGTGCAGTGTATACTAGATAAAGACCAACTTAGAATTACATTTCTAGAATTTCTATTATATTCTATGCATTCATTCATTCAAATGGGTCAAAAACTTTACATTTAAAGGATCCGTCTTTATACCTGTAGCTCTCGGTAGTATGTGTAAACACTCGAAAACTTTGTTTCTTAATTTCTTATTTTTTACCATGTTGCCCGAAAAATTATTTGGTTGCTGCATTTCCATAACTTTACCCCGGTAAAGAGTGGTCATTAAGAGGATCAGAAATTAAATTAAAAAAAGAAGGATTCTATATAAACAAATTTATTCAAATGCAACAAACAAAAAATCATTCTTAGTTGCAAATATTCATAGGATAGGCAGATTTCTATATATTTATTTCATTAAATTAAGCTGTTTTGGATGCAGCTAAAATTTGAGATCAAATATCATGAACAGTATTAAGTAGAAGAATAAAAAAAGATGTCATTTTAGAAATAGTATGCGTATTAAGAACAGTTATATGAAGCTTCTTTATGCAAGGTGGATTTAGGTTTGGTTAAATAATTAACCGTAGGGTAAGAATGTCAAGAATGTGGACATAACAAAGGATTAACTTTTTTATGGTTATGAAAAGAAAAACAATATTCTGATAAATTGAACAGTAGATCCGAGGTGAGTCGGGGTTGTGTCCTGGATTCGTAGATATCCGCTTCGACTTTTCAATACATGAGCATGAAATAGTCGCCCGCGTGGGGCAGTGGTATAGTATTCACTCTAAAGCTGCGAAGTAAGGAAATGATCCTTATGTTGCAGGTTCAAATGAAAATTGAAAAGTGCGTGAAATTGGAGACCAAATAAACGCACTTTGAAAAAATAAAATTTCTTTTAAGTGCGTTAATATCGATCAAATTAACACACTTTAGAAAAAAAATGTATGGTCGATATTCTTGTAAATCTTACGTATAATGAATAATTGAACCTGTTTGATAACTTTTCGGTGATAAGGTCACTTCAGGGTGTGAAAGTGTGCGATTTTGATTTTTCCAATTTTTTGAAATTCTTTTTCTCTTAAATGTTTAACTGTACTTTTTTTCCATTCTGCGTGCAATTTATGTAAAGTATTTTTTTTTTTAAAGTTTACCAACGTCATACTAGTTATGCAAATAAATTTATTTGGGTGTAGCATAGGCATCGGGACCAGGAGGGAGGAGAGGGCTTAGGCTCACGAATGTTTTGCAAAGATAGATATACTATTCATTGAAAATTTGGACTTACCTGGGGGGGGCACTTTTGATTTCCTTCGAACGGTTAAGTATAAGAAAAAGAGTGTGACTGAGAAAACCTTATATCATCTTCTTCTTGTTCTCAATGAGGTTTAATGAGTACATATAAATTAGCGTTTTCGAAAGATATATTTACGGTATTACAAATTGATTCTCTTATTTACTAAAATATAAATCTTGAACACTCTTAACGCACTTTGATTTTTTTTTTCAAAGTCCGTTGAGTGTGTTCAAAATTTAAGGTACTTAAAAAAATCAAATTGCGTTGATTTTGTCCCAATTTTAATGCACTTTGAATTTTTTTTTAAAAGTGGTTTGCAACACTCGTACTTCATAAAAGACCGTATAAAATACTTCATAAAAGTCCCGTACCGCAGTAGCTGTTGGCACAAAAAGATAACTACCTGCTGAGTGTAGTGTCGAGCATAGCTCTCCACAGGCAACTGGTGGCGTCATTATACAAATGGGAATTAAATCAATACACATACAAAACATCAATCATATTCATAGTACATCCTTTTCTTTTTATGATGTCAATGAGGCAATAAAAGGAGTACCTAGAGATCTTGAAGTTCGAATTGATGTCAGTAGCGTTAGCTTCTGTCCAAGTTTTTCTCTCATTCAGTTTAAAACAGTCCTGATCTGTTTAAAAAGAAGAATTACTTTCAAATTTATCAAAAACAATAATTATTGTTAAACTTCATATCAGATTTTCGCAGAGGGCATGACGCTGAATCGAATTTTACAAATTATTAAAACAAGAAGCCTGGGGGCCACATCGCTCACCTGAGCACATCGGCTAGGAAAAAGCACATATCAGATCAGAACTAAAAATTTACTGAGGTAGGGGGGGGGGGGCTTGAATTCCCCCCCCCCCCCCCCAAGGGTTCATGATTTGAACAAACTAGAATCTACACTACCAGAGGATGATTCCATATAAATATCACTAATCATGGGTTGGAATACTTGAAAAGGAGATTTTAAAAGGTTTCCCTATATATCCCTATGTAAAACTTGGGTCGGCAATTTTGGCCCCACCCTGGTCCTGGGGGTCATGATTTGAACAAACTTGAATCTACACTACCTGAGGATAATTTTACATGAGTTTCATCTATCCTGTCTCAATGGTTCTTGAGAAGTTTTTTAAAGATTTTTCCTATATATTCCTATATAAAACTTTGATTGGCCATTTTGGCCCCACCCTAGCCCTTGGGGTAATGATTTGAACAAATTTGAATCTACAATACCTGAGGATGATTCCACATGAGTTTCATCTTTCCTGGCCCAGTGGTTCTTGAGAAGAAAACTTATAAAGAGTTTCCCTATATATTCCTATGTAAAACTTTGATCGGCCATTTTGGCCCCGCCCTTACCCCGTGGGTCATGATTTGAACAAACTTAAATCTACACTACCTGAGGACGATTCCACATGAGTCTCGTCTTTCCTGGCCCAGTGGTTCTTGAGAAGAAGATTTTTAAAGAGTTTTCCTTTATATTCCTATGTAAATTTTTGATCGGCCGTTTTGGCCCCACCTTAGCCCCAAGGATCATGATTTAAACAAATTTGAATCTACACTAAGCCTACTTAAGCTGATTCCACATGAGTTTCATCTTTCCTGGCCCAGTGGTTCTTGAGAAGAAGATTTTAAAAAAGTTTTCCTATTTATTCCTATGTAAAACTCGGGTCGACCATTTTGGCCCCACCCTAGCCCTGTGGGTCATGATTTGAACAAACTCAAATCTACACTATTTGAAGATAATTTTACATTAGTTTCAACTTTCCTGGCACAATGGTTCTTGAGAAGAAGATTTTGAAAGAGTTTTCCTTTATATTCCTATGTAAAACTTGGGTCGGCCATTTTGGCCCAACCCTTGCCCTGGGGGTCATGATTTGAACAAATTTGAATCTACACTACCTTAGGATGATTCCACATGAGTGTCATCTTTCCTGGCCCAGTGGTTCTTGAGAAGAAGATTTTTTTAAAAAATGCCATTAATTTTTTTTCTTATTCATAAATTCCTCTCCTTGGAAAAGGGCGTGACCCTTAATTTGAACAAACTTGAATCCACTTTACCCAAGGATACTTTGTGGCAAGTTTGGTTGAAATTGGCCCAGCGGTTCTTGAGAAGAAGTCAAAATTGTGAAAAGTTTACAGACAGACAGACAGACAGACGGACGGACAGATGGACGGACTGACGCCGTACAAAATGTGATCAGAAAAGCTCACTTGAGCCTTCGGCTCAGGTGCGCTAAAAATAGGTTTATACGCGTTTCAAAATAAATCCCGTATACCCGTCAAAAACTGATAATTTCTTTCATATTTTTTAATGAAATGTATGGAGATAATAAGCAGAATTCAAGCTCAAAAGTCAATTTCACATTTCAAAATAAGAGCGGAGCAAACACGGGCCTCCAGAGGTCTGAAAGGGTGACATGGATGAGTGAGTAAGCCCTGCTGATCTGTCACTTCCGCCGTGTGGTCTTTGTCATGTTCGAAAAAAGGAAAACTCTGTAGACATCTCAATTTGTAAAAAGTGACCTCACAATCAGTATGTAAAAAGTCAGTCAACATTTGAATCAATGATCAATTGTATTTTCAGACGAGTTCATAGCATCAACCATAGAACTTATCAAATAATAGGTAACATCGATTTCCTTTCATATCTATTTTAATAATGTTGACAAAATATTTTTATAAACTCTTTTTAGTTTAAATTTATACCTGATAAACAAGATCTCTTGAAACAATGCTTTTCAATAGGTATACTAATAAATGTTGTAAAGAAAAGAATTTATAAAATGAATATTTTATTCATTTAAATAATCATTTAATTTTTGAAAAAATGTTGACAAGGGTAATAATTCCTAAACAGATCTCTTCATTCGGACTTTGCTTCATGTACTTTTAATATGAAAGAGTTTACCGAATACTGACAATTCGGAATTATCTTATTAAGTAGGAACTTCGAGGGCCGTTCAAAAATAACGCGGACTGTGCTATTATTTACTCTTACAGACGTCATATAGTAATAAAATTTCACAGAAATATGTATCGTAAAGATTCCAATAAATTTTGGGCAAAATTTCTGTATTTTAAAAAAAAAATTCTACTAAAATTATCGGTATGTTGATATCGTTGATTGAGAGGTACAGCGCACGACAAAAAAATTGAAGCAAAAGCATGAGATGGGAACATTATCAAAGTGAAGTCAATTATTAGAAAAACCTTACACAAGTAAGATATGAGTTTTTGGAAATGGATTGTAACAATGCCGGTAAGTGTATCAGGTGTATTCAGATATCTTAAGTTTGTATTGAGTGTGTCTGCATAAATGATTAAGCATTTAAAGCCAGTTGATGTTCAGAGCCCGGTTAAAGTTTGTACGATTGATTGAAAGGAAGAGCGAAGGGAGTTGACACCTACCCATGACGGTAATTCTGAAACAACACATTTATTGAAAATCAACTTGAAATAAAAACCGAGGGTTGTCCAAAAAGTTTGTGGACAATGACGTTTTTGTAAAAATAAATGCTTCTGTATAAATCTGTTGTATTTCAAAATATTTCTTATGAAAAAACAAGTCAGAATGATTTAGTTTTAATTGATGGAACGTAATATTTTTGTAAAAATCGTATGTATTATGCAATTTGGGGGTTATAAAAAGCCAGATATTAAACAAGAAATATCTCAATTATCCCTTGAAACTTACACAATAGTTTTCAGAAATTTCTAAGTACGAGTCCCTTAAAGGAACAATGTTGGGAAACACTTGAAGAACAACTTTTTAGGATTTGTTGTCATAATAATTGAAATTGAGTTGGATACTTCTGACTCAACTAATAATTTTAAATATAGGTCTGCTGATTAAAATGATATATAAAATGTATACTTAGCTTTTGTTGTAATTTATTCATCTGTCTTTAGATGTGTGACATATATTGTGAAACACCCTGTTCATGTTTTGAATAATTTAAAAATTCATAGTGTATTGAATGAAAATATATGCACTTATTGTACTTTGAGCCATTAGAATTGTTAGGGTGGAAAGACCTAAGACAAATTTGAAAGTGTATATACTGAAATGAAAAAAAAAGGAAGCAGAGTGTAACATGTTTTGGGATTTTTGTGATCGAAATACCAACAATTACAAAAAGTGGTCAGAAGATAGTTTTGATTACTATGCTGTGAAATCAGTTTTCAAGATTATTCAAATGTATGATGTCACGTATGGTAAGTGCTAAAAAGCAACAAAACGAGCATCGTGATGTTGACATGTATTTCAACGATCTTTTTATACCATTTGATCTATTTGATCGAGGTATAGACATTGTTTTTCAATTTCAAGTCAATACTGATGATTTGAATTTTGTGCAACAGCTGCAGTTGACAGAATTTCCATTGGGTGTGACTTTTACACTGCTTAAAAAAGGACAACGCAAAGCCAACAGGTATTTAGTGTACTCGCTTGTAAATACCCCCATAGAACATCAGAATAGTTGTTAGAGAGTACCTAGAATGGTTTCCAACGGAGACGATGACGCGTAAAGGAACCAGGCAAATATCATTTTATCCATCCAGCACCTTGTTTAATCGCCACCATTCTACCATGAGCAGGCATTTATTATTATTATATACACAATTTAACTGCAAGAAACCGGTTGCGCGATTCTGTTTTATGAGCTGCTCAACTTAAACGTTGGTGTTCCTTTCATTGGTGGGAGCATGTGTCGTTTGCCTATTTTTTGTCGGCAAATTTACTCCCGGATTGCCTAGACCCAATGTAACCTTGGTTTTTCAAGACTTCCTTGCAAACAATCTCATTTACCTAATCGCCTGGTCTCTATTAAGTCCGTCTTATTCTCATTAAATATATGTGTGACTGAGTAGGATTGGTTTGCCCACGCTGTTTCTTTTCAAATATGGTCTATCTTGTTGAAAGGGTATATCTTTATTTCAAAGATAAACTAACTGATGAACTCCAAGCAAAGGTGAATCAAGACTGTAACAAATTTGCGGAGACATTGAATACAATGAGAATTTTCCATTTTCATTTATCAGTTTCATCGGCTCATAAAACTATGAGTCAAAATCAAATGAGTTTTTGGTTATATTTTCATAAAAGATGGTTCTAAACATTAGGCAGGGATTCAATGTACATTGTTCTTGAAAATACATAAGGAAGATTAAAAATTATTTTAATTCAAAAGTTTACCCTAAGTTTCCTATCCCTTTCAGTTTATATCATAAAATAAAATATGCAGTACCTATGAGCAATGTATCCTTTAAGGTTAATTTTCTGACAAATCTCTAATGTTTAATGAAATTTTTATAAGTATAATTAAAGCTATTCATAAAGCACGGAGCAAATGGGGTTCTTATGAATTTGTTAAATCTTGGGAATATCTACGAATGTTTACTGCTTTTAACGTTGATCAACGCTTCTAGTTTGTTCATTGTTGACAAATCACTCTTTCTCTTTCATTCTCCGACTCACTCTCTCATACATTTTACTTACATTTATACACGTCTGTAGATGTGTATGAGAATGGACATGACTCTGCACACTTTACATATTGACTTTCTTGAACTATTCCTCCTCGTATATTGTACTCCACACAAGAATGACCTGTTTTACATATTATGATTAAAAAAAAAATCATTTCAAAAATTAAATAATCAAAAGTTTGTCGTTTACAGCATATTCATGAAGCAGATAAGTTCAGGTTATCATGAAATTAATGTTTTATGCAAAAGTACAGAAATTGTGATACAGTACCGACCGAACACAACCTAACAGAAAGCGAACCCGGAGTGGACCCTCTGGGTCCGCTTCGGGTTCGCTTGGGGTCCGCTTGGGCTGACCCCGAGCAAACCCAGAGGGGACCCGGGGCGAACCCGGAGCAGACCCCGAGCGAAACCGAAGCGGACCTAGAGCGAACCCGTGGCGCACCCAGAGAGCGGACCCCTTATTCAGTAGAGATCCCAGAAATCGAACGCGCATTCGGTATTTCTTTACGGAACTGTCAATCAGGATTAACGATTAACCAATCAGCGCGTCGACCAATCACAATGGCATATTGATCTGTCGATTAGCATTAAAGATAGAATGTGTGATGTTATTCGATATGAATCCAAACACTGTACATACAAACAATTGTGAATTCATGTACAGTATACAGTGGACCCTCATTTATCCGGACGCTTTGGTTCCCAGTCAATTTGTCCGGATATGTGAAGCATCCGGATATCTGAATCACCAGTTAAACAAGACAAAATAGCATTTAAAAATTTCGTTCCGATGAGAAATCGTCCGGATACTGAAGCATCCGGATATCTGGCGTCCGGATATCTGAAGGTCCACTGTAAATCTATTATGATAATTGCAAAATATTGTTTTATATTTATTCAGTTTAATAAGCGGGGCTGTATGATATATCTATTTATGTTCTTTCCTTTTTTAAGCAATTAATAAATAAAAGTCTTAATTTTCATGTAGAGATATACATGAATATTTACCTATTTATTTTTTCTTTAGTTTTTATACCAGTATTTAAAGTCAATTGATAAGATTTAATATGAATTGGGTATATATATCAGTCAATGCGTAAAAGAAAAAAAAGTTGATAATTGGCATTCCAATTCTAACTCAAAAAAAGATAAGAAAAGAAAAATAACTGATCTTTGACAAATTGTATACGCGGGTTTGTTAAGGCAGCACATGGATCAGAATTCGGCGAAAAAACACTTTTAACTCTTAACACTAATAAATCGGAAAAGTCAAGGATAAAACTTTTGCTATAATAATGCATTCTATAGACTTCAATTGGACTTCAATTGGACTTCTACGACAGGAGGCACTTCACTACGACGTCATCACGTGACGTCTATAATTAGAAAAAATGCCTTAATGAAAAAGTGAAAAGTTTAACACTACCCCGGGGATAATTAGTTTCAATTAGTAATAATACTTATGTTAAAACATCTCTATACCATGAAAAATAATGCTAGAATCCTACTGTTCAATTATAGAAATAATTATTCAACAATTTCGACCGAAACTTTCCCAAAATTTTAACATTTTGTTCATAACATCGAAAAAAAATGCACCAATTCCCGTAAACCATACGATTCTAGCAGCACTTTCCAAAAACAAAAGAATAAGAACTTTAAAAAGAAACAAAAATTAAGTTTCAAGGTATGCGGCGTAGTGTTGAACATTTGCATCTTTTTTGTTACGAACGACAAAGGAAAGGCTGGCGGCAAGTAAACACCCTCCATGCTTTAATTTTACGAAGAAACTGTAAAATTATATTAGCATACCTTATTCATACGCTTTATTCCGACAAGAATCACACATGGTATTCATTCTAAATGCTTTTAAACTCCGATTTTTTGTGTTTGTTTACATCAATTCTCGTTACGTTTCACTTTCACTCTGCTACTGCATGATCAATAGTTATGACGTCACGGGTTTGGTATGTAACCCCTGTGATAACTACCGAGGCTCAGGAACGACAAAATTCCGTTTATATTATGACTCTATATATTTTTATTTATTTTTACGACCTCAAATGAATATAAGATATCGATTTTAAGAAATTTTATCTTTAAAGTTCACGTCATAAACTTACTGTGACGTCATATCATAAATGCAAGTAGAATATTTGGTTGTAACCTTAACCTACCTGCGTAATTTCATCATCCCAAGATACAGTACAAGAATACCTCGAGCGTACATGTGCGTGCCAATTATTCAATTATTTTATTTCGAATGTCTCAATTTATATGTTCCTTCAAATTCATCAAAATTCAAATCAAAATTACTGATCTTTTAATTGGGTCATGAAAAAAATCAATGTGCATGTACATCATCCTGTATATCATTTGAAAAAAAAAAACATAGCCGCTTCAGGCTTATAGAAAACAATTCGAGTGTAGAATTGGAAGGACGACTCATAGAATTTAACCAAAAAAAAATCAGACTTTATTAATTAAATCTGGTCAAGTGATGAGAGTTTACAGATACGATCATTTTTTGATCTTGATTTTTCCTGTATTTCTTATACCCCCCGCTTTAAAAGTTGGAGGGTTTACAGTAGTCCTTATGTCCGTCCGTCCGTCTGTTACGCTTTGCGATACATATACCCATCTCTTATCCGCAACTCCTCTTTAACTACTGAGTGAAATTTAATGAAACTTTCACAGAATCTTTATTACATATTGGCATTGTGCACCTTCTATTTTACTTTTTTAATCGACATGTATTTTAGGTTTCCTATAGCAAAAAATGGACATTGCCATTACATTCTTACTTATGACGTCACATATAGAGGCTTCTGAATAACATTTGATACGACGACTTATTCCTCTTTACACATTACCGTAAAACAATATATATCAAAACATGGAAATCAGCATTATTTCTCATAGATTTACATTTAAAATGACAACCTGAATAATGTTTACAAAGTAGAGTGGGAGAATTTTATAAGATTTTGTCATAAAGTTAAAAAATTTGCAAAATTTTGTATAGAATTATATAGAAAGCAAAATAAAATCTCAAATCTAAGCACCAAGGAAAACCTACGATTTCTTTATATTTCAGGGATTTATTGTTTATATCAATACAAATCAAAATCAGTCAAAAAATATATATATCAACCCGCGCATCCATTTCTTGTTTGTGGTATGTACCCTTAATGCTGATTATAACCATACAATTAGTTTGACTGCTTGATATCTATTAGTAAAGAAGAAGATTTTTGAAAATTGCACTAATTTCAGTGGTTTTGGCCACTCTCGCTAGGCCCCCCTAGGGGGCAAGGACCATGAAATTCACAATTTTTGTTCCCCTCTACCTATATATGCTATATGCCAAAATTGGTTGAAATTGGTTCAGTGGTTTAAAAGAAGTAGCTGAAATGTTCAAATGTTAACGAACGACGCACGACGGACAAAATCGAATAGCAATAGCTCACCTGAAATTACCCAGGTGACTTAAAAAGTGACACTGAACAAGGCGATGTGAATGAAGATAGTCAAGATAATCTGCAATATAACCGCGACTTAAATTATTTTTATTTTAAATCTTCTTTTATTGTAGGACTTGTATCCGAGAAATTTTCTTCAAATGCAAAAAAAAAAAAATACCCAGAAATATCAGGGTTTTTATTCAAAAAATTTCTCAACATACACTCAAGTAACAAAAATTACTTAATTTTAGTATTTTGTTACATAACTTCCCTGTGCTTTTCTAAAACCTGTATAAAAAATATGAAAAAAAAAAATACGTCAGTCAGGTTTTCATGCATGAACAAGTTGTTATACGTATACGTTTGCTAGTTTTGAAATTCATATTAAGGAGGAGTTCCACACCACAAATTATCATTTCATCATTTTTAAAGGCAATCCAATTAAATAATGGTTTAGGCATTGGGAGACTCTTTTAGCTTTTGATTATTTAAAGTGATCTATTTATTTGAATAATTGATATATTTTTGTATGTTTTTAAAGAAAGTGAATTTATTCGAATAAAAAAAGATTCGAAGATGTTTTAGAGTTTAAAACTATTTGTTGATAATTGCATCATTTGAATATCTAAAAATACATGTATGTAAAGAAAAGCCAAATACACATTACTTATATTTACTAAAATTGTTTTATTTTATTGATCTTGTCAATTGAATAGACAATAGTAGCGAATGCATAAATTGAATTTCAGAAATGCATTTAAGTGAGAAAAAAAACACCATTAAAAACACATCCAAAGAGGATAGCTTTAAAGGAAAAGGGTTTGCAATTTCGGGAAAATGTCCATAACGAAGTTGCTCATTCCACTGTCTATGTATGCTACAGTCGCGTGCCATAAATGAGTTCGCTAAATGGCCGACTTAGTAATTTTTTATGCAGTAAATATAAAATAAAATGTTTCTACAAATTAACTACGACATACCCGTATACGATTTCCGGCATAAAAACTCGTAAGACGTAATCATTTTTTAAATTGCAAATCAAACTGTATTATTCCCCTATGATAAACAATAATCGTCTGCTCAACGACATGGCGCCTCATGGCAAAGAGTTGACGACAGAGCTAAAAGAAATAATTCTGCAGATGTCTAAGGAGGGTTATTCAAGCTACAAAATACAGGATGTAATAGGAATACATGCAAGAACAATCCAAAAATTTCTGAAACGTGTGCGTGAAGGAGGAAGTGCTGAAAATTTGCCATGAAGTGGAAGGAGAAGAAAAACGACGGTGCGGGATGACAGGTGTCTGATGCGGAGTGTAAAAAAGAATAGAAGGCAGACCCTTAAAAACACTACAGGGAGAGTTAATGCAAGAACTAAGTGTGGTGTGTCCTTCAGGACTGTAAAAAGACGACTATATAAAGAAGGGTACAAACGTTGCGTTGTTTCAAAGAAAGCAACAGTCTCTAGGACTAATCATGAAAAAAAGTCGTTTGCAGGCAAAAACTACACTGGACTGTGCCGAATCATTGGGCGTCGATCATTTGTATTGATGAAGCGAAGATAATGTTAGGAAATAATAATAAAGTACATGCTTGGAGAAAAGCAGATGAGAGATTAAAATCGGAGTGCCTTGGTTTGCGTGGTGATAGGGAGACGACACGTTGAGCATCAGTCATGTTCTGGGTCTGTATTTCGTTTCATGGAGTTGGTACATTGGACGTGGTGGATGGAAACATGAACAGTGAAAAGTATATTAAAGTTTTGGACGAGTGTCTTTGGCCCGTGATTGCTAGACATTTTACAAATCGCCGCTTGGTTTTTCAAGAGGATAACGCCCCGTGTCATGTGTCCGCCAGATCAAACGAATGGAAGCAGAATAATAATATCGTAGCACTTCCCTGGCCTGCACAGAGCCCAGACCTTAACATTATTGAAAATGTGTGGAAAATGTTAAAATTACGTGTGCAAAGGAGAACGAATGAGATAGGAAATGCCTACGACCTGAAACGAGTTGTTCAAGACACTTGGAGTAATCTCCCTTTCGTCTACATTCGTAGTCTATACCAAAGCCTTCCAAGAAGGATTCGGGCAGTATTACGTTCTAGGGGACATATCACAAAGTATTGACCAAGAAAGGTAGGAGATTTTTATTTTTATTAAAAAAAAATACAAACCAAAATTTTAAATACCGAAAGTTTATGACGCGAAGTCGTCCATTTTGCGAACTCATTATGGCACGCAACTGTAGTTTTATGAATATTTTCCCCATAGGTTAAGAAAATAATATTCACAAATAATGTGTTTTTTTAATAAATCTTTTTTTATGTTAAAGAAATCTCCCCAATCTTTTTTTCGTGCATCTTTCATTAGACATCCATGTTTTGTGTATGTATTTACGTGTATAGCAGCAAATCTGAAATCATAAGGTACTTTATTTGCACATTAAACACTTTTTTTTCATTTTGTCTGAAAAAAAAGCAACTCAAAGAAAATCGAAAACGATCAAGCGCTATTATTGGCTCATCAATGCTGAAGACATAATTTAAGGGGGGACCTATGTCGTTCGACGTCAAAGCAGCGTTATGTGACGTCACAATAGCGACGTTTGTTTTTTTTTTTCCCGCTGACTTTTACAACTGTGATTATAGGCATAACAATGTTATTAATCAAAAACGTACACATTTTACAAAAATAATTTTTTTTTCATCATTTAAAACAGTTTTATTTGATTTATGGAGTTTGTTATTATCAGAATTCTCTTTATTCGGTTGATAATTCATAGCAATTTCAGTTGTGAAGAAATACCTCTATGATATGCTGATATAAAAATGCAAAAAATATAAGATAAAATTCAGCAAAGACAGTGGCTTAAATTAGGGAAATATGTTTAATTTTGTGATTACTATTAATTGTATTTTCTGGATAAAACTAAGAAAAAATAAAGAAATATACTTGTTCCTATATTTACTTATTGATTTATAGTATATGTAGATTTTATTGTATAAAGTCATTCCTATTAGGTGTTGGTTGTTGACGGGGAGGGGGGAGCAGAATGATTAGAATGAAGAAAAAAGAGTATATCTGTTTAAATTATTTCTTATCAAAACAAAATACTCGTTTTTTGCAAAAAAGTTTTATATTCAGATGTTTGTCAGTGCTAACTTACCTTTTTTTAGTGCAGAAAGGTCAATCTTTATCACAAAAGAGTACGAAAATAAAAGAAACATTATATTTCTCGTTTTTTTTTTTATCATAAAGGTATACTTCTTTCCTTGTTAAAATAAATAGAGGGGTGATTTCTTTCAAAAAATACGAATTACCATATTTTCACACAAAGACTTTTTAAGATATTACCTGTTATGCAAGTCGGAATTGTAAAAAATACGACAAGAAAAACGGGGTGATACTTACATTGTGCTCCTGTATAATTTTTCATGCAAGATGAATTACAATGAATTTGCCTTCATTTTAAAGATTCTAGTCATATAAATTAAATACATGTTGATTTCGAATGTGATTTGACATTTTTGGTTCTTTTTAGCGCATATTTGTAGTAGAACAATAACGTCTGAAAATAATCTATTTTTAGCATTTCACACCGTTTTTGCACGTGCTCCTGTGTAAAAATAAGCATATAAAGGAATTGTTTTTAATACCTAAAAATAAAGATCAAGTGGTCAGGAAAGAAATGTCAAAGTTTTGAAAATTTCACACAAAGACTTTTCGGACATAGGTCCCCCCTTAAAGGTGTTTCTTAACGATGTATTAAGTGACATTCTAGATCTGTTATGGTATACTCCTTGAGTATATGCAAAGTAATTCCAGAGGCCTAGAAAGAAGAGTCAGGGGTATTTTAGAATATATTTCTCTAAAATTTACAAATATTGATATGTGAACTTACGGGGAAGATTCGAACAGCATACTTACCTAATGGGTGTAATGAAAATAAAAAAAGAGCTGGGAGGTTTAAAAACAGCTGGTATGACATGACACTTTGTGAACGTTGTTCACCATTTAATATTTACATTTCCAATAAATTTCTCCTATGATTCTTTCAAAATTAAATGTAGTATATTTTTCTCATGAACTACATTAGGTATGTACCACGAATAAGCATGAATATCTCCATTGCTACGTCATAATACCGCTTTTGACGTCAGAAAGTCAAAAAAATATAGTGCACACTGTTTTGATTTAAAATGACAGTTGAACGGCGTAAATTTATGGCAAGTTTTCAGAAAAATAATGTAAATATAAGAAATGAATATTTTTAACTTCAAGATGCATGAGGTATATGAACTACAACGCTTCACGCCGGCATATTTATCACGAAGCGCTGACGCGCTTCGTGAAATATGCCGGCGAGAAGCGACGTAGTTCATAACCTCATGAATCTTTAAAAATTTAAATCATTTCTTAATTCTATGGAAACTGGGCGTCTAAATATTAAAGTTAAATATTGTGAAGGTTAAGCTACATGCTGGATAGTCATTACATTGTACATTTTGTGTTCATTCATATTTTTGAAAATGACGATACATAAAAGATGTAAATATCTCTGTTATAATTGTTGATTTACCAATTATTAAAACTTTTGGAGCGCAGACTTCGAAGGTTTGGTTGGCGAAATTATTAATTACGCAATGATAAACAGATTCCTCAAGCTCCCCACACTGCTGTGAAACAAGTGAACATTTTTTTATTTCAGCTCGACGATCCCATTCTTCTTTACTTTTAGGGCATGATGTGACACTTCTCATTGTAAATCGTGTATGTGGACAAGATGCTGTGTCTGCTGATCTCATATAGACCTTCATAAAAATGAACAAGAAAACATTGATGTAACCATCAATTGTCGCCCGGAAATATTTAACGTGAACAAAGAAATTGAGTCTTGATCATCAAACTGCTTCGAAATCAGTGAAAAGGCATGCGTCTAATTGATGGAGACGATAGTCGCGAATGTTTTGAAAACTTATAGTCGGATAAAAATCAAACAAAAACGATATCATTCTAAATTTGATCAATTCATCAATTAAATATTGGCTGCAAAGATATTGATTAAAATGAGACACATGCATCATCTATATTCAAAAATGTATTAATTTTCAATTTTAGAATATAAAATACGAACTGTGCAGAGTACGTTTTTTATGCGAGAAGTAAAATTCGGTGTTCTAAAGAAAGGGACCTGTCGTTTTTTTTCGATAGTAAATGATAAGCAAATTTATGTTTTAAATATGAAAAACATATATACTTTTACAGATTCACTTTATGGAAGTAATTATATAATATATTTCGTAATTTTTAAACCGAAAGAACTTCTGTTGAACAATCTTTTCAACCTGAAATTCTAAATAACTACTCCCACACAAATCCCTATACACCAACACTTAAACTGATATGTTTACATTTGCAAATGTTTTCCTTAATATAACACTACTAAAGGCAAGCGTTTTTATAACTGTATAAATACAGGTATGGGGTCAAGAGGTCATAGATGTGCGTTTGGATAAACGTTCGACGTAATTTTCTTGTGACGTCATAAAGGTTCGACGCGCGTTTAGTGGATTACATACAGGGTGTCCCATGTTATAAGATACCATTTCATGATCATATAAAATATAATGCAATGAATTTGGAATAAGAACAAATGCACCATTAACATTACATATATTGTCCAAATTTATTTACACAATTTGGTGGTCATTGAAAGAAACACGACAAAATGAGTTCACTTTGAAAATTGCTATCATTTTTCAATTTTGTCCCCTACATGACGTCAAATCTGGGTAATGATCATGTCAAGACATTGCACAAAATTCCATAACTTAAGACAACAGCTGCGGTTTGCTTTGGTTATAATCTGTATTTCCATATGAAATATGTCTTTTTACACATTGAAGATTTATATTTACGGTTAGTAACAATATCTTAAGACTGGATTTGATAATTAATTTTTAAAATGAGGGTATACCCAGCTTTTTTGTCAAAGATTATCGGTAATCCATTTTGCTTGACAAGCATTTTTAGCAATTTTTTGACGAAAGTATGTGGCAATTTTATTACAACTATGTGACAATTTTTAACTGAAATCATTTGTTGCTAAAAATTGTATGTATTCAAGTATTTAATGAGACAAAATTCAAAGAAATTAGCCAAGGCTTGCATATATGACAGTTATTTAAAATGGTATCATATATTATGGGACACCCTGTACATGCCGTTGGGTTTGAAAAATTAACGTATTTTACACGTTAAAAGTAACAATTAGGCAAATATAAAGTATAGATAAGTCACAATTAAGAAATAAATAACAAGTTTACAAACTTCAATGGGAATTGAAGTGGGTCGGTCACGTGATCAAATCCTGTGAAGGCTGAAGGCCTTCTCATAAGATTTGATCACGTACCGACCCACTTCAATTCCCATTGAAGTTTATAAACTTGTTATTTATTACTTATATATACATTTGAGACAGACAATTGAATATCTTCGAATTTATTTATTGCACTAACCGTCCGTCGTAAATTTTGAAAAAAATGACGCAAGGTGAAAATCGGCTTGCATGGCGGTTACGCTTCGAATTCGTTAGGCTAAGGAATCTATTTCGAAGGGAATATTTTGTGAAAGGCTACTCGTGATCAGTAAAAGTGAACAGATTGTTGTCTGGGAATATTTTCAATTTTAAAATTGATAATCAATGCTGAAAAGACACAAGAAACATGTCCGAAGATCGATGATAAAAAGTTGGAGGAATTTCGGTCGCCGGAAAGGGATTGATGAATCCTATGGATTGAGACTCTTGTCCGAGCCAGTTAATTTGCAATATGATCAAAATCATTCTACGATTACAGTAACTAAGGGCATACTTATCGTAAAACACTGATAAACACGGAGACACTGTCGACAGCTTTACTTTGAACTACGAAAACGCCAAGGTGTTTGGCAGCTGTTCGTGGCATGATTGTTGCAATGGTATCTTCCTACAGATTTACACATTTATCGTGAGTAGAATTTAAAGATAAAATAATAGCCTAGTTTATCATGAAAATTTAACGAAAGGTCTACACCAAAAATAAGGATGAACGTTAGGCCCTAGAGACTGTGCAGCTGACAAAAGTGAAAAAAAAAATTGTAAACGCTAGTTTTCTCTATGTACAGAGGTTGAATCGATAGCCAAGAAACTGTATAAAATACTTGTTTACATTGTAAATAAAATAATTATCATTTTACTTGCTTATTTTGTTCATTTTTATACATGAAAAGCAAGTAGAGCAGGTCATTTTATAATTTATTTACCGGTAGATATTATTGCGCCGTGTGATTTGGTCACGTATTGACCTCTTTACTTTCTCTCTGTGTGTTTATATAATGGAGAGATACCACAAATGTATATATATGTAAATATAAGTAATAAGGTCTCATTTTTTTGAGTTTTATTGAGATGTAAAACGGGTTGGAACAAATCTTCGGGCTTTATGGGATTTGATCACGTGACCAGCCCGTTTTACATCTCAATAAAACTCAAAAAATGATACCTTATTTCTTAAATGTATAAAGCAGCCCGGTCCTCCGGGCTGCAATAATATTCTTCAATGGATTCATTCTTCATTTTCTCTTGAGAAAATATCAGTTAATATCAATTAAATTTTGCTTCTGAATACATACCATTAATACAAGTAATGCTGTCTCAACCCAGGCAATTTGGATCATTCTCAACAGAAATAAATGTAATCTATACAGCAGAGTTTATAGGAATGTCTAAAATATAAAAGTAAAATACGCCATAACGTGCACTTATTTAAAAACGGTTGGAAATTTATACCAAGAAACTTTACAAATATATTGAATATAACACCATTAAAATTTAACGCATAATAAAGATATCAAATGATAACTATAAATATTGATAATCATGACAGGAGAAATGGCTTTTTCTAAATAAATCTATCACTTTTCTCTGTCGCTACTTTTAGATTGAAGGACAAACATGGCGTCATGAAAACGTGGATAGCATGCGTCTTTCTGTTAATTATACTTTTCTTTTTATGTAATCAACATCAACCATCTACTTTGACACGTATTACAGTAAAACACGTTTAGTACAAACACAGTTATAGCGAATTCACGGATATAACGAAGTTTTTCTGGGTCCCCGGCAAAATTCTTAACAAATTTTTGTAAAATTTTACGGTTATAACGAACTCTGATACAACGAATTTACAGATAAAACGAATCCCATTGAGGTTAAATATAATGAATTCTAATCTTTTATAACGAACTTTCAAAGATTTCAAAATTTAAATAATTGAACTGACTTTATTTTCTCTCAGCATTTGTATATAAAATTCAATTCATAATAAAACCTTAGTTATTGAAGGTATGTTTTCTAATATTTGCTTCCCTAACATATTTGATATTAATTCTAGAAGGAAAACATGCATATTGCGAATTCGCTTTATATGCTTATACGAATTCATTATACGGATATAGCGAATTACGGATATAGCGAATTAAATTCACAGGTCCCCAGGACTTCGCTATAACCGTGTTTTACTGTAATCTTTTATTAATAATCGTTGTTAAAATGCAACATACCACGCTTTCTTTTATTTCTCTTTGACATGTGTTCTTTATACACAGTTTAGGCACTTCTTTCATCAAAATTCATGAAAATACTGAATCATTTAATGCAGATATTACTTAATTGTTTTGTTATTACAAAAACAGTAAAATTTTGTGGAGAGTTTTATTTTTATATTACTCGTCACGTGTTTAAAATCGTTAAATAATTTCAATTCAAACACAAATCTGCGTTCATATAGCTAGTGTTTCTTTAAATATAATTAACTAGATGCTGTCATGAGACAGTAGTACCCGCACTAAGGTGTTTGCCTCTAAAAACACAATCCTACGGGTGGCTTACCAAGGAAAAAATCAAAATAATTCTATATAATTCAGGCACGTAGCATCGTTTTTGAAAGTGGGGGGGGGGGGGGGGGGCAACCTGAGAATTTTTTTTTTTACTAACCTAAAAAAATTAACAAGGAAAAAAAATGAAAGGGGGGGGGGGTAGTGTCCACTTTTTTTTTCAAGGCAAAATTACTTTCACTTCCAATTTTTTCCCATATTTCCTTGCAATGTATATACTGTGGTAAAAAGTGGGGGGGGGGGCAATCATCTTTTCAATGGACATTTCCGAAAGTAAAGGTAATGTTGGGAAAAAATGGGGGGCAGCCCCCCCCCCCCCGGTTTCTACGTGCCTGTAATTTACATGTATTCATCAAATTGGGTATGAAATTATCCCTGTGACTTATAACTCAGAACCTCTTATATTTATTTTACATGCTTAATTCATTATATACCAGTTTGAATTCTATTAATAATGTAAATTAGATTTTGATAAATGTTTTGCTCATAATAGGACCTTTTTAAATTTACTAACCCCCCCCCTTCTCGACACCACAATCACACATTTGGGAATAGGCTAGATGGAAAAGGTTTGTTAAAACATTGTTTGTTATGAATTAATGTAAAATTTGTTCTTGACATGTAAATTCTACATCACATCACGTTGCGTCACCCATTATCATATTTTTAGATTAAACTTCATTCGGTACACCTCGGCCAATTCCCACTTCATCTGATAAGGTGACGGAATCGATGGCACGAAGGTTTTCCGAATGGAATATCATTATAACATGCTGCAGAATGGTGTGCTTTGGATTAATTCATTTTGTGTTATAATATGGATTTATATTTCATGAAGTTTACAAGACCTATGGAGGTCGGTAAGTACAAGTTTAAGTATAGTGGGGGGTAAAATAAACCCAAACGATTAGGTTAAAGTTCAAAAAGGGTCAAAGATCATCGCATGCCACACTAGACGAATTTCATATTGTGAAGTTATCTCCCCTTGTCGATGTGACATTCAGTTACTGCCAATACTGGTGCGGATCCAGATTTTTTTTTTCGGGAGTAGGGTGGGGGGTTCACATCTCAGTCAAAAAATTCATGCCTAGAATTTCCTGACAAGCAGGAGAAAAAAACTCATACACTGAAAACAAATAAACAAAAGAAACCCCAATGTTTTCTTAGTTAGGGGGAGGATGTCCAAAGTCATTTTTTATTTGCTTCAGTATATAGTCTTGTTTAATAACAAAGGAAATTCCAGGGGGTGGGGGTGGGGGGGAGGGCCAATCTCCCTACCCACTCACTATCAATGAAATAACAATATATTTTGTGATTCCAATTAAATAGTATATTTTTTTCCATTTGACTAATTATGTACATATTTTGTTTCTTGTGTTTATATTATGTCTTTCTATTTGTCTGCAGAAATTATAACCTTGCCCATAAGTTTTAAGTGGGATGGGCTATACAATTGGCTTCCACATTTTATAGGTTTATTTCTTGTGACAATTAAGACCTTTTATTTGGGTAACATTAATTTTTACCTCTGATCACTTGACCTAGAATAAACATTTTTACAAGAAAAATACCCAACTTTAAACTTGGCTTAAATTTTGATCAGTAGGTGCTAGGGCTTTCATGCTTAACATGTGTATTCATTGTGAACTGTCAACAGGTATAAATATGTTTGACCTTGACCGTAGAGTTTGAACCACTTAAAAAATTAACCTTGGCAATTAACTTTTGAAGAGGAAGTACTAGGGATTACTTATTTCACATGTGCATTCCTTGTGACAAGACTTTTTTCTGATACCAACAATTTGAATCCTTTGACCTTGACCTTTGAGTTTGACATATATTTGAGAAACTTCAACCTTCGCCATAGGCTACCAGACAGGGACATCAGTGTTTCACAAACACATCTTGTCTTCATTATTATTTGGTGGTGTCTCCATATGACGGAAAAATTCCAATGAGAGATGTATTCACAACAAACAAATTACTAAAGAAAATATAAAACATGAATATGTTGGTCATGCATATCTCTGCATGAAAAAAAAAAACAGCTTTCAAGTACTGCAACCATATTGTAACCCTTTCAAAACACTCATTTGAGCTTTTCTGGTTTCCTTGTCATATAACGTCTGTTGTGACATGTTGTCCATCTGTTTGTCTGAAAACTTTTTACATTTTTAACTTTTCTAGAACCACTGGTCCAATTTTACCCATGCAATTCATATAGAAATATGTACATTTGTATGTCAGACTGTTCTTCTGTCTGAATAAAATTAACCTTGGTTATCACGGTCATATCTACTGAATGAGAAGAGACAAGGCATTCATATTAAACTTATGTACTAGTATTTACCTGTGAGAATGGCATGGTTTTTTTTTTTTTTACATATGACCTAGAAGTTTGACCTACTTGCAAAAAAATTAAATTGTTATAAATTCATCATTTTGAAAGAGAAAAGTTAGGGCATTCATATTATAATGCATGTATATTATTACCTGTGATAAGACCTTCCAAATGAATCATGACTTTTACTCTGTGACCTTGACCTTGAAACCTAACCTACTTTTCAAAAATGTTGCATTTGCTTATAACTTTTGATTGAGATGAGATATGACTCTCACATTTGACATGTACATTAATTACTCATAAAAATTCAAGCTGTTTTCCAGCTTGCAATGTTTTTTATGCGCCCGGATCGATAGATCCCGGGCGTATATTGTTTTTGTCCTGTCTGTCTGTTTGTCTGTTTGTCTGTTTATCTGTTTGTCTGTTTGTCTGTCGTCAACTTTAACCTTGGCCATAACTTTTGAACAATAAGAGATAGAGACTTCATATTTGGTATGCATACTCCACTAATAAAGTCCTTTCAAATGAAGTCAAGGTCAATGACCTTGTGACCTTGACTGTGACCTATATGCTAAAAATAGCTTTTTCCACTGTTTGTCGTAACTTTTTAACCATAAGAGATAGGGACTTCATATTTGGTATGCATACTCCAGTAATAAAGCCCTTTCAGTTGACAACAAAGTCAATGATCTTGTGACCTTGACTGTGACCTATATGCTAAAAATAGCTTTTTACACTTTTTGCCATAACTTTTGAATCATAGGAGATAGGGACTTCATATTTAAGATGCATACTCCACTGATTAAGTTCTTTCAAATGACACCACGGCCAATGACCTTGTGACCTTGACTGTGACCAATATGCTAAAAACAGATTTTTTTAACTTTGTTGCCGCCGGGCCCATAGTGTTTCACAAACACATCTTGTTACTCTTTAACATTGATGTTTTACATAATTTTCAAGATATTTAACTCTCCTCAAAGATGATTAGGCTTCTGAGTAACATTAAGGAGGACTTCAGGAAAGACAGGACTTTTGGCACAAAAAATGTCATTTTTCCAACCCCATATGACCTCCCAGGGCAATATCAAAATTCCAAAACCTTGCTGCACATCTAAATGACACTATCAACCATCTCCCTAAAGATGATTAGCCTACTGTGTAAAATGTAAGAGGAGTTCAGGGAAGACGGGGCTTTTTGCATAAAAAATGTCATTTTTCGACCCCCATTTGACCCCCGGGGCAAAATCAAAATTCCGAAACCTTACTGCACATCTACATGACACCCCCAACCATCTCCCAAAAGATGATTAGCCTACTGTGTTAAATGTAAGAGGAGTTCAGGGAAGACGGGGCTTTTTGCATAAAAAACGTCATTTTTCGACCCCCATTTGACCCCCCGGAGCAAAATCAAAATTCCGAAACCTTACTGCACATCTACATGACACCCCCAACCATCTCCCAAAAGATGATTAGCCTACTGTGTAAAATGTAAGAGGAGTTCAGGGAAGACAGGGCTTTTTGCATAAAAAAACATCATTTTTCGACCCCCATTTGATCCCCCGGGGCAAAATCAAAATTCCAAAACCTTACTGCACATCTACATGACACCCCCAACCATCTCCCAAAAGATGATTAGCCTACTGTGTAAAATGTAAGAGGAGTTCAGGGAAGACGGGGCTTTTTGCATAAAAAACGTCATTTTTCGACCCCCATTTGACCCCCCGGGGCAAAATCAAAATTCCGAAACCTTACTGCACATCTACATGACACCCCCAACCATCTCCCAAAAGATGATTAGCCTACTTTGTAAAATGTAAGAGGAGTTCAGGGAAGAAAAGTGTGACAGACGGACGGACGGACGGACGGACGGACATGAGTAACAACAATATACCCGAACTTTCTTTAGAAAGTGCGGGTATAAAAATGTTTTGCTGCACTTATGTATGTAAAACTTAACGATAGATCCAATTTTTAAAATGGGAAACCTTTAGAATAAGTGTACATGATTATTCTATTTAATACGCGAAACTACCCAAACATTATATAAAAGATAAAGTGAAAAAACTTGAGGAAAAAAATCGAAAAAAATTATCTTTGCCTAGTCCAGATTTAATATGAATGAACAGCAAAGCCAAGAGAAAGAACTAGATGCACTGTATGATGAAATTGCTAATGGAGTTCAGATAAGATCAAAAGCGCGATGGATAAGTGAGGAAGGTTTAGAAAAGAAACATCAAAAGAATAATACAACAACAAAATTTAAAAAAGAATAATAAAATCATTTTAAGTAAAAGTGAAATTTTACAAGAAATGTGCTTTTTTTTACAAAAACGTATATACAAGCAAATCTGTTGATGGAAACAATATTTCTTCATTCATACAAGACATTGGGGTCTGAAACTCAGTGATCGCGAAAGGAAGTTCTGCGACACATTTTCAACGTTTGATGAATGTGGTTCACATGTGTTATACAATTTAAAAAGTAACAACCTTCCTGGATTGAAGAATTACCAGTGGAAATTTGTAAATGTTTTTGGAATAAAATTGGACCTCTCCTTTACGATGCATTATTAACTGTATTAGAACAAAACGAATTACAATATTCTCAGCGATTGTCACTCATCACTTTTTTATCTAAAAAGGCGACACGAATAATATCAAAAACTGCAGACCATTAAATTTAACAAATACCAATTAAAAGATTAAAGCCTTTGTTTCACAAAAAATACAAAGTGTCATAGATAAAATAATAAGTAATAAACAATCAGCATATACCAAAGGTCGTTACATATGTATCAATGCAAGATTGATTTTAGACATTTATGAATATTGCATGGAAAATGAAAAGGACAGATTATTACTATTTTAGATTTTGAAAAAGCTTTTGATTCAGTCGGGGTGAATAGAGTTATTGGACAAGGATACCCTATTTAAGCTTTATTGTAGCAGAAATTCTTGCCTTAAATTAAGAATAACAATGAAATACAAGGTATTAATGTTTCAATCATGAAAAGAGATATCAAAAATATTCAGTATGCAGACGATATCACAATACAATGGCTTTAAAAGATATATATTCTTTGAATGTTGCAGTTAAGACTTCTAATGATTTTTTTAAACAAGCTGGTTTAAAGGTTAATTTAAGCAAACCACAATGTATATTATTAGGTAGTCTTAAAGACAAATACACTAACATAGCGGGCATACAGGTAAAAAAAAAGATGTTGTTCGATGTTAAGGTACTGAGTATACATATTGCCCATAATAAAATTCAATGTTATGAATTGAACTGTTTAAAGACTTTTCAAAACATTGGAAAACCGTTTTAATTTTGGGGAAAAAATAATTGACTATTTTTGAGAAATCATGTGTCGTTAAGTCTTAAGCTACGTCACAACTTCTCTACATGGGTTCAATATTACCAATGCCCGATCCCGAACATAAACTAAGAACTAAGACAAACTAAGAGAAGCATATTTAACTAAATATGGAATAAGTACAACATAATGAAAAGAGATAGCGATCGGAAAACAGGAAGATGGTGGAATAGGTGTGATAAATATTGAATTAAAATTTAAGGCCTAAAAGGCAGCATGGAATAGATACTTAATAGACAAAAAAACTGTATAATCGGCGAAATAGTAAGAGGCTATTTTAATAGTCTTAATATCGATATCAACTATCTATTAATGTTATCTGAAACAAAACCCACAGACTTTAAAATCATTTCAAATCTTCCAATTTTTCATAAAGAAGCATTCTGCAGTTTAAATTATTGTAAAAGATATATCGATGAAAATAAATTGTCTAATCTTAGTTCTGATCAAAAACCTATATGAAATAATATGTTTAAATATGAAAACAAAACAATATGTTTTAGAAATTGGATCTAAAGTGGGATAACACATGTTAAAGACCTTTTTAAAAAAAAAATGGAAAAATAAAAAAAAACTGCAAGAATTGTTCTTTGGTTGAAAACAAAAATCGAATAGGATATGTGAATACAAAATATTATAAACAGCAATCTATAAAAAATCTTTACAATTAAGTATGACTTGTTGTGCATACATACAGAAAATAGGGAAGTTTTTTTTTTATTTTGTCAATGGTGTGAATTGTATTGGAAATTATAAATGTAATTTTTACGGTAATTTACTCTTTGAGAATTTTAAGCTAGAAGCTAAGCCGTCAATTAATGTTCAAAAATTATTTTCTGTTGTTCAAGCAAGTTGGAAGGATATATATAGAAACAGGGTTAAAGACATATATGACATAAGAATATGTGAATTTTAATACAAATTGTTGAATAATACGTTGTTTTGTAACAGTTATCTTTTAAATGCAAATATAGAGCATCTACTTTATATAATATGTGTGATGAAATTCAATATATTAGACATTTATTTTTTGATTGTGAACATGTTCATAAACTATGGAAAAATTTGAGTTCTGTTTTTAATTTTGATTTACAGTGGAAGCATGTCGTCCTAGATTTTTATTCTGAACGGAATATAAAGGTTGAATATTATGTATCAATACTTTTTTTAAATACCTCTGTGCCTTTCTTAGCATATAAGATAAAGATTTCAAATGTTTCATAGATTTCAGAACAAAACTGAAACAAAAGATGTGCTATTTTCTGATGTAAAAACAAATATTAAAAACAATATGGATATTTAAAGTAATTTAACAAAAACTCACTTGTATAAAAAAAGATGATGATATTTGTAGAAATGCTTTATTTAATATTTGTTGCTCTGTTATTTTTGTTATACTCATTATCCCGACCCGGGTTAGTTAGAAATTGTAAACGGTTTTTGCATGATGATAAATAAATTTATTAAAAAAAAACTTAAAAGTTTTCTTTTAATTTTTTATCAATGAGCTCCAAAATTGATACTAATTTTAATGTTAACAAGGGGCCAAATGGCATTATAGGTGACCTGAGCATCATTTAAAAACTTCAAAATGTTAAGGTGGCACTGTTGCTCGTCATAACAACAAACTGCTATACACTTGGTATCCTTAGTTTAGTTACTCAAAACACCCAAGAATAAAATGGGGCCAAAAATGAATTTCTTGTCAATATGAATAAATAATAATCAACACTAATCAGTATTACCTGTAACCATCAGAAATTCTTGACCACAACTCATGAAAATGCACCCTTGTTCATCATACATGTTACATGTAGATCAATACCAATGAGCAGGTGTCAAAGAATTAATTCATTTTCAATATATGATCGTAAGAGCCCCTACCCCACCCCACGCCCTCTACGGTACCCCTGAACCAGTCAGTTCTGGCTGTACCTTTAAATTCAAAATTATGGTAGAAAATTCTTTGCTCAACATATTTATTAGTATTTGAGATAGTTCATAACAGGAGTTAAGGAAAAGATTTTCAAAGATTTTATGAATTTCAATACATATATTATAAAAAGGTCCTTGTCAAACATAAGAATCTCTAACTTTAAAGCCATGAAATCTAAAAATTCTGGAAGAATTATCATAACTATGTAAACTATGTAATAATTTGTTAAATACCCTCGAGACTCAACTAGACTTTAAAAAAGTAAATGCGTCAGTATATCATCAGTATATAATCAATCCTGTCTAACACCAGAACTCCTGACCCTAGGGCAATGAGA
The DNA here is from genome assembly GCF_032062105.1 of Saccostrea cuccullata. Classification (NCBI taxonomy): domain Eukaryota; kingdom Metazoa; phylum Mollusca; class Bivalvia; order Ostreida; family Ostreidae; genus Saccostrea; species Saccostrea cuccullata. Next base: position 32,671 of record NW_026931057.1, on the reverse strand, counting down.
TTCAAAATTTTGGAAGGACTACTCTTGCTCACGATCATCATAACTACGTATGTAGTTCGTTTTCTTAGTACTCAGGTGCAGAAAAAATAATGCATTCTCACAATCGTATCAAAAGAACTCAAACCTACGTGAGAAGCCCTGACCCAGGGGCCTTGAAATTCTCAACTTTTGATGAGACATCAAATATTCCTCACCATAACCATACATCATAGTTGCTTGTTTAATAATGAGAAAAGAGGATTTTCAGAGAAACAATGCAGTTTCACTATAATTATAATCTATTTAATCCCGCTTTAGCACTAAAACCCCTGACCCTGAGTCATGTATTCTTCAAGTCTGGTAGAAGATTCAATGCCTTTTACAATCGTGCCAATAGTTTTACTGCTTTTCAGGGGAGTAAGGAAGCAAACAGCATATTCAACCTTGACTATATCAGTGATACATCATGACGACATATATATATTAGGCGAGATGACGTCAATTTTAGAAGACAAGTTTTCGTAATATTAGTATTTAGGGTAAACTGGGGTAATTTCGACCACTTTTGGTGACATATTGCGTTCAATCTGCAAAACTTGACAGTTTTCAAATGTACAAGTTCAAAATAGATTTTAAAATATAAGATTGCTTTTTTCCCTCAGATTTTATGCTTTACGAAGTAAAATTGTGTTAAAAACAATGAGTGGATTCAAAAATTAGTAATCATGATGCCATGGTTAATTTCAACTAGCCTTGCGGTAATTTCCTTGTTAAGACTTTAAAACTGTCCAATCCGAACTGGATTTTAATTCACATCGTCTTTTCTAAACGAATATATATTTTAGGTTAGAAAGTTTGAACACGGCATTAAAATTGATTTTATTCAGAATTTGTTTAGATATACGGATTTTTAAGAAATGCGTTGTATTACGTATTATGTTTTGTTAATTGTTAAAAGAAAATGACCTTGAAAATTTCTATCAAATCATACACTTGAAAGAAATGTGCAAAAGCCAATTCTTTTGGTTCCACTCCCCCTCAATGACAAATAATATTCCTCAAAAAAATTATTAAACTCAAACAAATTCTTTATTTCTTTTAATCATTTTTTTTTCAATATTGTTGGAATTCAATTTTGTGTGTTATTCAAACATGTACTTCTATTTTTGAACATGGACTGTGTGATACGTCTTAAACTTGCTAGTTCTTCGTATCCAATGTCCAACGGATGAATTCGTATTATTAAAATAAGCAAATTGAAAAAAAAAATTCATTCTTTCTCTAATAATATTTCATTTTCTTTGCATATTTTTATTCTTTAATCTGACTTTTAAAATCGTTACTCCCGTCAACGTGTAATTCTGTCTCGCACATCGATCAGAAAATACACCTTCACCTCACTGGCAATGCAGACAATAAAGGGCAGGGCATGGTCTATTTTTTATTGCAACACTTTTTTCTTTCAAAATTATAAAGAGTCATACGTAGATGTTGTAAATATACGTTAAAATAAGTTTGATTTAAGCCAAACATGTTTCCCTTTGTTATTCGTCACTGGTCGAATTTACCCAGCGTCCTTAAAACAGTAGGGGTAATTTCGGCCAAATTCAAACGGACGTTTCTTGTGCTTTATGAAAAAAATCCAAGATGAAATCGTGAAATTCAGCTGCTTATAACACTCCATGAAAAATAAATAATATTTTCAATTTATTTCAAACTGTTTCAATGTTGAACCTTGTTTAACTCAAAAAGAGACTGTACGAGGAATCTCTCTTGCTTTTATATGATCACATCAAGCACTTTTAAGACGGCTTTTAGCGTCAAACTGGAGGTATAAAAAATATTTAAAAATTTTTACTATACCTCTGATCAAACAATTTTTTAAAATGAATAAAAGGAATAGTTTTATTTACAACCGAATTAATGAAACTTGTCTAAACAATGGCTTGAATCATTGTGCAGTGTTGTGTTCGTGTGGTCGAAATTAAACCCTCGTAGAAATTACCCGAAGAGATTTCTAATACACTATAAAATGATTAGAAACGTGTAAACATTAACAAATATAAATTGTTGTTAATTTGTAATGCTGTATCTGTTATTTTGATTAAAATCTATCACCGATGGTGTCATATGCGTACATAATGATGTACAATATCAGGTTACATATGATCTCCCTAATGATGTACATTATAAAGACATTAAATTCCATCACCGATGACGTTATATGTGTACATAAGGTGACTTGGGGATTGATCACGTTGAGTGAAGAAAATTTGGCTTATACAATATAGGATAACCTCTGGTCCCACTACTGATGTTCAATATATGGTGTCCTCTGGTCCCACTTCTGGTGTACAACATAAGGTGACCTCTGGTCTCCTTATTGATGCACAATATAAGGTGTTCTCTGGTCCCCCCTACTGATGTACAATATAAGGTGACCTTTGGTTTCCCTACTGATGTACAATATAAGGTGTCCTCTGGTCTTCGTACTGATCGACAATGTAAGATAAACTCTTATCCCTCTACTGATGTACAATTTAAGGTGACCTCTAATCCACCTAATGTTGTACAATATAAGTTGAGCTCTTGTCTCCTTAGTGATGTTCAATATAAAATGTCCTCTGGTCCCCCTACTGAAGATAAATGTCCCTTACTGATTTACAATAAGGTAACCTCTAGTCCCCCTACTTATGTACAATATAAGGTAACCTCTAGTCCCCCTACTGATGTACAATATAATGTAATCTTTTGTCTCCTTATTGATGCTTGGTATAAGGTCATCTCTGGCCCCACCTACTGATGTAATATATAAGATCACCTCTGGTTTCCCTATTAATGCAAAATATAAGGTTACCTCAGGTCCACTTACTGATATACAATATAAGGTGTTCTCTATCTGGTCCCCTTATTGATATACAACATAAGGTGATCTTTGTTCCCTCTACTGATGTACAGTACAATATATTAGGTGACCACTGGTCCCCGCGTTCTGATGTACAATATAAGGTGACCTCTGGTCATCCAAATTATGTACATTATAAGGAATCCTGTGGTCCCCCTAATGAAGTGCAATAAATCGTTACTTTTAGCCCCCTTATAATTTAAAATATTGGGTGACCCATGATCCCTCTAATGATGTACAATATAAGGTGACCACTGGTCTCCCTACTGATGTATAAAATAGGATTACCTCTGGTCCCCCTAATTACTTTCACGTTTCTGCTAATATATTTATTAGAAAGCAAATCTGTATAAAGTTATAGATATGATTGTTTTGGAGTAAGACAAAGAAAACTGCCTATCATACAGGATTCAATCAATATATAAGGTGGACTGATGTCTCCGTATTGATATGGATGAATTTACTTGTGTGCCTAAAATATGTCCAAAGAGTTCCTAAAATATTTTATTACTACGCAAAATGACGAACTATTTGCGGGGGGCCCGAGGTCCTAGCTAGTTGAGCTTACGTATTATCCTTCTACTATTGAATTGCAGATAAATTGAAATAATTATTTGCATGGTCATCTGAATTTCAATATCCGGAGAAAGCTGTATTTATAAGTAAAGATTAGATTTCACAATGTTGCTACGCCCCGGGATCATGATTTTAACAATTTAAAATCTACATTACCCAAGGATGCTTTCACATAAGTCCAGCTTTCCTGACCCATTGGTTCTAGAGGAGATTTTTTCACATATACTCATTAAAATAAATTGGATTCCCTGTTGAGGGCTCATTTTATCCCCAGGAGTCATGATTTTAATAATTTAGAATAGACACTGCCCCAGGATGATCCCATATAAGTTTCGGCTCCAATGGCTCTGTGGTAATTGAGAAGAAGGATTTAAAATATTGTTCCAATATATTTTCTTTTAAAACTCGGATTCCTTATTGTGGCTACATTCTACCCCCGGGGGTCATGGTTTTTTTTTATAAATTAAAATGTACACGACACAAGGATTCTTCCAGATGTCAAATCAGTTATTTAACGCTTGAATGATTTTCATTGTATAACCGGATGTTGATTTTTAGCCCTCCTTATAGAAATCACAAAATTAGCATTTTTAATATATTTATTGACAACATTTTGGGTTTTCCAGGTTTGGAACTGTTAATCCTTAGTCTTGACAATGTACTAAAATTCCGAAAAAATATCCTTCTTTCCTTTCCGCATGTGATGCCTTTATTTCCTCAAAATGTATTTCAAAATGAGGAGAGAAAGATACTCTGGAAATATTTCGTACACTAATGATAATATGACTCATTCAAAACACGTCTCAAATTTTTAATTTTCAACACAGAGCAAATAAAATAAATTCAATGCAATTTAATGCTTTGTGCAGTCTTTATATTGCTGTATGACAATATAGAACATGATAAGTAAATTTTAAACAAAAAATATTTCCACACATCATAATGATAATGTAACACTCAATTCTACCAAGATTTTGTCATAACAAAATGTTATATCAATTAAGTGAAGCATTTGTTTAATGCCACAAAGTTAAAAATCAACGCATATGTTCGTCAAATAAAAGAAACGTGATATGGGGTGAAAGACCATACTTGTTAAAAGCAGTCAGGTGGAGCGAGACGAATGAAGGGTTTTTATATCCAATTGTTGATTTTGAGACAAGAAACTAATGCAACGTATGCGTAAGCTTTTCTTATTAAAAATTTAAAATACATGGAATTTGCAGTTTAAAGCCCTTCAGAAAAAAACAAGATAGGTTTGAATAACTAGATATAACATCTCCAAATAGTTGAAATTAGATACAGGGAATTTCTCTACTAGACAAGTCTAAAATTTTTATGCAGACGACAAGCCAATGAAGTCCCGATCAAATTAAACAAGAGTTTCCAACCTTGATCGTTGTTATTAATGATCAAAAATTGTTAACGAAACTTTTGAAAGCAAAGCTAGGTATCTGCACACAACATGCATGGTTTTATAATTTACATCGTTTAACTAATTTAGTTATAATTTTAAGACATATCTGTGGACATAAAAAAATATATGCATCTATGGGCAAAAAAAAACTCTGTACATGTAACAGTCAGGTTTCTATAGTCATAACTCCATGCTATAATTTAACAAAATTTGGACAGATTGAACTAAAATGATACTTGAGTTTTAGAATATATTCATCAACATGTAAATTGACTTTAAAATAGCAAAATGTCCGAGAAGAATGTCGATGAAAAACTATGCGGACTGGATTAACGATTACCAGTGTAAACTAAAACATATATTTTTAACATCATAGACATTAATCAGGATATGCAAGCCTTACCTATTTTTATTGTGTATCAAAAAATCACGATCTGTGCAGAAAAATCACAGCATAGTTTCCCTTTTGGTGGCGAGAGCAATAAACGTGATCCCCACCTTGAGCTGGGTTTATAAATAGAATTCATAGTAAACAGGAAGTTAATTTTACAGTTTGTTTCCATTTAAGTATGTCACTCTTCAGATTTTAGAAAAGAAAAGAAGCTTTAGCTTCAAAAGTAAGTAAAATTTTACAAGATATTTAAAATCAACAATGCAAATTATTCAACAATAATCTAATTTTGCTTGTATTCTTGCCATTGTCATTGGTTGATTTCCAAAAAGGAACGCATAACATTTTGTATAATCTGGTTTGGTATGGGGACACACCCCCTTGACAACCAGCATAATCATCTGTGTCCATCAATCCCCTCATTTCCAGTCCTTGGGATTCATGGAAAATTCCAGATTTAATGAATGTACCTTAAATTTCAAACAGTTACTCGATCTTACCTCATGTAAACAAGCATCATGGCTGCTAGATATATGTATCAGTTTTTACCTCCCCTCGCTTCCCATCACTTCCGTTACTACGGTTGTATTATTGCGCGGTAAATTTGAACTCATAAAAACAACACATTTTTACATCCCCAGTTGAATAATTATTTTAAAATTAAATTATAAGGAATGACTCTAATTCTTGGCCAAATTATAGAGTATAATATGGTTTGGGTCAGTTTACGCTTTTTTATAATCCGCTTCGCGGATTATTTTGCGTAAACTGACCCTAACCATATTATACTCGATAATTTGGCAGAGAATTAGAGTCATTCCTTAATTCAATTAAAAGACTACTCACAAAGACATAAAGCCGCAAGATTTATGAGTGACTTTTTTTTGGTTAAAAGGTATATTTAGAAGAAAATTCTTCAAATCTACACATTTGTTAATTTTGATATCTAGGAACTTTGGCTCCACATTTTTTAACATCGGTAATATTCATCGTATATTATTATTTCGGCTTTTTATATCGCCAAATATAATACTTTTTAGTGCACAAAATGTCACACAATAGCTCAAATGCATTAATTCGCATTATTTGTTTAATAATAAATACACAAATTGGACGTGAAACATCATACAATGAATCTTTCATCTTTCTGACAAGTATTACATGTATATTATTGTTATATACTTAACACATTTTTTTCTACGCATTTATTTGATGAATATCTTCCAGTTTACGCTTAAAAAAATAATTTATTTTCAATTGCAATGCGGACGAAATTGTTAAAAATATTCGAAAGCAATTCAACAGTCATATCATATCAATACAAGGATACAAATCAATTTGAAAGTTTTTTTTTTTTTTGGAATTGAATTTATGATAACAAAATGATAATGAGGTGTATCTTATTGTTCTTTTGCATTTTGATACAGACCGAGAAACTTTTCGCTGACGGTATATGTGATGGGTAAATATATATCTTCTTTATAATATCAGTAAGTGTTAGAATATTAGATAATGTAATATATAATGTTATATATATAATTATAATGTATAGTATATAATTCACGTGTAGGTACATGTTATACATAATTATTATATGTAATTTTGTACTATGGAATATTCTTTCTAACGATTGATAATATCTATGACTAGCACTACTAAGAAATACAACGTTGCATACTATATTGTAGGCACTAGACACATAAGGATGCATTAATCGCTCGCAATGTATATGTACATATAGGAATTTGTGCCATTGTGTTATGATTTCATGTAACAAATGATTTATTTTTATTTTAGGGTAGACGGACAGACATGTTGTTCTGGATATAAATGGCATAAACTATCTCGAAAATGTATTGGTTAGGATTTTTTCGTAGATCACACAGAAAAAAGGAATATGTTTTAAGCATGTTTCTTATCACTTTCATTCTCAAGAAACAAACGCTTCTAAGAAACCACTCTAAAAAAAGTTTTACTTGTTGTTTTTAAAATAAGATATTAGATTAAGAAAAACTAGTAATTATTAGTAATCCATTTAGTCAGAATAGCAAGTAAATGACTATCATGGTTAGTAATTGTAAACATAATTAGTAATAAGGATGAATTCATTTACTTATAAAATGATTTACTAAGTATCAATACTTAATAGGAATTATATTACTAAATGAACTACTCATTTTTAGTAAAATATTATTACTTAATTTAGAGATAATATGCTTTTTATTTACTATTTATTTAAAAATGGTTTAAAGTTTCAAGTACTTAATACAACATTTTAATTAGTATGACTTTTTTTTTACATGAAGAAATATTTAGGAGAAAGATAACTCCTCCTCACAGACAATTAATATGGAAGCCAAAATTATATATTACATTTCAAGAATTCAATCCTGATAGTGATTAGACTACCATTTTTAAGTAATTATTTGTATTGAAACTGCTCTTAATTCTCCTTGATTCAGTTAATAAATTATTGTTTTAAGTAAATCAATTAAATACAATTTAAACAAGACACTGATGCCCCCCTTATGGCAACATACCAAAGGTTAAACTTTCCTTATATGCAAATTCAATATATTGGTATTTCTTGATATCTCAAAGGTCAAGGTCAAATGGTCAATGTTATTGGTATCTAATGAAAGGTCCTGCCACAAAAAAAATATCTGAAATATGAAAGCACTAGCCCCAACCCTTCATACGTTATGGTCAAGGTTACCAATTTTTAAATGTAGATCAAACTCCAAGGTCCAGGACAAAGGGTCAGATTTGGTGGTACCCAAAAAATTGTCTTGTCACAAGGATGAAATCTGTAAAGTATGAATGCACTAACCCTAACCCTTTTAAAGTTAAAGTCAAGGTTTGCTTTTTATAAGTGGGTCAAACTCCAAGGTCAATGTCAGAGGTTCAAAGTTCTTGGTATCCAATGACTGGTCTTCTCACAGGAATTACATATACTAGTATGTAACTATGAGAGCCCAATCCCTTATCGTTCAAAAGAAATGGCCAAGGTTAAAGTTTTTTCACAAGGATGAAATCTCCAAGGTAAAAGTCAAATGGTCATGGTTGTTGGTATCCAATGAAAGGTCTTTCATCAAAGAATATATATGTGAAGTATTAATGTCCTTGTATTTACTGTTAAAAAATATGGCTAAAGAATTGGTTGGGATTTGTAAAAGTGGGTCAAACTCCAAGGTCAAGAGTTCAAATTTGGCGATACTCAAAGAAAGGTCTTGTCAAAAGGAATGGACATGTGAAATATACAAGCCATAGCTCCGCTAAATCAAAAGTTATGGGCAAGGTTAATTTTTTTGCGGACAAACAGGGAGACAGACAGACAAAGAGACAGACAGACGGACACGAAAAAAACTTCGTTTACGGGGGCAAAAAGATATTAGTTATATAGTAAATAGTGGTAAAGGCCAAGTAATGTTATTACTTATATACACAAATTTAAGTAAATATAAATTACTAAGTAAAACCTTTAAGTGTTTAAGTAAAACAATTCTTTAAAATAAAAAAATCAAGTAAAACATTTGAATTTAGTAATTGACATATATTTTAGTAATTGATTTAAAATTTTAAGTAAATGCTTAGTAATTATCTTTTACTTATCTTTATTATTTCAAGTAAAAAATGACTACTAAGTAAAACTTTTTTAAGAGTGACTGATTTCAGTAAGATAGTATATACATTGTATTCTTATGTTATTATATCTCATTACTTATCCGTTGAATTTGATATTTTGATTTTTTTAAAGAGTGCAGCCCAGGGTACCATGGACATGGGTGCAACAATGTATGCCCCTATCCCAGCTTTGGAAAACTGTGCAGGAGTGAGTGCAAATGTGATAATAGTTCATGTTCTCCTGAAATTGGATGTTCCAACATAACAGGTACGATACTTTATTTTCAGTGTTAGCCCTTTCCTACAAATATGATCATTTCAAATCTTACAAGCAATATTTCAAATTGTTTTGCAAAAGTTTTAAATTTAATTATAAGATTTGATGTGATTATTCTTGCCACGAAAAGCACGCACACGATATACCTACCGGCATATGTATAGGAAACGTAGTAATGGTCAGATTGCATTTTAAACAGATATTTACAATTTCTTTTCTATAGATATGGGAAAATATAAGATATAAATAAGATTAACTTAAAAAAAGTGCATGTAGTTTCATACATTTCTCTCAAGATACGTAGAGGATTTCTATACTGTTTGATTTGAGATTGGCTTTATCCAACGAGTTGATATGGTATATATATTCGCGAGGCTTGCCGAACTAATAAACACCATTTCAATCAGTTGGATAAAGCCAATATCAAATCACATAATTATAGATGTTCCATTTATCTCATACGACTTTCGTTTTAAAAAAACTTTGAAAATTCAAATTGATGATGTATAACTTGATGACGTTGTACCGTTGATGTTGTTATGCTCTGAAAGAAAGTGGACCGTGTTCAAAAGTTAGAATTTTTCCTATTTGCGTCTTTGAAAACATTATGTGACAATATGCTGTTGATAAACATCAAAAGATCTTCTGATTGAAAGTTGTAAGGACCATGGGATCGTGAAAATTACCTCTCTGTACGTACGGTGGCACTAAAAAATGTGCTCGGCAAGGCTTGGCTAAGCCTACCTGTAGATCCGTTGTTAATCCAAAGTAAGTTAAACCAACATTACTAAGTAAAAGGATATGGAGATAACGAACAGTATTCAATCTCAAAGTCCATAAAACAATACAAAATAAGAGCAGGGCAATCAGGGACCCCCGAAATATCAGAGTTGGGATTTGGTACCATGGAGGAGTGAACATCCCCTGTCAACCGGTCACACCCGCTCTGTGCTCCCTGTCATGATCAGGATATAACGGAAAAAATCTGTCGTCAATTCAGTGTATAAATAATAGACTTACAATTGGTATGGAAGACGTCAGTCAGTATTTGAGGTAGGCATTCGTACATGTAGTATAATATAAGAAACCATTATTGAAGATTAAGAAATATTATAACAACTTAACTGGTAGGCTTTTAATCTTTCTCCGAAAATGATTTAAAAAGGAAGGGGCGTAACCTCTGTCTTCAAGTAGCCAATACCGTTAACGCTTCTTTGTCATATACGATTCTTTTTCCTGCTTTTTAAGATATTATTTCTCTTTATCATTCATTTTAACATGGCAATAGTTTTCACAAATAAAGGTTTCAATAAAATAAAATCTTAAAGCGAAGGATTGTATCAAAACCGGAAGTGCTATTGATAAAGCATCTACGCTTTGATAAAGCATAAATTTAACACATGGGCTATATCATCCACACGTATTAGATAAAATGCCTTTCATGTAAATTATATAAGAAACATTATAATTCTTCAAACATTTTGTTGCAGTATTATCCCTCAAATGAATTGTTTTTATTTTCTTGATATACAAAGGGTAAAAGCCATTTTCTCCAGTTAAAATTCACAATTGAAAAAAAGGCCAATAGGGTTCATCTGCAACCGTTTCTTGGACAAAATTTCATTGTATTGTTATGTTAGGAAGACGCCTGCTACCGTCACGTGTGCGCTTTCACGCGTTATTTTTCACTTTCTGTCTCGTCTTATAAACATGAAGAAGGACTTGCATGGATCATATACCATTGAGTTCCTGTTTGTGGGTGATAAATTGGTCACATATGTTCCAAACGATGTTGTGATACATGTATCACTAAAGCGGCGTATTATAGACGAGGAGATTAGATTTAAAAAAAATCTTCTTTAAACCTATTCTGATATCAGGTCAAAAATATTTTTAAAAGAAGACCTGAACCTCCCTAAATTTGCTTTGGATCTAAATATATTCTCCGTCTCATATTTTGACTATTAAGTACAAGTGGGATATTTGAAATACCATTATTTTAAGTGCCATGCAGATTCATGTTTCCCAGTCCATTGTTAAAAGAGTTGTTTGATTAAGCTATTGTATTGTGTCACTGTTGGATATCTAATGCCTAGGTCACATTTCCCGGCCGGTGGCCGTAGACCGGTGGTAATCGTTGGTAATCCGTGGTGTTAACGATGCCCTAACATCGGTCCACATCTGCTTAGTAGTCCTTAAAGAATCAGTCACATTATCCAGCAATGGGTATTCGATGGACAACCAATTCCTTTTATGATAAAAATGGCGTGGTTGCCGGCCGGACTTTCAAAGGCCCAGCGAAGCATTACTAATCATTAAACGATGTTCCAGGAGAATCAGCCGATGTATATAACATCGCTCATACATTGGTGAAAATCGTTCGAACATCGGTTGACTACGGGCCAATGTTTGGTCGAACATCCACCGATGATCGACCGTTATCTGTTGGACACCACTAAACCCCCCGATGACCTCAGATTCAACGGATATTGGACGATGCTCGGCCATACATCGGCCAATCCGTGAAAGATGTGTTAATGATGGGTTGCCGATAAGGAGCGATGTGAAGCATCGTTGGAGACATTGCTGAATTTTAACTACGAATTATTTCCTACCGATCACCCCACCGATTTGCAAAATGGCATCAGTCACCTTCCGATCACTAGTGGTGCCCGGTCGGCAACCACGCCATTTTCATCAAAAAACGCATCGGTTTCTCATCGTATACCCTATCGCCGGATAATGTGACTGATACTTTAATGGGCTAGTTTCTATTGTAATATAGCAATGTTGGATATAAGAAAGGTAAAATGTTTCTTTTCGGTTCAAAGTGGGGAATTATTTTCTATGTAAGATAAATAATTCGATGGTGTTGAGTAAATTTTGGCCCCCGGAGGGAATGTTTTTTCTAAACTTTTTGACACCATATAGTTTTTAATCCAGTACATTTTTTATTAGTATTACAGGTTTAAAATTTATGCAAATGTTTTTTGAAATTTTTTTTTTATTTTTTAAGATTAATTTAAAAATAAGAATTGTGGGAACCAAAAGAGACTTCGGATATAAAATAATGTATTAACGACACCTTGTACATCCTACTCATGCATAAAATACACCTGTATATAATATGAAATAAAACTATGAGCATTAGTTTTGTATTAACTGCTTGAACTCAAACACCTTTAATATTAGTGAATGAAGGTCTCCAGAGGGATTTTTGTCCCTTAGGTAATATAGTGGGACGTACTTGTTTGGTTCTTTGAGGGGAGTATGGCTCTAGAGGAATATATGTGTCATCTTGGAGCCTTATTTCTTGGCGAGGTTCCACTGTGAGGGATTTTTTGCTCTTGAAAACGAGCACAATTCTTGAAGAGCTAAATATTCAGTCATAAAACGTTTAGGTTTGATATGTGATTCTTGATTCTTTTTAGCTCACCTGAGCCAAAGGCTCAAGTGAGCTTTTCTGATCACATTTTGTCCTTCGTCCGTCCGTCCGTCTGTCTAGCTGTCCTTCTGTCTGTCTGTCCGTCCGTCTGTAAACTTTTCACATTTTTGACTTCTTCTCAAGAACCACTGGGCCAATTTTGACCAACTTGGTACAAATCATCCTTGGGTGAGGGGAAAATTAAAATAATTAAAATGAAAGGCCAAGTCAAGGGGAGATAATCAAAAAAGACAAAAATAAGGTGGGGTCATTAAAAATCTTCTTCTCAAGAACCACAGGGCCAGTAAAGCTGAAACTTATATGAAAGCATCCTGGGGAAGTGTAGATTTCAAATTGTTCAAATCATGGCCCCCAGGGGTAGGGCGGGGCCACAATGTGGAATTAATGTTTTACAAAGAAATATATAAGAAAAATCTTCGAAAATCTTTTCAAGAACAACTGGGCAAGAAAAGCGGAAACTTATGTGGAAGCATCCTAGTGTAGTGTAGATTTTAAATTGTTCAAATCATGATCCCCGAGGGTAGGGCGGGGCGAGAATGGGGAATCAAAGTTTTACATAGAAATATATAGAAAAAATCTTTAAAGATCTTCTTCTCAAGAACCACTAGGTCAGCAAAGCTGAAACTTATGTTGAAACATATTGGGATAGTGCAGATTCTAAATTGTTCAAATCATAACCCCTCGGGGTAGGGCGGGGCCACGATGGGAAATCAAAGTTTTACATAGGAATACATAGGAAAAATCTTCGAAAATCTTCTTCTCAAGAACTACTGGGCCAGAAAAAGCAAAACCTTATGTGGAAGCATACTGGGGTAGTGTAGATTTCAAATTGTTTAAATTATGATCAGTGGGGTAGGGTGGGGTCACAATATGTATTACAAGGGGGAAATCTGGTAAAGAACAGAATGGTCAAAGCTTCTCAGGTGAGCGATGTGGCCCATGGGCCTCTTGTTTAAGGGAAGAAATTCATCTTGTATTTATGTTAAAGTTTTGACGTCAAAAATTGTTTGATAGTGTCACAATGGAGATGTTTAGTCATCCGTGGTAGTTAAGAAGATTGTTAAGAATATTATTGAAATTATATAGCATTTTTATCATTAGACATACAAAGTTGAGAAGATAAATTGATAATGTTTTTCAAAGCTTTGTAACATTTGCATCATCAATAACATTTCATCTATTCAATATATTTGTATTTCATGCATTTTAGATAAAGAGATACCAGTTCAGATCAACAAGACGTCCGAAAGAGCTGAAAAGACGAAACAAGAACAGATTACAAAATCCCTATTTTATAATGAGACATATTTTGAAGAGAGAATTAGACATATTATGAAAACATATGTTTCCAGGAAATCAGATCATGAAACAATCCGTATACTGTCCTTTGCTACACTGGCCAGTGGCCTGGCTATTTTCATTCTCCTTGTACTCGTTTTAATAAAAAGAGTAGCAAAAATTCTGATAAGACCAAACGTTCCCAGGCAATCAATGACCTCGAACGCTATATCTGATCCATATGACCATTTAGTGAGATAATTTTTTTCTCTTAAAAGACATAATTTTATATTGACTAGCAGAAAAAAAAGTTGTGTAAGGAGAAGGAAAGCACTATCAAGTTTGGGTTGAAATAAAAGATATCAAAATGTCATCCAAAACTGTAAATAAGTTAAGCAAGCAAATCTTCACATTAAAAAGTGTACCGGCACTTAAGAGCAATACCGAATATATGAAAAAAAAGATTATCGGCAAGCAAAAATTAAAACCGTGAGTCTTGCTTTAAAGGATTCATAACATTTATGTTATGTCTAAATATGGACAGCATTTTATAAGAGCGTAACTATACGGTTGGCAAATTGATATTATTTACGACAGAGTAGCAGATTAAGGAATATAAATAATTCTAAGTGATCATGCACACACATCTGATGTAATTTATTTTCCAAACATTATTTTGCATTCATTATGCTGTATAGATTTGTATAGGGACATTTTTTGAAGGTATATCAAATTTTTATGTTTCTAGGGACAAATTATTCAACTTTATGTTATAATTATTATGTAATAATTAGTTAAATGCAGCAATATTATGTTTACATTTGCAAATATCTTCCTAAGATGAGCCTATTGAATACATTAAATTCTGTATGAATTGCATTATGAAGGTCAGAGGTCACAGCTCGACCGAATCAAAGAGCGGTGCGATATTTTGTCTACATATTTTTGTCACGATGCACCATGTTTCAGATTATTTTTAAGTTAATCATGATGAAAAATATAAACAATATGTATATTTTCCAATCACGAGATGTACAATAATCCTTCTTTTGATGTGAATGAGGTTTTGAATGAAGGGTGAGGAGATAACGAACAATTTTCAATCTGAAAGACCATAAAATAATACAAAACAGAAGCAGAGGAAACTCGGACCTCCAAAACATCAGGAGTGGAATCAGATGTCATGTAGGAGTGTACATGTATGGAGTGCCGTCCGGTCATACCCGCCGTGTGCTTGTCATGATCTGGAAATAACGGAAAAATCCGTCGTCAATTTAGTGTATAAATAATGGACATTTGGTATTTAAATATCATATTTAAGGACAGATGATACAAACAATTTTTTTCTTTGAAAAAGATTAAATATCATGTCACAAGTTTAGAAAAGTGGATGGTTCTTAGAATTTTTTCTCAGAAGAACTGGAATACGAAAACGACTTGGAAAATATTAGTAATATTTCTATGGAAAAAAAACAAATATAGACAAATCACATTCAGTAAAGGTTTACAGGTGAAAATATATTTCAGAATATGTTATCTTTGCACTATAAGTGTAATATAAACTTAAGAAAAACATACCGAGCCCGGTGAATTTTATTAGGAAAAGCTAAATGCTAAAAATCAGCCCATGTGATATTGCCAATTTTTTGTCATTTCGATCTTCCTCTTAAAATTCATCTGGATTGGTATATTTTTCTAAGGAGGAAAACTTTTAAGAACCATCCATTTTTCTAAACTAGTGACATATAATTTATTCTTTTTCAAAGAAAACATTTTTTGTATCATTAGTACAAGGTTATTTTCTAAATATTGTTCATTTTTTCCAATATTAATTTTATTTAATGTAACTATTTTTAAGTTGATCGACGAACAGAAAATGCACTTTACGGAAGTAATACAACATTGCAACACTATTTTTATTCCATAGGCGAAAGGATGTGTTTAAAATTGAATTGTTTCCTCATACGGTGTTCCAATACATAAAGGAAATGTCATTTGAAATGGTTTAATAAATTTTATCTCTGAAGATGATATCACAGCTGAATTTGTTATCCTTTATCATTTCAATATATGTAGAGATACCCCCGACAGACACGAGATGTTATAAGTAAGTATTTTTCTTTATCATAACTAGAGTGTTCCAAGGAACGTGTCGTCTGCCTTTAGCTTCTTTGAAGATGTAACTAAATCTGAAAGTGGTCAACTATTTATATGCTATTAACATACACAGCATTTCATACCAAAGTAATCTGGTTCTGAAAGGCTCAAAACATCCACAAATATCATAAGACTGCGATAGAATCTGTCAAGCAAAATGTCACTTTACACGATCCGTTGGGAGCCCGTATTTTCATAATATCTAAATATCAGATTGTTTGGACATTGAATATCACAAGTTGCAAATAACAATAATATGAGCTCATAAACATGCATTAAATCAATATTTGCCACTCAGAATTCAAAAATCCAAAGTTTAATAAAATTACACGGTGCATTCTCTGTAAGGTTAAGGTCAAGTGAATTGTAACGCTAGTATTTTTGATAAGTATATAGAGAATCAGTGCACATGCTGAATACCATGGAAATATCTCTTTGATGTCAAAAATAAGATGTTCATTGGCACGTTCAAGTTTATAGTAAAGCCGTTTAAAGGGCATGGTCAGGGAAATGAGATCAGTAACCATGGGAAATCACAAATAACAAGGTGACAAGCAATACTTGCGCAAAAAAAATCTAGTTCATTTCTCCTATAATTCCCGAAATGAATAATGTGACAGACAGACAAAGACGTCGGGTAAGGTTACTCCTTCGCTCAGCGGGCAACACAAAAAGAAAAAAAAAAGATTTTGTTTTGCTCTTCTGTTGTCTGTTTAACTTAATGATAGATAATATGAAATAAATTTGTAATGTTTATTAGGTCATTCTAAGTTTTCTAAGTCCGGGCGCAGTTACAAAGATATATAGATAAAGGCTAAACCCAGTCTATACCAAAAAAATCTGACAATTCATCCACCCAAACCATTAATACGTTGATATTTTGCATATATGCACTATAGGAAAACAACAAATCCCAATTTAAACAATGACAAGAGAAAAAAAAACCACATATGTCATTACTATCATCAAAAGTTAACCCTAACAAAAAAAAAACAATTAAAGCAAACTTTATAGTAACTAAAGTAAAAACTTTGAACTATGATTTGCTATAGTAAAACTATATGCTTTTTCTTTACATCTTGTACAATTTATGATATTTAAAAATTCCGAGAAAATTATCAAAACCCGACCCGTCCCCCAAATGAATAATGTACAAGAAATAATTTTAATGCAAAAAATGTCTCCTGCAAATATATAAATAAAATGCAACATTTATTCAAATTTATTTAATTCTAATGTTGTGCAGATAAAACATAAAGTCTTTTTTAGGAGAAAAAAAAATTACTACATGTATAAGGTAAAAATTACTTCATTTAGAATAAAAATTTAAGCTTCACTAACTTCGATCAACGTGTTTTTTCTATTGATAAATATACATATTGCATTTTAATTAATGACTTTACATATACAAATTAAGATGATCAAAAACCATCCCCAAAAAATTCAATATCAATCTCTACCCTTTAAAAAATTTAATTAGGTCACCTGGGTTACTCAGGTGACCTATTGCTGTCCGTTTTCATCCATCGTCGTGCGTCGTGTGTTGTGTGTTGTGCGTTGTGCGTTGTGTGAGGTGCGTCTTGTGTTAACATATGAACATTTTCAGCTTCTTCTCGGAACACTTCTGCACCAATTCCAACCAATTTTGACACAAAGCATTTATGGGTAAAGATGAACACAAATTGTGAATTTCATGGTCCCCGCCCCCCCTGGGGCCTGAGGGGTGGGGCCAAAACCACTAAAATTAGTACAATCTTTAAAAATCTTCTTCTACTCTTCTGGACATCAAGCAGACGATCTTTTGGCTTGAATGTAATGAGCATTGAGTTCTCTACCAATATTGTGAAATTCATGGCCCCAGGGTTAGAGGTTCTAGCGCTAGGGCGGGGCTATATAGATCATATAGTTAAAATGGATTAATTCTTTGAAAATCTTCTTCTCTGCTCATGGGTATTAAATAAACTAACCAAGCACATAGTTATGATGAGAAAGAGTGCCTCTTCCAAAATTGTTAATTTTATGACCCCAGGGCCAGGGGTTCTGGTGTTAGGGGGGTGGGGTTGGGGCTCTTATTGGTTTTATAGTGAAAATGCATTTATTCTTTGAAAATCTTCTCTACTTCTGGGTATTGAATAAACTATCTAAGTACATAGTTACGATTTAGCAGGAGTGTCTCTTCCAAAATTGTGAATTTCATGACCCCAGGGTCAGGGTTCTGGTGTTAGGGCGGGGCTCTATTGAATATTTAGTGAAAATGCATTAATTCTTGGAAAATCTTCTACTCTGCTTCTAGGTATTAAATAAACTAACCAAGCACATAGTTCTGATGAGCAAGAGTGCCTCTTCCAAAATTGTGAATTTCAAGACCCCAGGGTCAGGGGTTCTGGTGTTAAGGCGGGGCTCTATTGATCATATAATGAAAATGCATTTATTCTTTGAAAACCCTTTTCTCTACTTCTGGGTATTAAATAAACTATGTAAGTAAATTGTTATGTTGATCAAGAATGTCTCTTCCAAAATTGTGAATTTCATGACCCCAGGGACAGGGGTTCTGGTATTAGGGTGGGGCTCTATTGATCACATTGTGAAAAGGCATTAATTCTTTGAAAATCTCCTTCTCTGCTCCTTTGTATTAAATTTGCTTAGTACATAGTTATGATAAGCAAGAGTGCCTCTTCCAAAATTGTGAATTTTATGGCCCCAGGGTCATGGGTTCTAGTGTAAGGGGGGGCTCTATTGATTATGTAGTGAAAATACATTTTAAAATTCTTTGATTGATTGATTGACTGTATACTGTTTAACATCCCTCTCCAGAATATTTCGATGATATGGAAACGTCACCATTGCCGGTGAAGGGCTGCAAATTTAGGCCTCTGCTCTGCACTATCGGCCTTTGAGCAGGGAGGGATCTTTATCGTGCCACACCTGCTGCGACACGGGGCCTCGGTTTATACGGTCTTATCCGAAGGACCGCCCCATGCATTTAGTCGCCTTTTACGACAAGCAAGGGGTACTGAGGACCTATTCTAACCCGGATCCACACGGTGGTAAAATTCTTTGAAAATCTTAAATTCTTTGAAAATCTATCCTTTGATCCTTTGTTTTATGGCAATGATCTGAGTATATATATTTATGATGAAGAAAGGTGCATTTAGCAAAATGGTTATTTTTATGCCCCCTCCCTTCCTGGGTCGGGGGTGAGGGGGGTACAAAGTTTGAAAATAAATTAATGCTTTGAAATCGGCTCTTTCGTATTAATTAACCATTTTATAATAACATCTGCAAAATTTTAAAATATATGGCCCCAGGATCAGTGGTTCCTTTGGGATGAGGTTTACAACAAGCTATGAAGTGAAAGTGCATTTTCTCTTAATGCTACTCCGATCTACCTCGGTGTATTAAGTAAATAGAGTCACCATGCTAAATCTATAATTATGATAAGCAATGGCGCCTCTTTCAAAATTGTGAATTGCGAATTTCATGGCCTCTGGTTAAAAACACGAAGCAAAGAACTTTATTCGGTAATAACCAATATTTGCTCCCCAAACCAAATTTTGATGGAGATATATTTAATTAAGTTCTTACACAGGGGAGTATATGCTGATTTCAAAGCACTAAATATTTTCATAAGTAATAACGCCATATGTACGTATTGACGTCACAAACATGACGTAAATTTCAGGTTTTTATGAATTTTACAGAAAAATGTACATTTTCCGTCGATATTTTGAGTAAAAATCACCAAGGGCATGTGTGTTCAGGATCAATATTTTGATATAATGTGTAGAATGATAATATCAATGAAATTTGTCAATATTGTTCCTGAACAAACTTGTGCTCTATAAATTTTAAAGCTAAAATTGCTGAAATTTTGTCCATTTTGTCCTCTTACTGAAAAAGGATATAAAATTGGACTAGTTTGTGACGTAAAAAAAAAATTGTGAATACACTGCTTTGAAACTATAATATTTTCTGTTAATTTATATTTCTCATACAGTTTTTTGAATTCAGCACATTTCAGGAAGTTTTCAAAATTTGACTTTTGTGGGGGTTAAGAGGTAGAGCCACTTTTGGCCTTATTTGGCCCTGAGAATTTCTGAAAATCAAAGCCGCTCAGTTTAGGTTGCAAATTCAGTATTTATCACTTGGGAGTATTGGTGAACACGTATATATTAATCGTGACGTAATTTCCCATCTAGTCAATTCATTATGACGTCATAAAATGCGTCATTTTCCTCATATCCTGTAAGCCTTTGAAAATGGCATAAAGTTGAAACATTTTTTTCAGTATTTCATGTAGAGCACAACCTCTGATCCAAAATATGCAAATATATACTCAACAAAAAAAGAAACGCATATTCAGAATAATATGAAAATCTAAGTTTTCAGTTTAAACCTTATTTTATTTAAGTGATTTTAGACTGTGTTGTGATAAAAATCAAACATATTCTATGTTGCAAATTGAAAAGTCAAGTTGATGTCATTTTCATCACCCCCAATTTCAAGGGGCATAACAATATGTACTGTGCGATGTCTCAATGCTAGTGGGTTTCCAATGTACGGATATCGTGGAGGAATACCATGTCTTTTCAGTCTCTTGCGAACAATTTATGCACTTTTATGCTGATTTTTTCATCCAGCAATTGTAGCAGCAGTTTTTACAGCAAGTTCTGAATAGCATGAGGTGCTGAAGGGGGGGGGGGGAGGGTGTCTGGCGATCCTGTCTGGTTGTGGTTACCTGCGGATGGCCAGATAATGGTTGCAAAGCCCATTCATTTCTTCCAATTTCAGTTGCAACTTCATGTTGCGTAGCTCCGTTTAGTATCATTGTTAGCCTGGTTGTGTTCATCTTTGTTTCGGCGTGACATTGCAGCATCAACACTGCAATCAAATCTTAAATATGGGTTTAATAAGAGTGTTAATAGTTTCTCTAAATCCAAAATATCAACGAAAATAGACATCCGATTTAGAAGAAATCATGAAAAACACTACTTTCATAAACATGTTTAATCATGGGAGATAATCCAACACTTGGGTTTTAAAACACCATGTTGTCCTTTAAATATGTCACAGGTATCCAATGATATAAAAAATAGTTGTTCTATGTACATTTTCAAAACTTGTTTGACGAGTAAAACAATATGCGTTTCTTTTTTTGTTGAGTATATAATGAAAGCACTATTTCTGATGATCAAAATTCTTCTTTTATTTTTTGGGTCGTGGGCTGTGCTCATATTTTAATTCTTTGCTGAATGTAGTCAAATACGCATGTTTTCTGCAAATTTCAAGAACATTGCATTTTCTCAAACCTGTTTTTCAATACCTGGATTCTCAAAACGAAATGTTATTATAGAAAATGAAAGCACTAAGTGTCTGAGATTTAGGGGCAGAACATGCACCCATACAAGCCAGTGCAGCAAAAAAAAAGTTTCTATAATGTTACAACCGCATCCCTAAACTACAAACTACAGCTGATCTAAGCTCTTCATTTAGAATGAGATAATATTAACGAAAAACTCGTACATTCTTCTGCATTTATTAGTCACCTAGATTTAAAAGCGTTGGGGACTTTAGATTTCCTCTGCGTCTGTCTGTCCATCTGTCCGTTTAATTGTCATACAAGTATAATTTTAACAATGAAATTGCAGAATTTAGACAGGATCGCAGCACTTTTTAGAAGCTCAAATGTGTGTTGAAATTATTCAAATACTAAACTTGGAAAATAAACTTGGTTATGCATTTGCACTAGTGATATTTATATGTAACACCAATACTTCAAGTCAATGTTTTAAAATCGCGTGACTGCCGCATCACGTGACTAGTCAAAATATAAAACAATCCTACCAGATATGTAGTTATTAACCATAATTACAATTATCCGATATACATAATGTACTATAAATAATCGCCATCCCGATAACAAATGCATGTTCAAATACAATATTTATTGAAATTTCCAGTGCCCACCTTAACTGTACTGCATAGTCTTCTAAATGGTTGTGTGATGCGCACAATGTTTGTGTAATATGTGTCTGTGCTCGCCACTCTCGCTTTCAGCTCCGCTCCTGGCTAGTATTGCGCTGCGAAAGAAAGCAAAATATGTACGTTTCCTCTGCCATTAATAGCCTTCCGCAGTTAGACCTATATGGCCCAGATAAGGGATCCTCCTCGAGGTAGGAGATGGACATTGGGTACCTTACGGCCCTATGCAGATCTACAGGGCCTTGGAGGAATCAAGGGCCCTAAATGCACGGTATATATGGCCCAACGGCGTTTTGATATGTCCTGATACCTGCAAACATAGTTTCCAACTATGGGTTAAATAGTTTCACGCGCAGTGCCTTGTGCGTGGCTTGGGAAAAACAATGGTTAAGGAAGAAAGTTGTCTTCACATTTTTTTCTAATTCTAATCATGTCACGTGACAAACAGCTGATGTACGTGAAGTCGCTTTGGCCAAACTCGGTTGAGACCCCATACATACATATGCATTAGTATAATTGTCATTAAATTAAAACTCATGCTAATAAAAAAAATATCCACATTATATTGATTTTTTCGGAATATTTTAGGGCATATTTCCTATGGGCGGCCTTAACCTAGCACTCGGGCCTTTTATTAGCACTCAGATTGGTATGGGGCCAATAGGGCTAATATGAACATATGATATCGAATTTAGTATGTAATATTCTCTTTAAAATGAGCTCTAAACAATTACATGGCATAATATACATTTACTGACTGATTTCGAGGGCAACATGCGTTTTGTCGGACCCAAGAACCAAACTGTCTAAAGCCAATATATAACAGGCGATGGGAGATATCATCTAGTGAGCCATAGCTCACAGTACCTGTAGTTTTGATTGTTGATAGCATGGGCTGTTTAGATAGCTTACGGGTACATGTTCGAAGTATATAACTGTATAATAAAAGGAATGGTCTTCTTTTAATTTTTTACATTTGCTTTAATACAGTATGAAGAAAACGTTAGAAAGTGCCCCCCCCCCCCTCCCTGCGCCTCCCAAATGATCATAATTGCGAAGTCCATGCTTTGCTCTGGTGGACACAAAATGAGCGTTAGATCATGAAATAAAAAAGGAGGTGCACAATAGCATCATGTATAATACTGAATCTGTGAAATAATAATTACATTGTATTCATTAATATATATATATATCCGATCAAGAAAAGTAGAAGATGCACATTGACACAATGTTACACAGATACAACATGCAAAAGTCGCAATAAATTTCATTTAGTTGCATAAGAGGAGTTGTGGACAAGAGATAAGTAACTCAAAGCGTAACAGACGGACAGACATCCCGATCACTATGAAACCTCTTATAATAATATAATCGATCTTTGTATGTGAAGACATAACCAGATTTATCCATATTGGATAAATCCAAATATATTAATTTGAGATGCAGACGGACGTGTTAATACATGCAATATACAAAATCCTCATATAAAAGAAAGATCAGGAAGAAAATTTCATATTTCTGATTTTTTTTTTACTTAAATACTCATTTTTGCCCAGGATGGCGACAGCTTTTTTATTTTTAATTATAAATACTATGATATATATTCAGACATCTATGACGGAATAATGCGACGGGTGAATATTCTTTTCATTAATATTATATTTTATCATATTGTTATTGTTTATGGTTTGCCAGACTATTTAAATATTCCTTTCGTGTCTATCGCAATAGGAACATTCAAAGCTTGTTCGATATGTAATATATTATAACACGACATTTCAATGGATAGTTTCCTTGTGCGACACCTATAGTCCTTTCGTTCTATAGTGGCTTTACACAGAGAATATTTAAACTTTGTTAGATATGTGACACATTATAACAAGAGGTTTTTCACTGGATATTTTCACTTGTCTGAAAACTGACTCGTGTACCAAAAAAAAAAAAAGAAAATCTACATCAATATGTAGAAATTGAAGCTTCTTATTTCGTCAATGATTTGCCTTTAAGATTAGGCGTTTGTTAGAATTCGTGTGGCTGAATACATGTAAGAATTGATTTTGAGAAACTTTTGTTGGTTTGATCGTGGCATACTTTTAAATGACGTTTACATGCTTTTAAAGTTTAAATCATAAGTTTTAATGTATTCCAATGTAAAAAAAGAAATCACATTTACCCAACGGATAAAATACACAGGTTTCAAAGTACAAAAATTCTATTAAATCATTGTCGGTTTACTTTTCTTGAAGTGAGGGAGAGAGGTGGGTAATTGGTGGGTAAGTAGCGATTATAATCGTACGGTGGTGTATATTATTAAAAATAATATATTGTTCAATATTTTAAACGACATGGAGTAGAATGTTGTTCCGGATATGCGGATAATAAGACATGCATCCGTAAGGATTTTTTCTTGATATCCATTTTTTTAATTATTCATTTACAGTATTTTTTTTATTTATCTTTTCACTTTTTTTTTTTTGTATAATTTATATATGTTTTTCTTTTGATATTTGTTTTAAAAAAACTCCCTTCTACTAAGAGGATCATTTACTCAACATAAGTGTATTGTCCCTTACGATTTGAGAATTTTGTAAATGGTGAATTCTTTAAATTAGTCTTTGAATTCTTTGATTCACCACTTTTCTGTTTCTGTTATAACTTCACCATGAAATTTTGTAGAGATGGGTACATTCGGAAAAATTGCTCGATGAAATGTTCTTCTCCCACCTACGGTAGAAACTGCAGGTTCGAATGCATATGTGCCGTCGAAATATGCAATTATGAATCCGGATGCTTGTACAAGCCAGGTACATTTAAGAGACAACAATAATTTCTTATAACAGAATTATAAAATGAACACAAGTTCAATACTAATCCATGTTTGATCATTCAGTGTAAAAATTGGTTATATATATAATGATAGTCGATTTCCAAAGGATAAAGTTGTTTTCATTTTGGATGATATTAATATAGTAAAACATTAAAGTGCATTATTCAAAAAGACCATATAGCGCGCTTCATGAAATATGCCTACATGACAAGTCTGTGTAATCCACACACTAATAACCCACACAAAACTTAAAAACATTCCTTAATTGTTTGCATCGTCTGTCCTCAGCACAGCCTCTTGAACCAAGGTCATGAATTACACAAATTTCGAAATGTACCCTCGCTCATCTTGTCAAAAAATTTGAATATTAGCACATTTTCACTGTAAAATCAACCTCGCCACCTGGAACACTAGAACCCCAAGTTCTGAGGACCAAAAAAAACGATAAAACGAAGGTCCACTAAATATTGTATTTTTTTATTTATAATCTTAAATTTTGAACATTGCATGCAATCATGTATTGATTCTCCGACATGTTAAGCAATTTTAAATATGTAACCGTATTACCGAAATTGAAAAGCATTGCAGATATGGAAAGTTCATTTTTTCATATAGAAAATTCTTCATATTCTTATACCGGTAATCCCAGAAAAGATAACATAAGGGACTTTCTTATTTCCCTCATTTTAAATATACAACGCTTCGTTTCAGTCTTTGATGTTCTTACAAGGTTTGGATGGAGGTGGTGGAGCCGGTGGCTTTGGAGGTTTGGTAATAGGGTTTCCAACTGGTAATTAAAAATGAGAGGTAAACATTAAAGAAACATGCAGAAAAGACAAACAAAAGGCTTACCGGTAGTTTACTTTTACTTAAAATGGCCCATATACTAGTATTCAATACCTGTATAAAGTTATACATTTCTGATACGTTACGTATTTCCTTTACGTTAAAGAAATTTTAAAGAGTTTTCATTTTTACTAAAGAAATTTTTTCTCCATAACTGATATAAGGAAATCATGGAATTGATATGTACAACATCAGGAACACATGAAATAAGCAAATGCTAAACAAGGCACCTTCAATTCTATGTAATGATTCACATCTACTCTCACCGTTAGAGTAGTTAATAAGTCAATGCTAGTAAGCCTTTAAAAAATGCAATGCAGACGTATGTATGCAGAAAAAAATTCTAATGATTCAGCATAGCTCGAAAAAAAAATGTTTTACTTCATTTAACCATTCTAACTTGACAAATTCATTTTGCAGTATTTGATACATTCTTTTTATATTCATGAGGGATTTGTATGTTCTTTGAAGTGCTGTCATTATAACAGAACCCGTTGCTTAAAATTAACGACCTCTCACCCTGCTTTTCAATATTATGTTTATATTCAATCAAAAATAGAAGAGTATGAGTAATATGGTGAAGCAAGTAAGAAATTGTTGTTTTTTTTTTTCTTTTAGCTAGGTTATCTAAACTCCATTAACTTCAAATCCGCTTTTAACTATATCACTTACTTTCTAACTTAAAAGTTATATATACTTACATTTTGGATCATTCATTGTAGATTAGACCTCGCTGAGTACGAGCTTGAAAAATCAATGAGAACCTTCAAAGAAAGAAAATAAATTGCAATTATTATGTCAATTATTACTATAACAATTACTATATCAACTATTAAATCAGTTAAAGTGTTACATTTCGGATCCCAAAGATTAAAGCAATTTGCAAAAGCATTGTATTCTGCAAGTGTGAAAACGATATTGCACTTATGACAGAAGTTGTGTCAATTTGAGCAATAAGGCATCATTTTCAAATACCTGGGAAAGAAGTAACCATTTGCTTAAAAAGAACTTATATTTTACACTGCCCCATCAGGGACATGTTAGAGTTTCATTCTACATGCATGTATAAGACCTGCAGTCAATAGACCATTATATGGCTACCATTTATGGATGGTTAAAGGCTTCTGATTCTACAATTATTTCATTATCCAAATTTTGTCTTAGCTCGGCACTCAAGGCCATTGAAGGATCTTTTTCGTTCCAGCTCTAACTACACCATGGGGCCTCAGTTTACTTGGTCTCATTCGAAGGACCCATCTCCACGTCCCAAAAATAGTTTTGCTTAAAAGTTTGAGATATATATGGAGTGAAATGGGATTATTTTTGGGAATAGATGGAAAGGAGAGGGTCGAAAAAAATAGGATTAATTATGATGGGAAATCTTTCACTTAAGGACAGATGGTACAAACAGACTTTTGTCGAAACAATCAAAAATTTAAAAATAACAACATGGGTCATGTTTTATTGAGCGAAATAAATAAGTTTAACCTCGTATTTTTATTATCATTATTTTTTGGGTTACATTTTTATTCAAATTCTTACAAATATGGAATTGGAAGTGAAAAAATAGTTGTATACATTAATAAGGATGGTTTCAGAGAGGTAGAATTTTGAACATTATAGAAGGTTTACAATTTCTTTAGCTTCTAGAAATTTATTTTTTTTTAAGCAGGGTATTATTATATGCGATGCCGTAGACTTCAATTGTGCCAAGATTAAAGTTAGTTGAACTGTTGTAATGCTAAAAAAAATAATTTTACATTATAAAGGAATTTATAACAAAATAATAGGTAGTCCGTGTCAAAAAACAAAATATCTTTATCTTATTATTTTTTTTTCGCTCGAGACAGATGGTTTCGGTTAACTCAACCTTTATAATATATGCTACATACGGAAAGAAAGCATGTATTTTTAGCCGTTGGAAATTAAAAATCGAAATTATGCTTCTTTTTTTCAAATTTGGTCAATCAGAAAATATTGCGTTCATGTTCTTGTAACAAACTAGCTGCAAAACTGTAGCTCTCTTAATGAAAAAAATCGGACAGATAGAGCAGAGAGGTACATATTCATACGTTTTAAAACCCTTGACTTTCACTGCAATTTTTTATCACTCACTTAAGGTATTATTTCTTACATTTTATGTTTTCCGTTACTTTATGAAATATATCCGATAATAAACTATAGATTTAGCTCCTTTTCCTGTAAGTTTGCCTACTTATCAACGGTTCAAGAAGATCCGTTTGTGGGGATGGACGTAAAAATGAGAAGCATTTAAACCGACATTATAAAACCATAGAGGACTGTTTCGGAACACTTAAAGGAAAATACGGTATTAATGTTTGAAGTAATATATATGATAATTATCGGACACCATTCTAATAGCAAAAAATACATAGAGTACAAGAAGTAATACCTGAAGTGAGCGACAAAAAAATCGTAGTGTAAATCGAAGGTTTTTACAATGCATGGATCGGCTTTATCTGTCCGAGATTTCTCAAGAAGAAGCTACAGTTCTGCAGCTAATACATGCAACAGCCACTGTAAACTAGAAAAGGAAATTATGTCGTATTTCAAATTGAACTAGGGCTAATTGTAACGGGAACCGTTACAGATGTTCCCCAAACGCTCCCCAACTCCCTTTGGTGCCATACTCCCTTTAAGCTTCATTAAAAACGACAAACTCTATGCATTTTACACTTTAACAACGTTTCCCTGAAGTATACCGAGTATATTCAAATGTTAGCATTTGCACGCGTGCACATGTAAATGCATGTGCGTAATGACCATATTCTCTTGTCTACACTATCTATATACATTAATATAATAAAATAATAAAGCATTTAATCCAAAAGTATTAAAAAATACGCTTCATCAAGTGTATTTTTGATTTTATCCATCTCATGTGCATGCACGTGCATGCATGTGCATGATGACCTCATCTTTTTGTAGGAATCCACTATGTCTATCTATGTTCTAATTCCCATCCTGTTTGGTTGAAAATCAAAGGAGTTATACCCATTTAAAGTTTAAGCCAATCAGATTGCAGCGCACGTGCATGCGCGTGTTTTCATGATACCTGCTATATATTATATTGTAGTATATCCTAATGAATGACTATGTTTAAAATTTCAAAGCATTTCGTCAAAAAACAAAAGAGATATTTTAATCTTTGTTTCAGCTAATCAGAGGGAAGCGCACGTGCATGCACGTGAGTTCGTGCTAATTTGAACATGTCATATTATCTAGACTATAAATATATCCTTATAGAATGAGTTTCAAAGCATTTCAATAAAAAATGTAAAAGTTATGGCTATAATAAGTATATCAGTCATTTCACTCATTTCACGCGCATGCACGTGCATGCGTATGCGCGCAAAATGACCTTCGTTGTGCACACCTACACTTGACACCTTTTAACCCTAAAAAGGTTTTAACTTAGTTGGGTGAACAGTTTCTGAGAACACTCGCGGACAAAAAAAGGACCGGAGAACAAAGAAGAAAAAAAAGAATAATAACTAGAGCAAAGCTCGTTGCAAAGCAACGAGTAGGTCTTCCGTCCAGTTCGACCGGAAGTAACTTTAAATTTAAAAAAAAAAATGAGTAAGGAAGTCCAAAAATGGTTTAATCCTCCAAATCTATGCTAATTATTGCTATATTAAGCCATTTTTGGCTACTTCCGGTTTGACCGGAAGTGACGACGACGGACGGAAAATTAAGATTTAAGGTTCTAGTGACAAATGTTAACCAAAAACCTTTCAAGAATGGCAAAAATATGCAATTTTTTACTACTTCCGGTTTGACCGGAAATGACGTCGCCGGACGTAATTTGACGACGCCATTGGATGAAGCCTGATATTTTGAACAACTTTGCTTCTTTGACGAATTACAAATTCTCAATACTTTTTGAGATATAAAGGAAAAGCTTTCCGCCCCTTTTGGCCCTTTATTATAGGGGCCAGCCCCTTTTCGTTGATATCTTTCGAAAGATCGTGACATTTTCTACAACTTTTGTTCTATATGTCTTTACAAAATATTAACGTGTAAAAAGATATTGCCAAAAATGTGTGAAAAATTTCTAAATTCCCGATAGGACTTTTTTCGAGCCATAGCAAGCGCCGACGTGCGGCACTTCCGGAGAAAAAGAGTGGTGTATGTCACATCAGCACATGTTGCTCTATCGTCGCTGAAAATCTCAAGTTGCAGTCTAAAAGCAATTTCGAGAAAAATGATGGACAATGAGACCCCCTGAAAATCACTAAATTGCTGAAATCTCAAAACCGGAAGTGACGTCATCAAAACAAAAAATTATATATCAGGTTTGTTTGATGTTCTATCGGTCCTGAAAGTTTCATGAAAATCGAACGAGGCGTTTCCGAGAAATCGTGTACACAAAATCGGTAAGAAAAAAAACAATAATAATAATAAAAATAGTGGAAAAGAAACCTAAGAATAACAAGAAGGTCTTCCGCTGAAAACGGAAGACCTTAATAATAATAAGAAGAAGAAGAAAAAGAAACCGAGTAAAAACAATATGTTCCCAAACTCCGTTTGGGGAACATAATTAATAATTTACTAGGAAATATTTATTATGATTTTCTAGAACAATAAAAAAGAGTACACTCATTTATTATTTTTGTGTGATATATTTGAAAAAAAAAAATTCTATTTTAAACAATGGATATATTGTAACGAATCAATTCGCAATTTTTTTTTGTCTTCTTGTAACTCATTATCATTGAAGTAAAGTGAAATGCAATTGAATGATTATTGTAATTCTATTATGCTATATCCCTCAATGATACATTGCAGCAGTCGTTGATTTAATATACCTTCAGACTTTTGGAGCTCATGAAGGCCAATCTCTTATGAAAATGCAATTAATTAAAATTTAATTTTTATCATTATATTAAATTGTCTGGATGATATATATATATAATTATGTCATGTGAGGGTAGAAGGTGGCGTTGCACACCTGACGGAAAATGGAAAAAGATGCCATTTACTCTTTAAGCTTGTAGTAACTTTAAGTAACTTTGTCATTTAAATTTAAAATTCCACCCTCACCAATCCACTAAAGAAGCCAGCAGGTTTTAGGTAGAAAAAAAAAACAACACATTCTTTCTACCGTAGCTGAACACCAGATAAGCTTCAAGTGGCCGGCAGATAATTGTTTGTCTATCTGGCACCTGCCGGCTTTCATAACCGCTAATCCCCAAATGACCATCACCAAAAATTCTGTGACTGTCCTTGTGTTAATTAATGCATGTAAATAATAGGTCATATAAACAGGCTGCTTGTAATATAAGTAAATGTTAAAAAAAGTTTAATGCTGATTACAAAAACAATGCATTTTGCATAGAATATAATAACAGGTTATTACCATATGCACGAAAGAATGTTTGTGTGTCATATATTGACATAACTATCACTGAGTTAAAGGCCTCAACACTACTGTTTATATACATCATATACACAGACATTGTGCCCTTGGGATACATTCATGTTTTGACTGCAATTATCAATATGCTTTACTTGCCCTGATAATGCTAACAGTCAGTCAGTAGACTAGTGGATCTAAAAAAAAAAACATTTATATTGTCTCTTTTAAGCCCTCTTAATACCTTTTATAACGTTAAACAAATGAAATTAAAATTACTCTACTGTACATAACATAGAATGTGATAAAAATGACATTTTATGTTTGTGTGTTATGTATGTATTTGATGTATTTATTCAACATTTTTAAATGTTTTTCGTGGATCTTCATTTACCCGTAGAAGGTGAAATGACCCTCTCATTGAGATATATTAGACAAACCTTTGACGGTTCTTAAGTATTCATAATCCTCTCAGTAAACAAACAATAAATACATGTCCTGGAATCAAAACACAATTCTGCATAATTGGAACAATATAAATAATATAAATACTCACACCCTATTAAAATTTGTTACCCACCTTTTCGGGACCAATGGTTATTTTTGATAAGGGTGAGTCTAATAGCCGAAACTAATAGTGTTAGGGTTCTTATAAAAACCCGAAAAAATCCACCAAATAGTGACAATAAAACAGCGATGTAACTATCAATTGTTTTCAGTGAAATAGAGACTATAATCGAGGTGATTTACCAAAATTTTCTTATCTGTTCAAAATCGATGAAATTCGACAGCAATAAAAATTTCAACATTCCTTAAAGCAATTGTTTGTTGCGTAAAAAAATAAATTAGAATCAAACATAAGTATTACCTGTTACATGTATCAATAATATATATGAACTTAAAATATAAAACAAAAACTGTGTAGCGTGCGCCTTTATGATATAAATAAAATTTGATTTTTTTAAAAGAATTTAATTAATTTATTTCTATATAATGGCGATGAAATATTTCTGTTTATTTCTATCTATGGTATAAAAGTAAACTATATTCCTTCCCTGTATATGAGTTTTAAAGTTGAAAAAAACTGCAGTTATTGTCACTGAATACAGTATATAAAAAATATGATTAATATTCCCAATAGAAATATACATTGCCATACCTTTTCTAAGATACAAGACGTAAGAAATCAAAAGTGCTCGTCAGTATAACAAATGTACAATTTGTTATACTGGCGAGCACTTTTGATTTCTTATGTATTAAGAAAAAAAAAGATATTAAATTTTATGTTTAATCTGGTTCAAATATATCGTACATGCATGTGAACGGTATACTAAAAATTCAAAAAAAAAAAAAATTGCACATTATTAATTGTTACTTTGTTGTATTTTAACTATGAATAGAAAGAAACCATTTCACACATTTTATTCTTCTTGCAGTTTAGTCATGGAAATTGTTTTTTTAAGTTTGATAAAAACTTGTACCCCAAAGAAAAAAAAATCATCACTTATATTTAAAAAAGCTTTAAAAAATAAATACACTTACAATGATTACGCAGGTACTATAAGGCTTCCCAGAGAATATTGTAGTGTA